>NC_092163.1:54035085-54346085 GCF_045791955.1 Oncorhynchus clarkii lewisi | reverse complement strand
TCAACCACAATAACAAACACTTGCTGTGTTTGGGAAAAAAATTACACACAAACACTTGCTTTGTTCGACTACAACAATTACACACACACTGTGTTCCTAGACATGCTGTCAACAATCACAACAACTGCTGTCATTTTGCTACTATTCATTCCTCACTGTGCTTATGTCCTCCTGTTTGTACCTTAACACGACCCAGGTATCTCTCTCTCTCTCTCTCTCTCTCTCTCTCATAGGCTTTGTTGACATGGTAAACATGTTCACATTGTCAAAGCAAGTGGAATCGATAATAAACTAAAGTCTATCTCTTCCTACTTCTTTCCTTGCCATTTTGTGACTCTTGACACTCATAATTACAGGAAAATGATCTGGTATTAAACTCCTTTCTTATTGGCTGGAAGATTCTTACAGTTTTTCTCAATTGCTAAAGCACAATTTCTGAAAACTTGCTCCATTTCCTGAAAACATTAAACACAAAACCTCATCTTCAAGCACTATTTACATAACCTCTGACTCCTCTTGCAAAATGAAACATTCGTCTCAAAACAGTTTTACCTGTGTTCAAAATCAAACACTTCTTTCATATCATAAACAAAGTTATCAAAATGATATACACTCTCAAGCAGTCAGTAAACAATACACCGAAAAATAGAAAACACATTGTTCAAAACATACCATTTTCCGTCATTGTCTTTTGATGAACGAAAACATGTTCTATCATAGTAGCTCAAAATTGATCAGAAATTACTACTCTGCTTTGCTCTTTGCAATTTTGTTTTATGTTCTTCCTCCTCCTTGTACCCCTATTTTTACAGTACTGTACCCTGCATCTCACAAACTTGTCCTTTGTCTCTGTGATACTGTAATTCTTGTTCTTTGTTGATATGAACCTGCAACCAGTCAAAATCTACTGAGCAGCCAGTACTGTTACAGTTTTTCTCAGTCGCTTTGGTGCATTTTTCACATCATCCCTAACATGTGCAAAATAATAAGTGCATTTCTCAGAACAATTTGTACAAACTGCAAGCTGCAACATACAATAGATATGTTTCTAAAGCTAGTCAGTCACTAAAAATCCAATGATCATGTCAGTGTCTTCAGAATGAAAAGTCATTGAGTCATTGTTCACGAACAAGGTCGTCAAATTGTTTAGGCATGTTGTCAATGTAACTGTGTACTTTGACAGTATTACCTGATGTAAACTTAGGCTACAGTTTGGATGACAGTTACTGTATTGAAAATGCACAAGGCTGCACTTCTATGGCATATGTCAATTTCAACAGTACTATTTACATATTACTGTATGTGGGTTATTGATTGAAAGAGACTGGACAACCCAAGGGGCACAAAGGAAAAAAAAACTAAATTAGAACACAGGAAACCACCCCTAAGGCACAACTTTTCCCGCAGCACTGTTGTGCTGTCTCTACACATCCAGACGTTCCTGTCTGTCGGCCCACATATTCTCATCCACATCACAGCGGATATTTACCCTTCCAATGCAACGTGGAAATACTCTTTTGGAATGCCTTATCCATCCTCTGCAGGCGTCTACTGTGATGTCCTCACATGCTGCATCCATTGCAGCCAGCAGGGTAATCTGTGTGTGTGGCTGACGATCGTACACCTTCCACCTCCATGCTGAAAAGATCTCAATTGGGTTAAGGAATGGTGAATAAGGTGGGAGGAATTCTATGAGCATCCTCGGGTGGGTCACAAACCATTGCCTTATGATGTTTGATCGATGGAAACTCACATTATCACAAATGACCACATACTTTGGCAAATCCTCTCTAAACAGACCCCTCTCATCATCAGGGATGACAGCCCTGTAGAGAGTCTCTAAAAAGTTGAGTAGATGCTGGGTGTTGTATGGCCCTATAAGGGGGATATGGGTTAGGACACCATGCTCCGAAATAGCAGCACACATGGTGATATTTCCTCCCCGTTGACCTGGCAAATCCACAGTAGCTCTGTGACGATGATATTCCGACCCCGCCTTCTGCATTTGGTCAGGTTGAAGCCAGCCTCATCCACGTATACAAAGTTGTGAGAGAGTTCACTTGATTCCAACTCCATTATACGCTATATCCCAGAACACAAAGTTGAATTTGTTTTGGTAAGGAAGAGTGACATACAATATTGCATGTTCCTTCCACAGCAATGGAAATGTGTGCAGTTTATGCTTAGTGTACTATGTATCACTATAAAATGTTGCTGTAAAGTAGTTACATAGATATATGTTTTACCTGTACATACTGGTACCGTAGCTCCTTAACTCTGTCCTCATTCCTTTGGAATGGTACATGGTGCAGCTGTTTCACACTCATCTGGTTTCTATGCAGCACCCTGTCGATGGTTGAGATGCTAACCGTATGGATGTTTTCAAAGACATCGTTGTCTTCTATAATGGTCCTTTGTATTTCCCTGAGTCTCATGGCATTGTTTGCTCGGACCATGGTGCAAATAGCCTCCTCCTGTTGAGGTGTGAAAAGGCGTCCTCTGCCACCGGTTTGAGGTAATCTTGCAGTCCTATGTGGGGAAAAATGCAGTGATGCATCACACTTTCACATAGACAAAAACTATGCGAACACACATTTTACTGTAAAACATACAGGTGTGTGCATGTAAGGTGCAGTATGTATATGTATAGAGTATATCTCTGTATGCTGTGAAATACAAGTGGACTACTGTATTATGAAGCATTGTAGGAAGTATACAGTATACTGCTTATATACAGTAACAGTGCACTGTACATTGGTGGACATACCTGTTCTCTCTTCGAAACGTTTGAACTATTGAGGACACGGTTGATCTCCCAATATTCGGCTGCACCCTTTGACCCACCTCAGCCATTGTAAGGCCATGATTGACAACATGGTCTACAATAGTGGCCCTTATGTGATCAGATATGCACCTATGTCCTCTTCTGCCTCTTCCTCTGTTTTGCCTTCCACCACGCATCCTTGCTCCTCTTCTTCCTCCTCTTGGCTGTTGACCCTGTTCGTTTCCTGGTCCATCCATTATTGGAAAATAGCAACTCTGTGTTGTGGTCTGTCTATATATACTTGCCAATTGATTCTTCATGAGATGCACCTTTGAGCAATTTAGACAACTGGTTGATTGTTGGTTGAACTAACACTTTACATTCCTTCATGAGTGAGGGTCAATTTCACCTGCACGATTCATCAATTCATGTTTTTGCACAAAAGGTCTAATAGAAATGTGTAAAACTATGCTTGACAGTTTATGACAAATAGTTCAACAATTTTGCATGTAATGGCTTATGCAAGGAACTAATGCCTAGATGTTTTGAGGGGTAAGACTATTCAACAGAGAACCATCTACTATATTTTGATCAACATGACATGAGCAATTGATAATGTGGAAAAAAGCTGACACTTGTACATTATCAAATGCAATTTGTTCAGAGGAATAAGAAATTGCTTTAATGATGTGCACAAGTGACTAGATGATTTGGAATTTGTACAAGTAGTATCAAGAATTGCACTTTTGATCTAAGAAATGCACCAAAGCGACTGAGAAAAACTGTAATAAATGGAAAGCACAATGTTCAGGGCCATACAATTTGTCCATTGTACAGTATACAGCCTACAATGCACTGTACTACAGTATCCATTCTCAGACTTTCTCCTTCCCACCTTCAACAACCTGTTTGCTCTCTGAACTGGCTTATATTGGTTGTGTCACATCTTTTGAAACAGGTTAAATCCATTTTGAGTGGTTGTGTTCAATCAATGACATGTCTTCTCTATTTGTATTTGATTGTTGCTACTTGTGTTTTCCAGTATGGATGGCATGTGCATTAGAGTGCAGAATGTGTTTTGAGAATGAGAATGTGTTTAGAGTTTTGCTGAAAAGTCTAAGTGAAATCTGCAAATTGCGTTTAACCATGTGAAATGGTTTAAGGTATTGACAACAGACTGCATAATTAGCTAAATGAGTCCAGGCAACTGAGAACTTTGTTCAGCCAATGGGTTTTAGTGTTTCAGCAATTGAGAAAAACTGTAAATCCCATGTATTAGTGTGGTTCCTAAACCTCTCCTCTCCTCCTATACAGTATTAAACAGGAAACACACATACTTCCCCTGCCATTAATCACACTGACAGGCCTTTTGTTGTCAGTTAGCAGCTGTGTGCTGAGGAACATTACTCCACTGTTCCTGCTATGCTCACACACACACACACACACACACACACACACACACACACACACACACACACACACACACACACACACACATACACACACACACACGTACAAGTGGGTGTGCGAATGTGTTTGTGTGTGTTAAGATGCGACATGGTCCTTATTTGAACTCAGAGCAGGTAAAGCATGCTAATAGTTATCTAGCTTTTAAAATGATCACGGCCTGTCACTCTGTCATCTTTAAGTCAACCTTGGCTGTCAAAGACATTGTCAAAGGAAGATATGGGAATATGCCTCTGGGTAATGACGTAATTTAAACAATGTTGACCCTACAAATGTAGGATCTTAATTTGACCAACCTGTTGCAGGAGCAGTTTCAGACTTGATTTTCCCTTACAAAAATTGTATCAACCCCAACAAAAATGTCCAGGAATTATAATCCACATAATAATTAGCATTTTGTGTTGCTGCAGGATTATTTTCCTGCCATAGCAACCTGGCTCAAATTAAGATCCTACACCTGTAATAGCATTAAACTAGAACCTGATATGTTTAGAAACATGCTTTTAAGCTGCTTGTGTTTGGTTGTGTGTGTGGATGCGTGCGTGCGGGTGTATACGTGTGAGTGTTTGAGGGTTTCCTGGCTTCTGCTAAATCACTATAGCGAGTTGATCAAGCAAATGGACTGAAGCCAACCACACACAGTTTTGTAGTGTCTGTGTTATTGTCCCTCCACTTTGGGAAAGACGCTTTATCTCCAGACTTGGCATTCACAGATAAACAAGTAAACAAATAAATTAATACATAGATAGATAAACCCACTGGCTGTGGTTGGGGTAGATTAAGCTGTGTGTGTGCGTTCAGTCTGTGTATTATCGGACTGTGGCCATCCATGTGCTGGAATGCCAAACTGTGGACTCATCCCTGATCCCAGGAACATACTGATCTACCAGGCTGAACTCTCCCTCACCTCACCTCCCATGATGCCACACTCCCAGCCTCCAGCCTCTCACGGTTACCCATAATCCCTCACTCCCCACTTGCTTTCACTGCACCCCCCTCCGCCCCTCGCTCTCCAGGATCGTTTTTCTCTCTCTCTCTCTTTCTTTCTCGCTCGCTCTCTCTCTCAAAGGGTCTCTCTCTCTCTCTTTCTCTCACTCTCTCTCCACAAAGGGAACAGGAGCAGATGCAAAGGAGAGGCAGAGAAGAGAGAAACAGAGGAGAGGGCAGAGAAGAGAGAAACAGAGGAGGGACAGGGGGTGTTGGATAAAAAGAACTGTCACCATACTGCTGAGCTCTTTGTCACTTCGAGAGAGAGAGACAGAGAGACAGAGAAAGAGACAGAAAGAGACAGAGACAGAGAAAGAGAGGGAGTGAGAGAGAGAGAGAGAGAAAGAGAGAGAGAGAGAGAGAGAGAGAGAGAGAGAGAGAGAGAGACCCTTTGAATTGAATTGAGAGAGAGTTGTATTCCTCCCTAATGACAGATTGCCTGTCAGGGAATCCAGCAATCTATTTCCGTCTCCCTTTATTCTCCTATAAAGTTTGTCCCATATTGATTCTGTATTTAACTGAAAATGGGCACTGGAAGATTTATAAAAACCTAAAGAAACTGAATAACAATGCCGTTCTCAAGAGTGTGGAACGTAAGGTAACAGTGACACATAGGTTCCTCTAATTATCCTCTCCTCAGTTCCACATCTACCAACCCAGAACCTTGCCTGTTCCTCAGCCTTTCAGAGCTTTGCAAAGAGTCCAGGGGTTAGGGGTAGGGCTTGATTTCACACCGGGAGTCTTTCCCTGTCTCTTTCTCTGTCTGTCCATCCAGCCATCTGTTCGTCTCTCTCTCTCACTTTCCATCTCTCCCCTACCCTGAGTCTAGTCACGTAGGCTACAATGTTCCAGGAGTATTTAGGGGACGTGTGGTCAACATGCCATGACCCATATCTCCCTATAACACACGCACACACACACGCACACATGCACACACACACTCACACACACATATAAACAGAGACAGAAACAACAGAGAGAGAGAGCGGGAGAGAGAGAGAGAGAGAGAGAGAGAGAGAGAGGAGAGAGAGAGAGAGAGAGAGAGAGAGAGAGAGAGAGAGAGAGATAGTCTGTTTGGGTCTCTATGGAGAACCCTGTCAGTCTGTCAACATTCAGGGTCTCAAAACAAGTCAAGACAAGTCACCAGTGTTTTCTACACAACAGCATAACAGTTCGCTCTCCTACCATCATGTGGCACAGTGTGATCTGTGTGGCAATGTTTTCTGATGTCTTTCTGTCTCTTTTTAATTGAAATGTCAAGACCACAGGACATCTAAAGAATTGATTTAATCCAAACGAGTATGATCAAAGTGTTAGGTTTAGAATGAAAACACATTATGATGATGATCAATAATTTATTGCTTTGCTTCTATATTGTCTGAGCTTGTTAGGAAGCCCAACCAAATGAGCCCTACATCAGTCTCTATATGTTTTGCTGTTAGATGTACAGTACAGTGTTCCCTCATAGTGAGAGAATGCTGGAAGCTGAGAAACACTCTTTAAGAAATAAACAAAATTGACCCTTTCAACCCCTCACACAAACTCACATGCATGCACGTGTGCCCGCACACACACACACACACACACACACACACACACACACACACACACACACACACACACACACACACACACACACACACACACCTAGCTCTCTGTTTAATCAGTGTGACCTCATTATTGATGAACTGGCTGGTTAAGACCCTCTCACGGTCTCTGCTGCTCTGGGATCTTTTCGGATCATCAACGTGGTTAATAAACACACCACTAACAAAATACCCAGACAACAGACACATTTACAGATTATATGGGTATGTATACATTATTACTTGTATTGCTACATTATAACTGGTTATTTTTTTGTATTATCAGATGTATCCATCAGGTGGATGGTGTCATGACGTTGGCCTGGAGGGTAGGTTTATGACAGTCATAAATACCTCTTCCCCCCTTTTTCCTCTCTCTACCCTATTGATGTTACATTTGCAAACAACTTGGTTAACATAGAGATTCTGGGAAGATCAGAAGGTGGGGGGAAATTAACTATATTCTGATAATCTGACCAATTGAACATATGCGGTGGTACTTAATGAATATGATGTCAGTTTAGTTGTCATCTGAGACATTCTCATCAATGATAAGATGACATAAACTCTACAGTGGAAAGTCTACACATCAGAGTTATCGGATTCACATGGAATTGTTGTTCAATTTAAAGGTTTGAATATGAAATTATTCGTGATGGGATGAAATGGGATTTTAGCTTCTAAAATGTGAGAATTGGGTTTTCATGAGTGAATTAGGCCCGACTCAGTGGCCCGCCCACGTGAAGAGACATAGGTTGTAAACCATGAAAAACACGCCCTCCTCTCCCTTCCAATATAAAGCCTTGATGACAATATAACCTCCTGTTCCGAGGATGTGAGGATGACGGTCCGATGTCAGAATGTTTCAGATAATAACTACAGAACGAAGCCAACATCAGCTTGAGGTTTAGTTGCGAATGGTATGAACTTTGAACTCTTATTCACTACAGAAGTGATACCTCCTAGCCATTGAGTTAGCAACAGCAGCTGCAAACGAGGGTTAGGAAGGAACAGACAGAGTATCCTGTCTATCACACAATGACGTTACTACAACGTACACAATTGACCACCAGAGTCATTCTTCAAAGGACAAAGGACTCGGTTTGGCAACACGGCCTTCCATCTACCACCAACCTACCGAAGCGCAGCGCAGCTCAGAGTAAATATTTATAGCATTTTCCTTTTCCAAATGGGCGGTAATTTAGAATGCATAAGATACTGTATTTACGATAGCACAGATTCTTCCTTTGACCCTCAGTCTTCCCGCTCTTTCACTCAAACCCAGCCCTTTTCTTTTGTGTAACCAGCTGTCATATCTGTTCCGCCCGCTAGGGATGTTTTCCTTTATGAAGTAATTTGTAATCAAGTTATGATTAATTATGTGTACGTGTAATTCTGTGTGATTAGTTAGGTATTTAGTAAATAAATAATTAAACCCAATTTTGTATTGCTGATTCAACTTGTTAGCCAGGGTTCGTGAAGATAACCAATTTTTTACAACTTTCAGATGAGACTGAATTAAGGTGACGATTAATATTGACTGCTATTGATGTAACATATTACTAGGTTTTTAAGAGTTTATTCGGAAGATAACATGTCTATAAATATTATTTTGTGGTGCCCCGACTCTCTAGTTAATTATATTTACATGATTAGCTCAATCAGGTAATATTAATTACGGAGAAATTATTTTATAGAATAGCATGTCATATCACTTAATCCGGTATAGCCAAAGACACAACAATGGCTACCTAAAACTGCAAATTTTAGAGTGGCCTGTTATCGTCCCCAGCCCAAGGTGCTCTTGTGTAATGATCATGCTGTTAAATCAGCTTCTTGATATGCCACAACTGTCAGGTGGATGGATTATCTTTGCAATGGAGAAATGCTCACTAACAGGGATGTAAATAAATTGGTGCACAAAATGAGAGAAATATGTTTTTTGTGAGTATGGAACATATCTGGGATCTTTTATTTCAGCTCATGAAACATGGGACCAACACTTTACATGTTGCGTTTATACACTAAATTACAAAAATAATGTGGACACCTGCTCATCAAAAAATCTCATTCTAAAATCATGAGCATTAATATGGAGTTTGTCCACCTTTGCTGCTATACAGCCTCCAATCTTCTTGGAAGGCTTTCCACTAGACGTTGGAAATTTGCTACGGGGACTTGCTTCCATTCAGCCACAAGAGCATTAGTGAGGTCGGGCACTAATTTTGGCGATGAGGCCTGGCTCGCAGTCGGCGTTCAAATTCATTCAAGGTGTTCGATGGGGTTGAGAACAGGGCTCTGCAGTGGTAAAAAGTACCCAATTGTCATACTTGAGTAAAAGTATAGAAACCTTAATAGAAAGTTAATCAAGTAAAAGTGAAAGTCACCCAGTAAAGTAGTACTTCACTAAAAGTCTAAAAGTATTTGGTTTAAAATATACTTGAGTAAATATAATTTCTAAAATATGAGAGTCCGCCAGACCATAGGCAGTAGAGATGACAAGCCATGTTGTCTTGATAAGTGCGTTAATTGGACCATTTTCCTCTCCTGCTAACCATACAAAATGTAACGAATACTTTGGCTTGTCAGGAAAAATGTATGTAGTAAAAAGTACAATATTTAGTATTGTATTGAAGCAAAAGTAAAAGTAGTCAAAAATATAAATAGTAAAGTAAAGTACAGATACCCCCAAAATGACTTCAGTAGTACTTTAAAGTAATAAAGTATTTAAAGTACTTTAAAATAAAGTAAAGTTCTTCCACACTGATCTCAACAAACCATTTCTACGTGGACCTCACTTTGTTCAAAGGGGCATTGTCATGCTGAAATAGGAAAGGGCCTTCCCCAAACTGTTGCCACAAAGTTGGAAGCACAGAGTTGTCTAGAATGTATTTGTAGCGTTGAGATTTCCCTTCGCTGGAACTAAGGGGCCTAGACTGAACCATAAAAAAAGCCCCAGACCTCCTCCACCAAACTTTACTGTTGGCACTCTGCATTCAGGCAGGTAGCGTTCTCCTGGCATCCGGCAGACCCAGATTCATCTGTCGGTCTGCCAGATGTTGAAGCGTGATTCGTCATTCCAGAGAATGCCTTTCCACTGCTCCAGAGTCCAATGGCAGCGAGCTTTACACCACTCCAGCCAACACTTGGCATTGCACATGGTGAACTAAGGCTTGTGTTCGGCTGATCGAAACCCATTTCATGACGCTCCCGACGAACAGTTCTTGGGCAGACGTTGCTTCCAGAGGCAGTTTGGAACTCAGTGGTAAGTGTTGCAACCAAGGACAGATGTTTTATAGGCGCTACGCACTTCAGCACTAGGTGGTCCCGTTCTGTGGGCTTGTGTGGCCTAACACTTTGTGGCTGATCCGTTGTTGCTCCTAGACGTTTCCACTTCTCAACAACAGCACTTACAGTTGAACGAGGCAGCTCTAACAGGGCAGAAATTTGACGAACTGACTTGTTGGAAAGCTGGCATCCTATTAAGGCGCTACGTTGAAAGTCACTGAGCTCTTCAGTAGGCCATTCTACTGCCAATGTTTGTCTATGGAGATTGCTGAGGATGAATCAACAAAATTACTCCACAATAGAATAGAATAGAAGGAAGCCTGTACAGACAAAATATTAAAAATTATGCATCCTGTCAGCAATAATCCACTGAAGTAAAACTGCAAAAAATATGGCAAAGAAATTCACTTTATATCCTGGATGCAAAGCGTTATGTTTGTGGCATATCCAACACAACACATCATTGAGTACGACTCTCCATATTTTCAAGCATGGTGGTGGCTGCATCATGCTATGGGTATGCTTGTCATCGGCAAGGACCATGGAGAAATCCTAGAGGAAAACCTGGTTCAGTCTGCTTTCTAAAAGACACCGGGAGACGACTGTACCTTTCAGCGGGACAATGACCTGCTGAAAAGCAAAATATACACAAGGCCAAATATACACTAGAGTCACTCACCAAGACAACATGGAATGTTCCTGAGTGGCCTAGTTACAGTTTTAACTTAAATCTGCTTGAAATCCTATGGCAAGGCTGTCTAGCAATGACCAACAACCAACTTGACAGAGCTTGAAAAAGTGTTTAAATATACTGAACAAAAATATAAACGCAACATGTAAATTGTTGGTTCCATTTCTCATGAGCTGAAATAAAAGATCACATAAATGTTATACATGCACAAAAAGCTTATTTCTCTAAAAAGTGTTGCACACATTTGTTTACATCACTGTTAGTGAACATTTCTTCATTGCCAAGATTATCCACCCACCTGACAGGTGTGGCATATCACAAAGCTGATTAAACAGGAAGATCATTACACAGGTGCACCTAGGCCCCCTCCCAGTTAGGGGGAGTGATGAGCTCTACAGCAGAGTCTCACAACTCAATCGCTGGTTGAAAACTGTTTTCTGCCCCTCCCAAAAGATAGAATTTGTAGATAATTGGCCCTCTTTCTGGGACTCACCCACAAACAGGACCAAGCCTGACCTGCTGAGGAGTGACGGACTCCATCCTAGCTGGAGGGGTGCTCTCATTTTATCTACCAACATAGACAGGGCTCTAACTCCTCTAGCTCCACAATGAAATAGGGTGCAGGCCAGGCAGCAAGCTGTTAGCCAGCCTGCCAGCATAGTGGAGTCTGCCACTAGCACAGTCAGTGTAGTCAGCTCAGCTATCACCATTGAGACCGTGTCTGTGCCTCGACCTAGGTTGGGCAAAACTAAACATGGCGGTGTTCGCCTTAGCAATCTCACTAGGATAAAGACCACCTCCATTCCTGTCATTATTGAAAGAGATCAGGATACCTCACATCTCAAAATAGGGCTACTTAATGTTAGATCCCTTACTTCAAAGGCAATTATAGTCAATGAACTAATCACTGATCATAATCTTGATGTGATTGGCCTGACTGAAACATGGCTTAAGCCTGATGAATTTACTGTGTTAAATGAGGCCTCACCCCCTGGCTACACTAGTGACCATATCCCCCGTGCATCCCGCAAAGGCGGAGGAGGTGTTGCTAACATTTACGATAGCAAATTTCAATTTACAAAAAAAAAAATGACGTTTTCGTCTTTTGAGCTTCTAGTCATGAAATCTATGCAGCCTACTCAATCACTTTTTATAGCTACTGTTTACAGACCTCCTGGGCCATATACAGCGTTCCTCACTGAGTTCCCTGAATTCCTATCGGACCTTGTAGTCATAGCGGATAATATTCTAATCTTTGGTGACTTTAATATTCACATGGAAAAGTCCACAGACCCACTCCAAAAGGCTTTCGGAGCCATCATCGACTCAGTGGGTTTTGTCCAACATGTCTCTGGACCCACTCACTGTCACAGTCATACGCTGGACCTAGTTTTGTCCCATGGAATAAATGTTGTGGATCTTAATGTTTTTCCTCATAATCCTGGACTATCGGACCACCATTTTATTACGTTTGCAATTGCAACAAATAATCTGCTCAGACCCCAACCAAGGATCATCAAAAGTCGTACTATAAATTCACAGACAGCACAAAGATTCCTTGATGTCCTTCCAGATTTCCTCTGTCTACCCAAGGACGCCAGAGGAAAAAATCAGTTAACCACCTAACTGAGGAACTCAATTTAACCTTGCGCAATACCCTAGATGCAGTTGCACCCCTAAAAACAAAAAACATTTCTCATAAGAAACTAGCTCCCTGGTACACAGAAAATACCCGAGCTCTGAAGCAAGCTTCCAGAAAATTGGAACGGAAATGGCGCTCCACCAAACTGGAAGTGTTCCGACTAGCTTGGAAAGACAGTACTGTGCAGTACCGAAGAGCCCTTACTGCTGCTCGATCATCCTATTTTTCTAACTTAATTGAGGAAAATAAGAACAATCTGAAATTCCTTTTTGATACTGTCGCAAAGCTAACTAAAAAGCAGCATTCCCCAAGAGAGGATGACTTTCACTTTAGCAGTGATAAATTCATGAACTTCTTTGAGGAAAAGATTATGATTATTAGAAAGCAAATTTCGAACTCCTCCTTAAATCTGCGTATTCCTTCAAAGCTCAGTTGTCCTGAATCTGCACAACTCTGCCAGGACCTAGGATCAAGAGAGACGCTCAAGTGTTTTAGTACTATATCTCTTGACACAATGATGAAAATAATCATGGCCTCTAAACCTTCAAGCTGCATACTGGACCCTATTCCAACTAAACTACTGAAAGAGCTGCTTCCTGTGCTTGGCCCTCCTATGTTGAACATAATAAACGGCTCTCTATCCACCGGATGTGTACCAAACTCACTAAAAGTGGCAGTAATAAAGCCTCTCTTGAAAAAGCCAAACCTTGACCCAGAAAATATAAAAAACTATCGGCCTATATCGAATCTTCCATTCCTCTCAAAAATTTTAGAAAAGGCTGTTGCGCAACAACTCACTGCCTTCCTGAAGACAAACAATGTATACGAAATGCTTCAGTCTGGTTTTAGACCCCATCATAGCACTGAGACGGCACTTGTGAAGGTGGTAAATGACATTTTAATGGCATCGGACCGAGGCTCTGCATCTGTCCTCGTGCTCCTAGACCTTAGTGCTGCTTTTGATACCATCGATCACCACATTTTTTTGGAGAGATTGGAAACCCAAATTGGTCTACATGGACAAGTTCTGGCCTGGTTTAGATCTTATCTGTCGGAAAGATATCAGTTTGTCTCTGTGAATGGTTTGTCCTCTGACAAATCAACTGTAAATTTCGGTGTTCCTCAAGGTTCCGTTTTAGGACCACTATTGTTTTCACTATATATTTTACCTCTTGGGGATGTTATTCGAAAACATAATGTTAACTTTCACTGCTATGCAGATGACACACAGCTGTACATTTCAATGAAACATGGTGAAGCCCCAAAATTGCCCTTGCTAGAAGAATGTGTTTCAGACATAAGGAAGTGGATGGCTGCAAACTTTCTACTTTTAAACTCGGACAAAACAGAGATGCTTGTTCTAGGTCCCAAGAAACAAAGAGATCTTCTGTTGAATCTGACAATTAATCTTAATGGTTGTACAGTCGTCTCAAATAAAACTGTGAAGGACCTCGGCGTTACTCTGGACCCTGATCTCTCTTTTGAAGAACATATCAAGACCATTTCAAGGACAGCTTTTTTCCATCTACGTAACATTGCAAAAATCAGAAACTTTCTCTAGTGGTGTGGGGGCTGTGCTTTGGCAAAGTGGGTGGGGTTATATCCTTCCTGTTTGGCCCTGTCCGGGGGTGTCCTCGGATGGGGCCACAGTGTCTCCTGACCCGTATTTATGCTGCAGTAGTTTATGTGTCGGGGGGCTAGGGTCAGTTTGTTATATCTGGAGTACTTCTCCTGTCCTATTCGGTGTCCTGTGTGAATCTAAGTGTGCGTTCTCTAATTCTCTCTTTCTCTCTTTCTCTCTCTCGGAGGACCTGAGCCCTAGGACCATGCCCCAGGAATACCTGACATGATGACTCCTTGCTGTCCCCAGTCCACCTGACTGCGCTGCTGCTCCAGTTTCAACTGTTCTGCCTTATTATTATTCGACCATGCTGGTCATTTATGAACATTTGAACATCTTGACCATGTTCTGTTATAATCTCCACCCGGCACAGCCAGAAGAGGACTGGCCACCCCACATAGCCTGGTTCCTCTCTAGGTTTCTTCCTAGGTTTTGGCCTTTCTAGGGAGTTTTTCCTAGCCACCGTGCTTCTACACCTGCATTGCTTGCTGTTTGGGGTTTTAGGCTGGGTTTCTGTACAGCACTTTGAGATATCAGCTGATGTACGAAGGGGTATGTAAATAAATTTGATTTGATTTGAAATAAAATACATTTGATTTGATTTGTACTGGGGACAATAAAAGGCCACTCAAAAATGTGCCGTTTTATCACACAACACAATGCCACAGATGTCTCAAGTTTTGAGGGAGCATGCAATGGCATGCTGACTGCAGGAATGTCCAACAGAGTTTTTGCCAGATAATTTAATGTTTATTTCTCTACCATAAACTGCCTCCAACATAATTTTAGAAAATGTGTCAGTACATCCAACCAGCCTCACAACCACAGACCATGTGTAACCATGCCAGCCCAAGGCCTCCATATCTGTCTTTTTCACCTGCGGGATCAGCTGAGGAGGGGGAGGGAGGGTGCTGAGGAGTATTTCTATCTATAATGAAGCCCTTTTGTGTGAAATAACTCCTTCTGATTGGCTGGGCCAGACTCCCCAGTGGGTGGGCGTGGCTACCAAGTGGGTGGGCCTATCCCTTCCCCTGCCCAGTCATGTGAAATAGATTAGGGCCTAATGAATTTATCTCAATTATGACTGATGTCCTTCTATGAGCTGTAACTCAGTAAAATCTTTGACATTGTTGCATGTTGCATTTATATTTGTTTTATATTTTCAGTATAATAATGTGCAAATATTTTACAATCCAGGTGTGCAAAGCGCTTAGAGACTTACCCAGAAAACCCCACAGCTGTAATCGTTGCCAAAGGTGATTCTAACAGGGGTGTGGAAACTTATGTATATTAGATATTTCAGTATTTCATTTTCAATAAATATGCCCAAAAAAACCCAACATTTTTTTCACTTTGTCATTACGAAGAATTGTGTGTTGATGTGTGAGAAAATCATATATTCAATCTATTTTGAATTCAGGTTGTAACTCAACAAAATGTGGAATGCATCAAGGGGTATGAACAAAGTACTTTTTGAAGGCACTGTACTTTGGAACAGATGCTTTTGGAGAGGCATTGGTGATTGGTGTGACTAACAGATTCTTAGTGCCAAATTTAATTAGAGATGATGATTATTGCTGCTCATTATTAGCACATAACCATACAGAACAACGCTGTGGCCTGTCTGTCTAACGAGCTCTCACAGCTTGACAGCACGTCATCACACTTCAGCATTCTGGACACTGGCACCTGGCATCCATCTTGGCTCAATTAGAGCTGCTGAGGCTCCTGTGTTTATCATCCCCCATCACTCAGTGGGGCTTCTGTCGATGCGATTCAATGTGATGTGTTGCTTAGTAAATTTTGCGCAGGTTTGTGTTTATCGGGATTATTAATCTAGTTTTAGAGTTTTCACTATCTGATTTTCAACATAACCTTAACCACACTGCTAACCTTATGTGAGGTGGACAGGTGGAGCTGCTGGTGGTGGCTATTTAGTGTGATGGTCTTGCGGTAGATGCTTTTGGCCAGACTGACAGTTTTTTCCATGAGGCTCCTCTATTGCCCGTTTCTGAGTGATGGAAGCGGGGAGAAAAGGCAGTGGCTCGGGTGGCGGAGTTCCTTGATGATCTCCTTGGCCTTCCAGCGACACCTGGTGTTGTAGGTGTCCTGGAGGGCAGGCAATGTGTGTGCGCGGGCACACGTGTGTGAGAGAGACAGGCAATATTTATCACAGTAGTGAATCCTGCCTCTCATTTTCATGCAACACAGCATCATCCCCTTAGATGGAGGATGAGCAATACTTCACTTTGCCTAAAGAGAAAAGACAGAGATAAAGAGCTATTAAGAGAGTGTGAGTTTGTGAAAGGAGAGAGAGAGAGAGAAAGAGTCAGAGGAGAGAAAGTTTATTTATACTTGTTTTTTGATCCAATCAAAGCATGGGACCTGGGGCCTTATTCATCAATATTGCATAGAAACTACTCAAAAATACTACTTATGAACGGAATTTAGAATGTTTGTACACATAGAAACCGTGTGATTTAGCAAAAATTCCTATGAGCGTCATACACACACCGGTAAGAGATTGATAAATATCAATTGTTATCAGCCTCAGTGTTAGTGCATTTCAAAAAGCCCCCAATTGGCCAAAATCAAATACTTTTCCGAGACTGAAATAGAGGTGCTGGTGTCAGAGATTGAGTACAACCAAGATGTTTTCTTTGGCTCCCTCAGTTGTGGCTGGACCAGTAAAAATAAAAACATAGCTACAGAGAGAGGACCATTAGAACAATTCAAGTTGCTTTAACAAAGTAAATATACTTCAAATGAGCAGGCAACACTAACCAATAAGTAGTGGTGCAACGGATCACAAAATTCAGAGATCGGATCATGGTTTTGAGTCACAGATCGGATCACGGTTTTGAGTCACAGATCGGATCACGGTTTTGAGTCACAGATCGGATCATTTTTCGCATCAGGAAAAAAAAGGGAGACAAATTCAACTTCGCTTTCCATTTATTAAATAAAATCTTAAAATAAAATATTCAATACCCAATTGTTAAATTAAAGTGCATGATACCTTCTTCCTTTGAACAAAAGTGAATGTAAAAATAGCCTGTGTCTTCATCATCAAGAAAGCAAAGCAGACCTGAGCTAATAACTTCACATTGCTTTTTCAAAAAGATGATGTCTACATTGTCTGGGGAGAGGGAAGACCTCTTACAGTCACTATGTCCCCTGCCGTGGGGGACACCCTCTCACTAGGAACTGAAGTGCCAGGCACAGCCAGGTAGCATCTTGCCATTATGGCAATGTGAGGGTTTTTACACTCACTTTTACATTGTGATCACCATCCACTGGAATGTCGCTTGCTGCCTTGTAGGATGCCACCTCCTCTTTGATGGTGTTGGAAAACGTCTTGCCTGTGTCCTTACTCACAAGGTCTCCCCAAAAAGCTCCTTCATGGCCAAATTATTTTGTGGAGGAGATGCCTCTGAGTCTGCTCCTGTCGACTCTGTGGCTTGACCCTGCAGAAAATAATATTTGATCTATTAAACTAACTAACTAATTAGTTATTTTCATATTTTATAGAACTATAATTGTGGCAATAACATTTAATAAAGCCATTATTATTCCAATCAAAAATGATGATTATAATAGCAATAGCATAGACTTAGATTAGACTGCAATATATTTATTATTTAACTAATTCCCTATTATTTTCCCTCTTCAGTGGCCTCAAAGTCAGTGGTGAGATCACTGTATGTCCTCCGGTGTAGGGCAGGGTCTAGGTGAGACAGGGACTTGAACAGACAGGGACTTGAACAGACAATGACTTGAACTTCCTGATCCTCCCAAGGAAGCGGTTCCCCTTTGGATGCTGAATTGATCACATGTGCAAAGCAAGCTATCTGTGGCCCCAGTCCAGCTTCTATCACTGCATTTACCTGCCATTATCTGTGGTGATTGGGATATTGCTATTGGGCCTCTCTAGCTTCCACTCTGCTACTGCTCTGAGCAGTACATGCGCCAGATTTGTGCCTGTGTGCCTCTCATAGAGGGGGTGTGTCTGTAGCATCGGACTTCGTATCTCCCACTCCTCTGTGGTGTAGTGAGCAGTCACAGTCACGTAGCTCTCCGTTACCCTGGAGGTCCACTCCTCTGTGGTGTAGTGAGCAGTCACAGTCACGTAGCTTTCCGTTACCCTGGAGGTCCACTCCTCTGTGGTGTAGTGAGCAGTCACAGTCACGTAGCTTTCTGTTACCCTGGAGGTCCGCTCCTCTGTGGTGTTGTGAACAGTCACAGTCACGTAGCTTTCCGTTACCCTGGAGGTTCACTCGTCTGTGGTGTTGTGAACAATCACAGTCACGTAGCTTTCCGTTACCCTGGAGGTCCACTCCTCTGTGGTGTAGTGAGCAGTCACAGTCATGTAGCTTTCTGTTACCCTGGAGGTCCACTCCTCTGTGGTGTTGTGAACAGTCACAGTTACGTAGCTTTCCGTTACCCTGAAGGTCCACTCGTCTGTGGTGTTGTGAACAGTCACAGTCACGTAGCTTTCTGTTGCCCTGGAGGTCCACTCCTCTGTGGTGTAGTGAGCAGTCACAGTCACGTAGCTTTCTGTTACCCTGGAGGTCCACTCCTCTGTGGTGTAGTGAGCAGTCACAGTCACGTAGCTTTCTGTTACCCTGGAGGTCCACTCCTCTGTGGTGTAGTGAGCAGTCACAGTCACGTAGCTTTCTGTTACCCTGGAGGTCCACTCCTCTGTGGTGTAGTGAGCAGTCACAGTCACGTAGCTTTCTGTTACCCTGGAGGTCCACTCCTCTGTGGTGTAGTGAGCAGTCACAGTCACGTAGCTTTCTGTTACCCTGGAGGTCCACTCGTCTGTGGTGTAGTGAGTAGTCACAGTCACGTAGCTCTCCGTTACCCTGGAGGTCCACTCCTCTGTGGTGTTGTGAACAGTCACAGTCACGTAGCTTTCCGTTACCCTGGATGTCCACTCCTCTGTGGTGTAGTGAGCAGTCACAGTCACGTAGCTTTCCGTTACCCTGGAGGTCCACTCCTCTGTGGTGTAGTGAGCAGTCACAGTCACGTAGCTTTCCGTTACCCTGGAGGTCCACTCCTCTGTGGTGTAGTGAGCAGTCACAGTCACGTAGCTTTCCGTTACCCTGGAGGTTCACTCGTCTGTGGTGTTGTGAACAATCACAGTCACGTAGCTTTCTGTTATCCTGGAGGTCCACTCCTCTGTGGTGTAGTGAGCAGTCACAGTCACGTAGCTTTCTGTTACCCTGGAGGTCCACTCCTCTGTGGTGTAGTGAGCAGTCACAGTCACGTAGCTTTCTGTTACCCTGGAGGTCCACTCCTCTGTGGTGTAGTGAGCAGTCACAGTCACGTAGCTTTCTGTTACCCTGGAGGTCCACTCGTCTGTGGTGTAGTGAGTAGTCACAGTCACGTAGCTCTCCGTTACCCTGGAGGTTCACTCCTCTGTGGTGTAGTGAGCAGTCACAGTCACGTAGCTCTCCGTTACCTTGGAGGTCCACTCCTCTGTGGTGTTGTGAACAGTCACGTAGCTTTCCATTGCCCTGGAGGTCCACCCATATGTGGTGTAGTGAGCAGTCACAGTCACGTAGCTTTCCGTTGCCCTGGAGGTCCACCCATATGTGGTGAGGGAAACAGAGGATGCCTTGGATAATTTGTCGACAATTTTGATATTTTCCTGTTCATAAAGATCTGGCATGATCTCCATACTGAAGTGGGGGTATGAGGGGATTTCGTAGCGTGGCTCAAGTACTTTCACCATATTTTTAAACCCTTTTTTCCCACAACAGAGTATGGCCTCATATCTGCAGTGATAAACATCCCAATAGATTTGGTGATGGCTTTAGTACGGTCTGATTCTGCAGCAAAGGGCTTAAATGGCGCGGTGAGAAGTTGTCTCTTGGCTGAGTTGGCTCCCGTCACTGAAACACCAGGGTGATGACGCTATAAATATGTGGCTATGCTCAATGTATTTCCATGATCATACGGCTTTCTTGTTGCACAATGCCTACACACCGTAATGGTGTTGTCCACCACCCTTCTTCCAACATCATATTTGACAGGGAAGCCAACATGCTCCTATACATGAGACTTGAATGAAGCAGGCTTTTCCAATTCTTCAGCTCCTCCGCTAGCCATGGCTGTCACTGCTCTTATTTCTTCTTTGCTTTTTGCAACGTGAGCATCCGTGAGTGATTCGTTGGGATTCAACATGCCTCGTTCACGTGAACAGTACACACAACTGCTTTAAAAAAATAATCAAACCTTCAGGCTTCAGAGTAAAACACAGCATGCATCTGTCTTGTCTTTATCCTCTCACTGCAACTCTGCATCGATATTTAGGGAATTCTTACTTTAAAAAGTAACAGCGACAGTAAAACTGTATTTCACACTATGATGGTTAAACTTTGCAAATGATCAGCGGTTCACATGCGTGCCGAACTGTGTGTGTTTTTTTTTTTTGGGGGGGGGGGGGGGTGTACGGATCACGGATCAACTATGGTCCGTTACACCACCACATTCAGCAGCATCTTTTGCGCATCACATAACCAGCACATTAAGAGTGGAAGCCTTTTCTGCTCACATGGGGTGGGTGCCATCTATTGCTGTTTGTATTTGGGAGCCCATTGATGGTATCATGGCAAAGATACCGCTCTTGACTTCAACCCGTTGTGAGATGGTGTATGGAAATGGTATGTTACTGTTAATTTAGCTGATGATTGCATCCAGAACATTGGCTCATCCAGCGCTGTGACATGCTGATCAGCATTAAAGTAGGTCTTAAATCCTCACAAAAAAAGATTGGTTTTGGGAAACTATATACAGTATGATGAGCCAATCTGTATTTGCTGCAGAAAAAGTCCCACCTATCACCAAAAACACACTGTGAAATGCAGCTTGAGCCAAATCTTCCAACAGAGCAAGGTCAGCCATCTCTCATTCCATTTCACTTTCACGCTCGCCTCTAATTTAACAAATCACTGTACTTTATTATCTTAACAAATGCACTGGTGTGCTAAAATTATATTGCATGTCAAGAAAGACATGTTGCATGAATTCTCAATGGAAATACAAAGAAATCGAAAAGGATTACTTCTATACTTCTACTTCCCATTCTATGCTTGAGAAGCAGTTCCCTTATTCCACCACTTGGCACTGTCGCATGGTCATGGCTGTGCGTACATTTATGCGCACTCTCAAGCAAATGTTCAAATTGATAAAGAGACAGTGTACACATTTCTATGTAATGCATCTCAATAGGAAATTAGTGCTTTTACACAATGAGCACGGTTACATGGACACAGTAATGAGATTATTGTGGATAGTTTGTTTAAAACGTTTACGTGCTTCGCAAGAATAATGATTTCCCAAATAATCCTGTTTACATGGACACATCTTAAATCAGGCTACTGATGGGACTGATAAATGCAGGACTTTGATATCTCTAAAAACACACTCTGCAAAATGCAGCATCGGCCAAATCTTCCAACAGAGCAAGCTCAGCCATCTCTCATTCACTCAGTGTAGAAACCTAATATTCCACAAATTACTTTGTAATTTCAATGACAGGTATTTTTATCAACATTTTAGCTTTTATAATAAACAAATGTATTTACAGGGTTACATACGGTGCATTCAGAAAGAATTCACACACCTTGACTTTTTCCACATTTTGTTACGTTACAGCCTTATTCTAAAATTGATGAATTCCCCCCTCCCCTCATCAATCTACACACAATACCCCATAATGGCAAAGCAAAAACAGGTTCAGAAATTTTAGCAAATTTATAAAAAAAAAAAAAAAAACACTTAAATATCACATTTACTTAATTATTCAGACCCTTTACTCAGTACTTTGTTGAAAAATATTTGGCAGCGCTTACAGCCTCGAGTCTTCTTGGGTATGATGAAACAAGCTTGGCACACATTTATTTGGGGAGTTTCTCCCATTCTTCTCTGCAGATCCTCTCAAGCTCTGTCAGGTTGGATGGGGAGGGGTCATCTTGTTGGTCTTGTTGGAAGGTGAACCTTCGCCCGAGTTTGAGGTTTTCATCAAGGATCTCTCTGTACTTTGCTCTATTCATCTTTGCCTCAATTCGGACTAGTCTCCCAGTCCCTGCCACTGAAACACATCCCCACAGAATGATGCTGCCACCACCATGCTTCACCGTAGGGATGGTGCCAGGTTTCCTCCAGACGTGACATTCAGGCCAAAGAGTTTAATCTTGGTTTTAACAGACCAGAGAATCTTGTTTCTCATGATCTGAGAGTATTTAGGTGCCTTTTGGCAAACTCCAAGTGGGCTGTCATGTGCCTTTCTACTGAGGAGTGGCTTCCGTCTGGCCACTCTACCATAAAGGCCTGATTGGTGTAGTGCTGCAGAGATGGTTGTCCTTCTGGAAGGTTCTCCCATCTCCACAGAGGAACTCTAGAGCTCTGTCAGAGTGACCATCGGGATCTTGGCCACCTCCCTGACCTAGGCCCTTCTCCACCAATTGCTCAGTTTGGCCGGGCGGCCAGATGAAGGAAGAGTCTTGGTGGTTCCAAATATATATATTAAAAATATATATTTTCTGATGCTCCTAAATTCTACT
Organism: Oncorhynchus clarkii lewisi; assembly: GCF_045791955.1. Lineage (NCBI taxonomy): Eukaryota > Metazoa > Chordata > Actinopteri > Salmoniformes > Salmonidae > Oncorhynchus > Oncorhynchus clarkii. The sequence continues at coordinate 54,323,469 of NC_092163.1, read as the reverse complement.
AAGTTGTGAGCACCGGCTTCCCGGGTGGCGCAGTGGTTAAGGGCGCTGTACTGCAGCGCCAGCTGTGCCATCAGAATCCCTGGGTTTGCGCCCAGGCTCTGTCGTAACCGGCCGCGACCGGGAGGTCCGTGGGGCGACGCACAATTGGCCTAGCGTCGTCCGGGTTAGGGAGGGCTTGGTCGGTAGAGATGTCCTTGTCTCATCGCGCACCAGCGACTCCTGTGGCGGGCCGGGCGCAGTGTGCGCTAACCAAGGTTGCCAGGTGCACGTGTAGCCTCCAACACATTGGTGCGGCTGGCTTCCGGGTTGGATGCGCGCTGTGTTAAGAAGCAGTGCGGCTGGTTGGGTTGTGTATCGGAGGACACATTACTTTCAACCTTCGTCTCTCCCGAGCCCGTACGGGAGTTGTAGCGATGAGACAAGATAGTAGCTACTACAACAATTGGATACCACGAAATTGGGGAGAAAAAGTGGTAAAAAATAAATAAAATAAGTTGTGAGCACCAGTGCTATGTAAAATGCTGATTTAGAGCCCTACATGGGACTGACTGCACACACAAATGTCGTCATTTGGATTACGGTTATCCAGTGAACAGACATGATGCAGTTTGACACACTGATCACATTGACATGATCAGAAACAATCAATTGTCTCTGTTTATCTTTGCAGTGGCACACCTGCATCTCTTTGTATCTCATGGTGTCTGTGTCACTGAGACTGTGTATATCATGGTGTCTGTGTCACTGAGACTGTGTATATCATGGTGTCTGTGTCACTGAGACTGTGTATCTCATGGTGTCTGTGTCACTGAGACTGTGTATATCATGGTGTCTGTGTCACTGAGACTGTGTATATCATGGTATCTGTGTCACTGAGACTGTGTATCTCATGGTATCTGTGTCACTGAGACTGTGTATATCATGGTGTCTGTGTCACTGAGACTGTGTATATCATGGTATCTGTGTCACTGAGACTGTGTATATCATGGTGTCTGTGTCACTGAGACTGTGTATATCATGGTATCTGTGTCACTGAGACTGTGTATATCATGGTGTCTGTGTCACTGAGACTGTGTATATCATGGTATCTGTGTCACTGAGACTGTGTATCTCATGGTATCTGTGTCACTGAGACTGTGTATATCATGGTATCTGTGTCACTGAGACTGTGTATATCATGGTATCTGTGTCACTGAGACTGTGTATATCATGGTATCTGTGTCACTGAGACTGTGTATATCATGGTGTCTGTGTCACTGAGACTGTGTATCTCATGGTGTCTGTGTCACTGAGACTGTGTATCTCATGGTGTCTGTGTCACTGAGACTGTGTATATCATGGTGTCTGTGTCACTGAGACTGTGTATCTCATGGTGTCTGTGTCACTGAGACTGTGTATCTCATGGTGTCTGTGTCACTGAGACTGTGTATATCATGGTATCTGTGTCACTGAGACTGTGTATATCATGGTGTCTGTGTCACTGAGACTGTGTATATCATGGTATCTGTGTCACTGAGACTGTGTATATCATGGTGTCTGTGTCACTGAGACTGTGTATATCATGGTGTCTGTGTCACTGAGACTGTGTATATCATGGTGTCTGTGTCACTGAGAGTTCCTCATAGAGTGTGAGTGTCTCTAAGAGTGTGTCACTGGCTGTGTAGTACACCCCACCTTTGGTCTAGCTCTATGTTGAAGCTGGAGCTACCTGATAAGTGTGTCACTGACCCCGTATTTAAGGAGAGGAGGGACGGATGAGAGGTGAGAGGGATGGCAGTACCTGACATGAGAGCGGCGGAGGGGTAAGCAGCTTAAAATGACTCCTGCTGAGATTACGGGGGGCGGGGGGGGGGGGGGGGGGGGGGTGTAAGAGGGGGGAGGAGAGGTGGGAGGGTGGGTGGGGAGATGAATGGGACAGGAGTAGTGGGAGAAGGAAAGGAGAGGAGTGGAAAGTGTTTGATAGCTACAAAACCATTTCTATCCCTATGAATGGCATATTTACCAGAAAAGGTCAAGGAAGTGTCAGTAGTGCAGTCAAAGGGGAAACAACTAACCTTAACCCCTGGGTAGGCTGTTACACCATGGCAATTGTATTGAATTAATTGATTTGAACCATCGGCATAGAGTGCTCTAAACAAATCTGTCACTGGTTATATGGAGCCAACACACATCAGCAAGCACAGCGACACACCACTACAAACTACCCCCTACCATCTGCCCCCCTACACACACACACACACACACACACACACACACACACACACACACACACACACACACACACACACACACACACACACACACTTTCAAGGTTATCATGCTAGCTGCTGTCCACCGACCACCCCAGGTGAGCGCAGGTGCACTTATATAGATGCCCGTCACACAGTGTGGCTTGAATCCACACACACATACACACACAGACTCTTATGTATTCCCCACCACCTTCACACATAAATTCTTCCACCGTCCTCTTTCTCACTTCCCTGTGTAGTCTCCCTCATGAAATTATTGTACAGTGTATTTCCCTGTGTACAGTCGTGGTTTTGAGAATGACACAAATATTAATTTTCACAAAGTCTGCTGCCTCAGTGTCTTTAGATATTTTTGTCAGATGTTACTATGGAATACTGAAGTACAATTACAAGCATTTCATAAGTGTCAAAGGCTTTTATTGACAATTACATGAAGTTGATGCAAAGAGTCAATATTTGCAGTGTTGACCCTTCTTTTTCAAGACCTCTGCAATCTGCCCTGGCATGCTGTCAATTAACTTCTGGGCCACATCCTGCATGATGGCAGCCCATTCTTGCATAATCAATGCTTGGAGTTTTTCAGAATTTGTGGGTTTTTGTTTGTCCACCCGCCTCTTGAGGATTGACCACAAGTTCTCAATGGGATTCAGGTCTGGGGAGTTTCCTGGCCATAGACCCAAAATATCGATGTTTTGTTCCCCGAGCCACTTAGTTATCACTTTTGCCTTATGGCAAGGTGCTCCATCATGCAGAAAAAGGCATTGTTCGTCACCAAACTGTTCCTGGATGGTTGGGAGAAGTTACTCTCGGAGGATGTGTTGGTACCATTCTTTATTCATGGCTGTGTTCTTAGGCAAAATTGTGAGTGAGCCCACTCCCTTGGCTGAGAAGCAAACCCACACATGAATGGTCTCAGGATGCTTTACTGTTGGCATGACACAGGGCTGATGGTAGCGCTCACCTTGTCTTCTCCGGGCAAGCTTTTTTCCAGATGCCCCAAACAATCGTAAAGGGGATTCATCAGAGAAAATTACTTTACCCCCAGTCCTCGGCAGTCCAATCCCTGTACCTTTTGCCGAATATCAGTCTGTCCCTGATGCTTATCCTGGAGAGAAGTGGCTTCTTTGCTGCCCTTCTTGACACCAGGCCATCCTCCAAAAGTATTCACCTCACTGTGCCTGCAGATGCACTCACACAGATTATATCTGACAGCGCTCACACTCCTAGACATTCCCGCACTGATAACAAACGGGACTCTCATGGTTTTAATGCCTTTATCCTGGTACATATGGAAGTATACTAAACTCTCTATGGCAGACAAATGAGACATTGGTGCTATGGGATGGATTATTAAGAATAGCCATTGTGTATCACGTGTCAAATATCTGTGTATGTCTCACACAAGACAAGCAGAAACAGTCAAAATACACTGACTGTGGTCTGAAAGCGGGAACGGTATAAGCTTAGTTGACACAGTGAATACAGTGAGCATTGTATTTGACCGGGATTGAGGTGAAATGAAGAAAGGTTGGAGAAGAGATGAAGAAGAGGTTTGAAGATCAGATTGAGGTGAGATTGACTAACCATCCTCCAGGGGAGCTGTCTTCCGTGAGAAGTAGTCTACTGTCTTCCTGTTGTGGCAGTTAGATGGATATGTACAGTAACAGTTAGGAGAGAAGCAGACTGATAACAGTGCAGCCTAGTGGCAGAGGAACAAAGAACAAACACACACAGCACAGCTACGGTTGTGTGTGTGTGTGTGTGTGTGTTTATATTTGTACAAGAGAACAGGATGCTGCACGTAGGCACACTGCACACGATGAGCGGGAACCTTTGTAGCCTCACACAACCCCCCCCTGTGTCCCTTTGCCAGGGGAAGCGTTTGGCAGGCACAACCACTGCCAGCATTTGGCTGTGACACTCATCTCCTCCATCCTTCCCTCCCCTTACTCCTGCTCAGTCTCCCCGTTCACAAGGCCAGCTGCACGCACGCACACACGCACACACGCACGCACACACAAGTTGGTGACACTTCATTGCGGGGGTTAAAACAAAGGCTACATCGCTTTCACCCAGAGCAGTGTCCTCAAAAAGTTATGCTGTGATTGATGGGGAGCCAAAACCCTTGATCCAGTCACCCTTTAGCTACAGGGCAAACACAATACTCAGTCTGCAATCAGATGCATACACACACCCACCCACACACACACACACACACACACACACACACACACACACACACACACACACACACACACACACACACACACACACACACACACACACACACACACACACACACACACACACACACACACACACACACAGACACACCTATCTCTATGTTTAACTACTTTGTGAACCTTCAGTGATAATGTCATTGCCAAGTTTCCCTTTGTCAGAGGGATCAATATCTGATCATTGTCCTTGAATCTAACACTCCCACACACTCCCACCAGAACGTCTGACTATCTGAATCAGATATATGCCATAGGGAACATTTAGGATTAAGCTGTAGGAAGCAACAACAAGCCTACACACCCAGACAGGTCACCCGGGATACACCACAGTATTCCACGTCCATCCATGTCTGAGGACACCGGGAGATGATGTGGAAACCGGCTACTAGGGGCAATATTGAGCGCTGTTACCACAATGTAGGTGTCAGTGTTGTGGACTGGGATGGTGGTTGGCCGTAAACACCTGCCTCAGGTTGCAAGTTTGAATCCAGCGATTGAAAGTTGGTTTTGATATTTTGGTTTTAGGCCTATCCCAAACCTTAACCATTACCTTAACAATTCACAGTTAATACCTAACCTTAACCCTTACCTTAACCATTCACAGTTAATACCTAACCTTAACCCTTACCTACACCATTCAGAGTTAATACCTAACCTTAACCCTTACCTACACCATTCAGAGTTAATACCTAACCTTAACCCTTACCTACACCATTCAGAGTTAATACCTAACCTTAACCCTTACCTACATCATTCAGAGTTAATACCTAACCTTAACCCTTACCTACACCATTCAGAGTTAATACCTAACCTTAACCCTTACCTACACCATTCAGAGTTAATACCTAACCTTAACCCTTACCTACACCATTCAGAGTTAATACCTAACCTTAACCCTTACCTACACCATTCAGAGTTAATACCTAACCTTAACCCTTACCTACACCATTCAGAGTTAATACCTAACCTTAACCCTTACCTACACCATTCAGAGTTAATACCTAACCTTAACCCTTACCTACACCATTCAGAGTTAATACCTAACCTTAACCCTTACCTACACCATTCAGAGTTAATACCTAACCTTAACCCTTACCTACACCATTCAGAGTTAATACCTAACCTTAACCCTTACCTACACCATTCAGAGTTAATACCTAACCTTAACCCTTACCTACACCATTCAGAGTTAATACCTAACCTTAACCCTTACCTACACCATTCAGAGTTAATACCTAACCTTAACCCTTACCTACACCATTCAGAGTTAATACCTAACCTTAACCCTTACCTACACCATTCAGAGTTAATACCTAACCTTAACCCTTACCTACACCATTCAGAGTTAATACCTAACCTTAACCCTTACCTACACCATTCAGAGTTAATACCTAACCTTAACCCTTACCTTAAACACCTTGAAATTTCACATTTGAGAAACATGGATGAAAGTCATATTCTGCCGTGACACTGAGAGCTGGTAGGCACACCACTGATTATCGATGACCTTCAGTTGAGCATTTTACTATATTCCACTGTCTCAACTTAAACAAAGAGTTCAAAGAAATACTGCGTGGTGAATTGTGATTTCTGTTAAAGGTCCAATGCAGCTGTTTTTACCTCAATAATCAAATAATTTATTGGTAACAATTAAATACCTTACTGTGATTGTTTTCAAATGAAATTGTGAAAATATATTTAAAAAAAATAGCTTTTTAACAAATGGCAATTTCTCAAGCAAGAATTTTGCTAGCACTGTCTGGGAGTGATCTGAGTAGTGAGGGGGAAACTGAAAACTAGCTGTTATTGGCAGAGAGATTTGGACCTGTCTTTCTTAACTCATTTACAGCATTGTGATCACAATGGATGTCTAGAACTCCATCCACCAAAACAGACAGAAATTTCAGGCAGTCATTTCAAACAGCTCTTACACTAAAAAGGCATTCTTCTAATTTTCCCAATTCACAGTACTATTCCAACCTCATAGTGTGGAAATATATATAAAACACAGAAAAATCACATTTTTGACTAAACTGGGCCTTTAATATTAATTGGCAACCTTTTTCCAAAATAAGAAATGCTGAAGGAATATGTTCTATGTTGTGTAGTTTTCTATACAATAGAGCAGCACATTTGTATGTACAAATATAATGATAATTACTTCCGTGCATTTAAAAAAAAATGAATTTGTAGGAGAAAATGGAAAAAAAGAAAGAGAGATGTCAGAGAGAGGAGAGAGGTGTAGTTGAGGGAGAGCAAGCAAGCCCGAGACGGGAAGGCGACATAGCTGGGAGGGAAAGAGGAGAGATTGAGATTCAGAGGCAGAGAGTAAAAGATGGTCAAAAGTGCGTGCGGGAGAGAGAAAAAGAAAGAGAGACACAGCGAGAGTGTCAGAGAGAGAGAGAGGCTCTGAAGTGAGATGGGTAAAGGTGAGGTATCGTGTGAGTGTTTCTTTAGTGGACCTGCCGAATCCTGTGCTCTAATTGGTTAATGACGTTTTAGTGACAGCCTGTTCCCTCCCTCCCACTGCCTGGTGAGTGTGTATGTATGTGTGAGAGCAGACAGAGAGACTGAGAAGCACAGAGGCAGTCTCTAACTCTAGCCCAATGAGCTCTCAGCCCCTCACACACACACTCTCTCTCAGCGCTGGCTCAGGCTCCGCTTCAACACTGGGATACAGAGAGAGGCAGCAAGAGGCGGAGAAGGAGAGTAAGAGAGAGGGAGTGAGGAAGAGGAAGAGCGGGAGATCGGTAGTGTGTATGTGTGTGTGAGAGAGAGAGCACCATGGCTTTAGACCCAGGGCTCGTAGCACTGCTTCTATGGACTATACCACTACAAGTACTGGGCAACGCCGGAAACAACAATAACAATGAAGGTAAAGCAGGTGTGTGTGTGTCTGTGTGTGTGTCTGTATGTGTGTCTGTGCCTGCATGCGTGTCTGTGCTTGTGTACGAGAGGGGCAGCAGGGGAATCACATGTATACACACTGGCACTCACACACACGTTCATTCGTGTGGACAGGCGTGAATTATTTGTGTCTCATGCCTTCAGCCAGGATTAACTTATCACATGTGGAGCTGAGCTGAAGTATGAAAGCAAGACTACCTGAAGCACACACCCCCCCCCCCACACACACACACAAACACACAAACATGCCGTCAAGCCCTATCTGAACTTCCTATCTGTTAGAAAGTTCATCCTGGCAAACTGATGAAAGTTTCCCCTGAAGGCAATACCTTATGGGCATGCTCGGTGTGTGTGTGCTGTTGAGTCTATGTGCGTGTTTGCGCACATGCAGAGATTGCTCATATTGATTGGTTATGCATGAGCTGGTGTATGAGTGAGTATCTGCATGAGAGAGATTGGATATGTGCGTCGCATGCCATCTAAGTACAATATTTCCTCAACAAAACGTTTTCTTGGAAAAAGCATGTAAACCAATCAGCAATGGGCAGTAGGCCAGGGATAGAAGATTACCGAGACATTGATTGTTGTGCTCTAAATGACACAGGGACAACATGCAGTAGATTACAATAATCATGCCTCAAATCCATAGTCTAGAGTCCTCAGTAGAATAGACCATGATGATGACCAAATCACCTGAGAGGAATCAGGAATTCCTTTTGTTTGACAGTCTGCAGGACTGAAGGACAGTTTTCCTTTAGTTGGAAATCTATTCATGATAAAACTATGAGCTGAATCACTGTGTTTCTGACGGTGTCCCAAGACAAAAACAGATGCTAGGAAAAACAATTCCATCCATAACCGTGTGAGAAATATCAGGGTTTGTTTTTGTCCTTATTCTTGTCCTCCGTCCTACAATCTCGTGGCAGCATCTGTTTGTTTTCACTTGTTAAACTTGTTTCGCTCATCCTCTGTGTCCCCTGTGTGCATGGGTGTGAGCGTGCGTGTTTGACCTAGTATGTGTGTGTGTGTGTGTGTGTGTGTGTGTGTGCGCACGTCCGTGCGTGCATGCTTGTATGTGTGTGTGTCTGCATGTGCGTGCGTGTGTGTGTGACAGGAAGGGTCTGTTCTTGTCATGCGTCTTGTCTCCTGAGACTCAGAGCAGGTCTTGGCGTGACTGTCAGAGCTCTTGCCCCGCTGGCAGCATCAGCTTAACACTGCCCAGGAAAGAGTGATGGAGAGAGAGAGGGAGAGAGGATGGTGGAGAGATTTCAGTATTTATCTCAGAACAGAGAGAAAGCACAGAAGAGAGAGGGATGACGGAGGAAAGGAAGGATGGCAGTTTATCCTCAGTTTAGCGCAGTGAAGAAAGGACAGAGAGAGAAGGAGAGAGGAGGGCTCTAAGGTCAGTGATAGGCTGTGTGGATAGAAAGAGAGAGGAGGGCTTTTAAGGTCAGTGATAGGCTGTGTGGATAGAAAGAGAGAGGAGGGCTTTTAAGGTCAGTGATAGGCTGTGTGGATAGAAAGAGAGAGGAGGGCTCCAAGGTCAGTGATAGGCTGTGAGGATAGAAAGAGAGAGGAGGGCTCTAAGGTCAGTGATAGGCTGTGTGGATAGAAAGAGAGAGGAGGGCTCCAAGGTCAGTGATAGGCTGTGTGGATAGAAAGAGAGCGGAGGGCGCTAAGGTCAGTGATAAGCTGTGAAGATAGAAAGAGAGAGGAGGGCTCCAAGGTAAGTGATAGGCTGTGTGGATAGAAAGAGAGAGGAGGGCGCTAAGGTCAGTGATAAGCTGTGAGGATAGAAAGAGAGAGGAGGGCTCCAAGGTCAGTGATAGGCTGTGTGGATAGAAAGAGAGAGGAGGATTCTAAGGTCAGTGATAGGCTGTGAGGATAGAAAGAGAGAGGAGGGCTCTTAAGGTCAGTGATAGGCTGTGAGGATAGAAAGAGAGAGAAGATGTTGAGACAACAAAGTAGGAGCCCCCCTTCTCTTTCCATCCATATCCCCGTCTAGAAGCTAGCAATGATTACAAAAACACAACAGACATATGTGTATAGTTATCTGTTCCTCCACTTAAATGATACCATATACAGTACATAGACTATAACCACTCATTGTTCCACTACTAGTTTCAAGTTCCTGCTTTCAGTTGGAGATGCAGGGTTTGTGATCTAGTCTGAATACTCACCTGCTGATCACGCAACCCCCGTGACCTCAATCACACACAGCACGCCACCTCCTTATAATACTATACTACTGTACATTGCAACAGGATATACAAAAAGAGAATAGGGGGTTACAGAATTAGCATGTTTCATTTAATTTAAACAAGTTTTCATTGTAAATGTGATTTTAGGAAAAATAGTTTATTTATATATCTAAGGTAGATAAACATGGATCATGGAACCCCTAATTGCCTGGAAAAAGAGGCCTTTCATAATGTTTCTATCAAATGTTCTATTTTAAATACATTTTATTTTGTTGATCAACATCCAAATAACTCACAATTATTGTTTTCTGTATTTGTTCGAAGTTCATTTAAACGTTCCAATGATAAGCCCTTCTGAATCAGTTCCACTCTGAATCAGTCCCACTCTGAATCAGTTCCACTCTGAATCAGTTCCACTCTGAATCAGTTCCACTCTACATCAGTTCCAGTCTGAATCAGTTCCAGTCTATATAAGTACCACTCTGAGTCAGATCCAGTCTGAATCAGTTCCAGTCTATATAAGTACCACTCTGAGTCAGATCCAGTCTGAATCAGTTCCAGTCTATATAAGTACCACTCTGAATCAGTTCCAGTCTATATAAGTACCACTCTGAGTCAGATCCAGTCTGAATCAGTTCCAGTCTATATAAGTACCACTCTGAATCAGTTCCAGTCTATATAAGTACCACTCTGAGTCAGATCCAGTCTGAATCAGTTCCAGTCTATATAAGTACCACTCTGAATCAGTACCACTCTGAATCAGTTCCACTCTACATCAGTTCCAGTCTGAATCAGTTCCAGTCTGAATCAGTTCCAGTCTATATAAGTACCACTCTGAGTCAGATCCGGTCTATATAAGTACCACTCTGAGTCAGATCCAGTCTATATAAGTACCACTCTGAGTCAGATCCATAATTAGTGTTTCTCATCTACATTCATATTATTATTCAAGTCATAACTTGTTCAATTACTTTACTGTTCTTAATTATGGTTAATTTCAACAGATATCCTAAAAATAAATGTAACTGTCAATTTGAAATATTCAATTTGTTCTTTGAGATGGAAAATTAAATTATATAGAATGTATTGTACATATGAACATTTAATTTATTCATAAAAAAATGTCCTGTTATGTAATACATGGCTCATGTAATTCTTAAAAATACAAATATATATATATATATATATATATATATATATATTTTTTTTTTAACTTTACCCCCTTTTTCTCCCCAATTTCATGGTATTCAATTGTTGTTAGTAATTACTATCTTGTCTCATTGCTACGGGAGAGACGAAGGTCGCTAGCCATGTGTCCTCCGAAACACAACCCAACCAAGCCGCACTGCTTCTTAACACAGCGCGCACCCAACCCGGAAGCCAGCCGCACCAATGTGTCGGAGGAAACACCATGCACCTGGCAACCTTGGTTAGCGCGCACTGCGCCCGGCCTGCCACAGGAGTCACTGGTGCGCGATGAGACAAGGATATCCCTACCGGCCAAACCCTCCCTAACCCAGACGACGCTAGGCCAATTGTGCGTCGCCCCACGGACCTCCCGGTCGCGGCCGGTTGCGACAGAGCCTGGGCGGGAACCCAGGGTCTCTGGTGGCACAGCTAGCGCTGCGATGCAGTGGGTTCATGTAATTCTGATTACATTGTATTAACTAATTGCTAGATTATGAATATAATGTGAATAATCATATGGTCATGATCATGTTAATAATTGTATGCATCTCAAGGTAATTCTGTTTAACTACAAACCATACTGTCAAATAGTTAAAACACTTGCCTAGTTAAATAAGGGTTACAAATAAATATCTATGTAATTTTGTGAAATGTTACATAGATAGTTATGCCAATGTTAATTTGGCCTACAGTTGACAATGGATTGATTTATATACAGTGGGGAGAGAAATGAATTAATGAGTGAGAATGCTACAGAGGGTCATCTATCATACCCCCAAGACATGCTAACCTCCCATGATATTGAAATGGTGAGAGGTTAGCATTGGGATATGATATTTGACCCTCTGTAATTTTCTCACTCATCATTATTTACAATTCATTCAGGATGATCTGTAACCATGGTAACGTCCACATTAATGTAGAAGTGTTTAGAAACACATTATATTATAATTACAATGAAAGTGACTCCAAATTGACACAATACAATATTTTCCATGAATTTCTATTGGGCACAAAATAATCTGAAGCACAACAAAACGAACTGCAAATGCATCCAACACATTTGTAGAGTCACACGCTTGATGTAGGCATTGCGTGTTGGGAGAATGGGACCAAATACTACACTTTTGACTACTTTATTCATAAGAATATTCAGTGGTGTCAATCATTTTGACCACTGCTTTTTACATTTTGTCTCTGAGAAGTTGTATTAGTACAAAAACATTATTGGGAAATTATATTATTAACATACAATATAGCTCAGTTTTTGAATTAGTTATTTTATATAGCTACTTTTGCTAATTTTTATTAAGGGTGTCAATAATGTTTGACCCAAATGTATGTATATCATAAACCACATATCATCAATGCACACGGTTATGTATGTATATCATAAACCACATATCATCAATGCACACGGTTATGTATGTATATCATAAACCACATATCATCAATGCACACGGTTATGTATGTATATACAAAGAGAGGAGATCAAATATAGAACGTGGTTTTGCAATTATCCAACTTATTAATATTGTTTAACATTAATTCTGTAAAATATTTTCTGATAAACATCTTACAATGGCACCAAATCTTTTTTAGGGGATAATTATAATTTGATAATTAAAAAACAGTATTTCATCTAAAGAGATGTTCCCCAGACAGCCGATTCCTTTTAAAACACTTATGTTGGATGTTCTGAGAGTTTCAGACGACAATTGCTTGGAAAAATTAATTTAACTTTTTGCTGGGGTTTAGCTTAAGGGCAATGACAAATATTACAAGTATACGGGAAAGCAGATAACCTTAGAAATGAAAGTAAGACGGAGAAAATGAAATGTAGTGAGGAAGTTTAAAGCTCTCAGAGATGACGGTTAGCACTCAATCAAGCGTATACCTGCTTCTGATGAGGAGCACAACTCCAATTTGTTAATCCTCCACACACACACACACACACACACACACACACACACACACACACACACACACACACACACACACACACACACACACACACACACGCACACAAACACACACACACACACACACACACACACACACACACACACACACACACACACACACACATACATACTCCCAAAGACTGAATATACATTGAGTGTACAAAATATTAAGAACTCCTGCTCTTTCCATGACAGACTGACCAGGTGAATCCAGGTGAAAGCTATAATCCCTTATTGAGCTCACCTGTTAAATCCACTTCAGTGTAGATGAGGGGGAGGAGACAGGTTAAAGAAAGGTTTTTAAGCCTTTAGACAATTGAGACATGAATTGTGTATGTGTGCCATTCAGAGGGTGAATGGGCAAGACAAATTATTTAAGTGCCTTTGAACGGGGTATGGTAGTAAATGCCAGGCACACCGGTTTGAGTGTGTCAAGGACTGCAACGCTGCTGGGTTTTTATCGCTCAACAATTTCCTGTCTGTATCAAGAAGGGTCCACCACCCAAAGGACATCCAGCCAACTTGACACAAATATGGGAGGCATTGGAGTCAACATGGGCCAGCATCCCTGTGGAAAGCTTTTGACACCTTGTAGAGTCCATGCCCCGATGAACTGAGGCTGTTCTGAGGGCAATACACACACACACACACACACACACACACACATCAACAATGTTAGCAGCCATTTTTTAAACAAAACAGACATTCTGCAGGTAAGAGAGTGATCGACGCAAGTTCATTTGCAGAACATACTGAACCCTTCATTCTAAAAGCATCTGGTGTAAATTTGTTATCAAAATTCAGACACGACCGTGATGCAGACTGAGACTTGGCAGTGTTTTACCTGTGTTTGTGATTAAATTGGTTCCATGGTCTCCAGACTCCTGCAATAGCCCACATAGGCACCATCAGACATGTTACAGTGTTATTTGACACTGTTATCTGACAGCTCATTTAAATTTGTACAGCTATTTTGACAGGCATGAATGTTTGTATTCAGCAATATTGTTTGACATGGTATTTGCCTGGCAGCATATTGTCAAATGTTTCCTTGTGGGAATGCTAGTGAAGCAATCATCTACACATGGCCTAAAAGGTGCACGTCAGGCCTACTGTGTTTCAGTGCACACTGAAGTAAATGCTGCGTGCGTTTCTGAGAAGTCAGGCACCATAATAAGTGTGTCCATCAAAGTCTGTAGCGGCTGTGTGTTTGTGTGCACGCATAAGTGTGTGTGTGTTCATACTTGCATGTGTGTGTTCATATTTTGACTTTTACTGACAACTAACTTGTGTATTTCTATAAAAGCAGGCAGATGGTGAAATCTGAAATCAAATTCCTTCTTCCCCCTGAGAGGCAGTAATATCACCACATGTTTGTAGAATGTCGTTGCGTATTTCTGTGTTAGTGAGAGAGAGAGAGGAATGACAGAAAAAGAGAGAGAGAGAGATGAGGACATGGGGCAAGGAAACAGTTGGGAGGGGAGGAGAAAGCGAAGAGGAAATGGGAAATGGATTCCACTACGACATGAGTATAGAATCTGTATGCATCTCTTTATCTCTCTCTTCCTTTGAATAGCAGTATACGCCCTGGAAAATTCCTGACTTGAGATCCCAATTTTCTTGCAAATCTCCCATTGACATAATTGCATGATTTAGTAAATCCTACTGTAGGTGTTACTGTAGGTGTACCACGGTTGGAATTTAAATGTGGTCAGGACAGGATGGGACGTAATGGGATGTATGAAACTTAGCATTGACATCAGATGAAAATATCCGCGTCATGTCTGTGTTTGAGGTGTGTCTGCCTTAACACCTACAACGTCTGTCTGTCTGTCTGTCTGTCTGTCTGTCTGTCTGTCTGTCTGTCTGTCTGTCAGCAAGCAAGCACGCAGTTTCCCCTCCAGCCTGGTAAACTGCAGGACATGAAAACCCCCACAGAGAATGGGCCATATACCTAGTGAGGCAATGAGTGAGTTTATTACAGTCCACTACTCTACAGAAGGACAGGGGAAACGATACATAATGTTAACGACATAGGGACGCGATGTATTGTTACGGATATTCTACAAAGTTCAGAGCCGCAAAGCCGCATAGCTGCACACTATTGAGACCTGCTTTACATGGTTTTGACCCATGGAGTTGCTGTACTAATGCCAAGTTTGTTTGGCTTGACCAGGTAGTTATTGGAGATCATTTCATTGATGTATCAATACAGCACTGGCTTCCCCCAACTTTTTTCCACCTGCCCTGGTTCCATGAACAACGTGGTCTGAGGTGTGAGGGGTTGAGAGAGGCTCACCTCGTGGGGGACTGTTTCCTGACTACTGCCAAGGTATGTTGCTCTTTTTTCCACTATTAGCTGCTGAAGCATCACCCAGGTGGGTGCTACCCTTCAGTAGTGGACTAATCAGCCTACCAACAGAGGAGGAGGCCACAAACGATGTGCCTGATGAACAACTCCTGATCTCTACATTTGTTTTGTTTGTTTTTACATTGTCTTTGAGATTCTCTTTGTAATGAATAGCGCCATATAAAATAAACATTATTATTATTAGAATGAGATTTGTAAATATGTCAAAATGAGCCGCCAGACTACCATGACTATGTCGCTGTGGACGGTGAACTGAGCTTTACACATTGGCTTATTCATGTCAGCTTATATTGTTGAAAGCCTATTAACTAGCTGAAAATCTGGAGAAGTGTGTATTCTGAGAGGGATGCTCACTAAATATGTCGTGAAATTCTGATATGTGTGTGACAGAATACCGATGTGAACATTCCACATTTCCACCAATAATAACAAATAGTGGTTTTAGAAGTAAAGAAAGAAGTCCGTATTGAGATAACTGTTAATTAGAGCATGTGGGAGCAACATACACTCTATAATGGCTGTTTCTATATTCATTATGTTGTTTAGGAGGCAGAATACACAAAAATGAAAATCCACCACTATAACTTTGATTGAGTTGTAAAGTTGTCAGTGTGAATCCCACCTGGCCAGGCAGGAAGTATCGATGTTGACTGAAATCCCACCTTTCAGATGTCATTCATAATCCACCAGTTTGTCGATAAAGTATCTCTTTCTGCAAACTGTCAGTTACTGTGAGAAACTATTGAGTAATGTATATGAGTGAAGGAGAACAACAATGATCTGGAGACTCCAGTGGCAAGAAAAAGTATGTGAACCCTTTGGAATTACCTGAATTTCTGCATAAATTGGTCATAACATTTGATCTGAACTTCATCTAAGTCACCACAATAGACAAACACAGACTGCTTAAACTAATAACACACAAATGATTGTATTACTCTTGTCTATGTTGAACACATAATTTAAACATTCACAGTGTAGGTTGCAAAAAGTATGTGAACCCCTCGGCTAATGACCAAAAACGAATTGGAGTCAGGAGTCAATCAATGAGACTGGAGATGTTGGTTAGAGCTGCCCTGCCCTATAAAAAACACTCACAGCATTTGAGTTTGCTATTCACATGAAGCATTGCCTGATGTGAACCATGCCTCGAACAAATTAGATCTAAGAAGACCTAAGATTAAGAATTGTTGACTTGCATAAAGCTGGAAAGGGTTACAAAAGTATCTCTAAAAGCCTTGATGTTCATCAGTCCACGGTAAGACAAATTGTCTATAAATGGAGAAAGTTCAGCACTGTTGCTACTCTCCCTAGGAGTGGTTGTCCTGCAGAGATGACTGCAAGAGCACAGCGCAGAATGCTCAATGAGGTTAAGAAGAATCCTAGAGTGTCAGCTAAAGACTTACAGAAATCTCTGGAACAAGCTAACAACTCTGTTGACGAGTCTACGGTACGGAAAACACTCAACAAGAAGGGTGTTCACGGGAGGACACAATGGAAGAAGCCAGTGCTGTCCAAAAAAAACATTGCTGCACGTCTGAAGTGTTCAAAAAGAGCACCTGGATGTTCCACAGCGCTACTGGCAAAATATTCTGTGGACAGATGAAACTAAAGATGTGT
Source organism: Oncorhynchus clarkii lewisi (assembly GCF_045791955.1). NCBI lineage: Eukaryota > Metazoa > Chordata > Actinopteri > Salmoniformes > Salmonidae > Oncorhynchus > Oncorhynchus clarkii. Next base: position 54,306,726 of record NC_092163.1, on the reverse strand, counting down.
TGTTTGGAAGGAACACACAACACTATGTGTGGATGAAAAATGGCACAGCACACCAACATCAAAACCTCATCCCAACTGTAAAGTATGGTGGAGGGAGCATCATGGTTTGGGGCTGCTTTGCTGCCTCAGGGCCTGGACAGCTTGTTATCATCGACGGAAAAATGAGATCCCAAGTTTGTCAAGACATTTTGCAGGAGAATGTAAGGCTATCTGTCCGCCAATTGAAGCTCAACAGAAGTTAAGTGATGCAACAGGACAACAACCCAAACGATCAGAAGTAAATCAACAACAGAATAGCTTCAACAGAAAAAAATATGCCTTCTGGAGTGGCCCAGTCAGAGTCCTGACCACAACCCGATTGTGATGCTGTGGCATGACCTCAAGAGAGCAGTTCACACAAGACATCCCAAGAATATTGCTGAACTGAAAAAGTTTTGTAAAGAGGACTGGTCTAAAATTCCTCCTGACCGTTGTGCAGGTCTGATCTGCAACTACAGAAAACATTTGGTTGAAGTTATTGCTGCCAAAGGGGGTCAACCAGTTATTAAATCCAATGGTTCACATACTTTTCCCACCCTGCACTGTGAATGTTTACACGATGTGTTCAATAAAGACATGCAAACATATAATTGCTTGATGTGTTATTAGTTTAAGCAGACTGTGTTTGTCTATTGTTGTGACTTAGATGAATATCAAATTGTATGACCAACTTATGCAGAAATCCAGGTAATTCCAAAGGGTTCACTGTATATTGGCGAGCACTTGGGTACAGCCAATAAAGAATGAGTCTAGAAAGAGTTTGGTCTGAAGTTGCATTGGGAGCTATGGTAACAAAACACAACTATGGTGCAATACCTATCAATTAATGTATGGTTTGTTAAGTGTTTTCTATTTTGAATCACTTACTTTGGAACAATTACAGGATACTTATTATGTAAGAGGTAATTGACAAACAATTGTGGACCTAGTAAATTATGTTAATAATAGCTTGAGAAAATGTTTCTCTTTGTGAAAATAAATAGTTATATATAGCTAGATATGAAAAAAGGCATTGGCCTTCACAAGTGACCTTCCAACAATACTGAAATGTATTGCAAAGTCAGAGGGTTCCGGCAGGTTTAAGTACGACAGCAAGCAATTGCACTGCATGCAACACATTTCTGTGCAGTTTTCTTAAACTTTTGTGAGAATCATTACTGCCTTCTCACAAACATGGTAACATCAGGCAAATATACAGTGACAGAGAGGGCATGAACTTTTCCATCCAACAGTATTATCTATTGTTTTTTAACACAGGTCGCATCTCTCCGGGTCCCCTTATTAAGAGATCAGCCTTGTTAGCAGCATGTCAGATGGATTATAGGAGCTAACAGATCAATACAGGCAGGCCTTAGACCCCGAGAGATGTGGCCTCAGCCTGGCTCTGACACGTGTAGGCCGGAGGAGACAGAGACTCCCTTGAGAGGTCTCTGCGCCTGGGCTGATGCTAAGTTCAGCATCCATGGGCCTGGGCTATGCTGCTCCTCCATGCTGTTTCATTGTAGTTTGTGATTTATTTCTCATCATCGCTAGCTTGTGGGGTGTGATATGCCTTACTCTGAACATTTTAAAGCGAGGCAGAGAAACAGTTGGAGGCGGTTTATGACAGTTCCATAATGGGCTGCTGTTGTGTTTGTGTTAACTCATCCCTCCTGGTGAGGAGCCTTTGATGCTCCCTTCATGGGGACTGATGGATGACTGAGACTGGGCTGTATGGTGTCTCACAACACCACAGAGAAGGAGAGGAAAACATCCAGTGAGAGAATGAAAGAGACAGTATGAGAAAGACAGAGAGAGAGAGAGAGAGAGAGAGAGAGAGAGAGAGAGAGAGAGAGAGAGAGAGAGAGACAGACAGACAGACAGAGAGAGAGAGAGAGAGAGAGAGAGGGTGAGAGAGAAATAAATAGTAAGAAAGGAGTAGGAGAGAAGGAATGAGAGGGAGACACAAGTTCCATTCTGTCAGTGTCTTTATCAACAACGCTTGCCTGATAAGTTGTGACTCTCTCAATTCCGCCCAATCTATTAGGGGATTTAAATGTTCATTAAGTTTAATAGAAGCCTAGCGGAGGTCTAATACCCTCTGATAAATGTCTGCAAACCTGGCAACCTGCTCCATTTGCTGCGACGACAGAGACGCATTGGCACTAATAAGGTCAAACAGGACAACCGTAACCCATCTCAAACTTTTAGTTTGTTTGTTAAGAGCTGCTTTGTCCACTTAATGTGTCCTTGAATACTCCAACAAGCAATATGTGTGCTTGTTACAACAAGCAATATGTAAAGTAGAATAGGTATGGAGATGCTTTATCTTTCTGGCTTTTAAGCTGACTACTCAGATATGATGTAGTGATCCACAAACTCAGTGTGATCCAGTGTGATGGATTCCTCACTGGGACTGTTTCCATGAGGAAGTAATGCATTTTATAGCCAGTAATCTGTCCATAAATCACCAGGCTAATGTAATTAAGACACAGAGATAGAGAGGGAGGGGAGCAAACACATGACTATATCTGCACAATGATATTAATGCCTGGCACACGCAACCATTACTCTTTATGCACCCAAAGCATTCATAATGCATAACCTATACACACGCACACAGAGAGAGAGAGAGAGAGAGAGAGAGAGAGAGAGAGAGAGAGAGAGAGAGAGAGAGAGAGATGAATAAATGAAATGGATTCAGGGAATTTGGGGAAAAGGGTTCATAAAGTCTATTTCACGCTCTTGCATCAAAGCTCGGCCCCTAAGTTACCTAGTAGCCCAGTTCCCGAGGGGAATTACACTCGTCTGTAATTAAACTCGTCCCCAGGGGAATTACACTTGTCTGTAATTACACCCGTTCCCAGGGGAATTACACTTGTCTGTGGACTTTTAAAAACATTTATATGTTTGTCATTTAGTGCAGGGTTTCCCAAACTTGGTCCTTGATCCCCCCCTTGGAGCACGTTTTGGTTTTTGCCCTAACACTACAAAAGTGTGTGGACACCCCTTCAAATGAGTGGTTTCGGCTATTTCAGCCACACCCTTTGCTAACAGGTGTATAAAATTGAGCACACTACCATGTATTCTCCATAGACAAACATTGGCAGTAGAATGGCCTTACTGAAGATCTCAGGGACTTTCAACGTGGCAACGTCATAGGATGCTACCTTTCTAACAAGTCCGTCCGTCAAATTTCTGCCCTGTTAGAGCTGCCAGGGGCAACTCTAAGAGCTGTTATTGTGAAGTGGAAACGTCTAGGGGCAACAACGTCTCCTCCGCTAAGTGGTAGACCACACAAGCTCACAGAATGGGACCAGAATGGGACCACCGAGTGCTGAAGCGCATAACGCATAAAAAGTTGCAACACTCACTACCGAGTTCCAAACTGCCCCTGAAAGCACAATAACTGTTCGTTGGTAGGCTTCATGTAATGGGCTTCCATGGCCGAGCAGCTGCACACAAGCATAAGATCCCCATGCGCAATGCCAAGTGTCGGCTGGAGTGGGGTAAAGCTCTCCACCATTGGACTCTGGAGCAGTGGAAATACATTCTCCGGAGTGATAAATCATGCTTCACCATCTGGCAGTCCGACAGATGAATCTGGGTTTGGCGGATACCAGGAGAACGCTACCTGCCCCAATGCATAGTGCCAACTGTAAAGTTTGGTGGAGGAGGAATAATGTTCTGGAGCTGTTTTTCATGGTTAGGGCCCCTTAGTTCCAGTGACGGGAACTCTTAATGATACAGCACACAATGACATTCTAGATGATTCTGTGCTTCCAACTTTGTGGCAACAGTTTGGGTAAGGTCTTTTCCTGTTTCAACATGACAATGCGCATGTGCACAAAGCGATGTTCATACAGAAACCGTTTGTCGAGATTGGTGTGGAAGAACTTGACTGGCCTGCACAGAGCCCTGACCTCAACCCCATCGAACACCTTTGGGATGAATTGGAACGCCTACTGCGAGCCAGGCCTAATCGCCTAACATCTGTGCTCGACCTCACCAATGCTCTTGTGGCTGAATGGAAGCAAGTCCCCGCAGTAAAGTTCCAACATCTCATGGAAAGTCTCCCCAGAAGAGTGGAGGCTGTTATAGCAGCAAAGGGGGACCAACTCCATATTAATGCCCATGATTTTGGAATGAGATGTTCGACGAGCAGGTGTCCACATACTTTTGGTCATGTAGTGTGTCTCAGTCATAGTCAGTACATTTTTCCTCAATCAAGTAGGTATCAGAAAAGTCAGTGCTAGTAGGAAAAAGTAAAGTGTGAGTGTTAGTTCACGACAGGCAAGTGTGTTAGTTAGTTGTTCTTTTTTGTAAGGAGGATAAACCCAACTAGGGTAGCCTATAAACGACACACTCTGAGACGGAGAAACAGACAGAAACTCAGCAGAGACGTAACATTCCCTTAATTCCTTTAACCCTCGATCTGTCTTTACTATTAGTTGAAATGAGGCGATGCGGAGAACCAGCACCTATACATTTATTCATTTAATATTTGATTGTATCAAAATAATTTAGTTTTGACATTTTACATAGCATTATAGACACACAATCAAAACCCTGTCTTGTATCAGATCAAATAAAGAAATTCTCAAATTCTTAAGAAGCACAAACAAATGTTTATTTTTCAGCATTCAACATAGTGGTTACTCCTGAAACAATTTTAGAAACAGACAGCACATAAGCTCTTCATGGTTGGGCAGATAATATTGATTGACCAGCACAGTATGACAACAAAATTGAGAACCACGTTCAGAATTCAACTTTAAGTTTGAAACTCTTTTGTCTCTGATGGAAAAGGAATGCATTAATCCGACATCATGTCATAACAGACCGGATAAGAGTTTATCCTCTGATCCACTGCCATGCTTCACTGTTTTTCTCTCCTCTATTTGTTGTCTTGTTCATGCCTCCCCTGTTTTATCAGTCCTCCTAATAATGGATGGCGTCCCTCTGTGTCATGGTGTCAGCACATGGACAGCTGGTGGCGGTGTGTCGCATGCGTGGGCTCAGTCGGGCGTTATGCAGCAGGACTTAATACTGCACGGATGCACGCACACACACACACACACACACACACACACACACACACACACACACACACACACACACACACACACACACACACACACACACACACACACACACACACACACACACACACACACAGAGAGACAGATACAGGTCTCGAAGGGGGACAGGGATAGGCTTATACAGGTGACACCATAGACACATGGCTGAAAGCAATTATCAAGGCTCATCAGTAGACAGGAGCATAATGTGTTAGATCATGTCTGGGCAGGTCTACACTTTGAAAGGTCCTTGTGTGATACGATGATTCATTGAACTGATGAAAGGTTTCTATGTGAAACAGAGACATACAGTAAACCTTCCCCAGTCTGAACTAACATAACAGCAGAGCCATGGGCTGAAAGTGAACGAAATCGAGAAAAGAAAAGAGAGATATTTAATTTGACTTATTGATGAGGAGTATAGACTGAGGAGAGGAGCTGAGTTACAGTACAAAGAGTTTGGAGGAGAGTCAGGGTTGTATTGATGAAAGATTGCTGTCATCTTTCATCTGTTTTCTCTCTCTCTCTTTCCCACTCTCCTCACCTCTCTCTGAGACCATGTAACCTTTTGCTGAACCTGTTAAATCAATACACTGGGCTGCACTTGGTTAGCTTATGGAGATGTGTAGGCAGTCATTGTAAATAAGAATTTGTTCGTAACTGACTTGCCTAGTTAAATAAAGGTTAATATATATATTTTTTAAAGCTTATGTAACTAGCTGTCTCAAGAGTCATGTATTATATTCACCTGCTGTTGATTGGACATGGTACCTCAGTTTCTTCCGAGGGCCTGTGTTGGATCAAATCCAAACTGTCTGAGGTGACTGTTTTAATCGCTAATCTATTTATTATTAAGACAGACACAATATCGTGATGAAAAAACTCTTAAGGAACACCTCTTAAAACTTTCACCAACCAGCAGCCTCCTATGTCTGTATGTACCTGTATTATGTCAATAAGTTTGTCAATATGTTCCATCCCTATTTGGTGCATATTATTCCCCCTCTTCTCCCCTCTCTCTCTTCTTTCTCTCTCGTCTTTCTACGGTAAGTGGACCTACGACAAAACAAATGATTCCCCCGTTATGTCGGGATCACCACTACACAACCAAAGTTGATTGACATTTAGCTTGCTAACATTTGAACTGAAACCTGATCATGAGCTCCAAACACAAATGAAGCATGATGTTAGCATGAAATGTACCATGCCTTAGTGTTGCAATCAAAACAGATGTATGCACTGATCCACCGTGGGCTCTGCCGCCTCAGCCATCAATCTATCATCAATACGTCCACTCCGATTTATAAAGTTTATCTCGTGATCTCAACAAAACACCTTTTGTTATGACGTGATAATGAGATAAATAAGTTGTGATCCTGACATAACACGGGAATTCTTTTTTTATTCATATGTCCTCTCTGGATTTCCATATCTTTCTCCCATCTTCTCCATCTCTACCTGGTCTATAAATAGGGTTGCATACCTCTCCTCCTCTCCTCCACACCTTTACGGAGGTGTTCCCTAAGGGCCTCGGCGGTACTATGCCCAGCTATTCGCTGTTCTCTCTGGGGACAGAGGGAGCCTGGCTCTCCTGTAGCATCCCCAGTCCTCCATCCTGCAGCAAAGCTAATGCCATGCAGCCAGGGAGAGTGAGACACACCCAGAACAGAAGCTTCGTCTCTATCTGCTTACCACTGTTAAAGCAGTAGAAGATAGAAGGGCCATAGAGAGTTGTATCTGAGAGAGTGTTTGTTTGGTTATGGTATCCAGGTGCCTGTCCCAATTCACTTCACGTACAGTACAGAAGTGTTTTCATGAGCAGATCATTTAAAGATCTTGCATCAGCTGATGCATGTCAGGTCAATAGCAGGTCAATAGCAGGGGAAATCATACAAGGAACCCGGACACTAGTTTGATGAGACGCTACAAAATGTAACAACATGAATGATATTCACAGTTTACAGGACCTGTTTAAATTCACAGATATCATTTATTTTAATTTTAAATGCAGGCTTGTGAGCAAGGCTTTAGGGCTGGAGTTGCTCATTCTGTTTACAGCTTCACCCCCTCCAGGGACTGGTTCTCTCACTTATGACAGAGAGTAGGAGGAGACTTAAATGTTAAAGATGAAAATGACAGTTTGGGGGACGTTTAAGTCAGAGAGGTAAACAGACCCCACATATTATCCCTCTGTTTCTCCAGCTCTCCTGGGGTAGTGTTCTTATTCCTGAGGAGACAGCGATCCAAGGACAACACATTTACACTAGGAGAGAGGGGGAGGGGGGGGTGTAGATGAGGGGGAGAAGGAGGAAGAGTTAGGAGATGAAGAGATAGGGAAGGAGAGATGAGGAGAGGATTATGAAATAATGGGGGAGGGAAAAGTAGCAACATGCTCTCACAGTCTCACTACAAAATTAGACATTCATCCATGTTCTCGAAATGTCAAATTTCGAAGTTGCTCCAAATGTTTGGGATAGGGTTAAAACATTAAGTTTAGACAATCATTCCAAATGGTTAAGGTAAGGGTTAAGGTCTGGGATAAGGATAAAACCCCAAATAAAATAAAACATGTCCACGACTGGGATTGAGCACGTAACCTTTGGATCCAGAGTCATGGGATTATCATACAATTATCATACATCCCCATCCACAACACCCTAGCAAAACCCAAGCCATCTTGATAGTAATAGCGCTCACTGTTGCCCCTAGTGGCCGTTTTTAAGGCATTTCCCAACGTCCTCAAGACATGGATAGATGTCCAATGTCGACGTCAATCTTGAACGGCCTGGCTGAAAGTAGAGGAGTGAGAGAGGATGTGGGATGGAAAGGGAGAGGAGAGAGAGACGATGGAGGGATGGAAAGGGAGAGGAATGAGAGAGGATGGGGAGGTGAAAAGGGAGAGGAGTGAGAGAGGATTGGGGGATGGAAAGGGAGAGGAGTGAGAGAGGATGGGGGATGGAAAGGGAGAGGAGTGAGAAATGATGTGGGATGGAAAAGGAAAGAAGTGAGAGAGGTTGGGGGGTGGAAAGGGAGAGGAGTGAGAGATGATCGGGATGGAAAGGGAAAGGAGAGAGGATGGAGGGACGGAAAGGGAGAGGAGTGAGAGAGGATGGGGGGGTGGAAAGGGAGAGGAGAGGGGATGGAGGGACGGAAAGGGAGAGGAGTGAGAGAGGATGGGGGGGTGGAAAGGGAGAGGAGTGAGAGAGGATGGGGGTTGGAAAGGGAGAGGAGTGAGAGAGGATGGGGGGGTGGAAAGGGAGAGGAGTGAGAGAGGATGGGGGGGTGGAAAGGGAGAGTAGTGAGAGAGGATGGGGGTTGGAAAGGGAGAGGAGTGAGAGAGGATGGGGGGTGGAAAGGGAGAGGAGTGAGAGATGATGGGGAATGGAAAGGGAGAGGAGTGAAAGATGATGGGGGGTGGAAAGGGAGAGGAGTGAGAGATGATGGGGGGTGGAAAGGGAGAGGGGTGAGAGATGATGGGGGGGTGGAAAGGGAGAGGAGTGAGAGATGATGGGGGGTGGAAAGGGAGAGGAGTGAGAGATGATGGGGGTTGGAAAGGGAGAGGAGTGAGAGATGATGGGGGGTGGAAAGGGAGAGGAGTGAAAGATGATGGGGGGGTGGAAAGGGAGAGGGGTGAGAGATGATGGGGGGTGGAAAGGGAGAGGAGTGAGAGATGATGGGGGTTGGAAAGGGAGAGGAGTGAGAGATGATGGGGGGGTGGAAAGGGAGAGGAGTGAAAGATGATGGGGGGTGGAAAGGGAGAGGGGTGAGAGAGGATGGGGATGGAAAGGGAGAGGAGTGAGAGAGGATGGGGGATGGAAAGGGAGAGGAGTGAGAGAGGATGGGGGATGGAAAGGGAGAAGATTGAGAGAGGATGGGGGATGTAAAGGGAGAGGAGTGAGAGAGAATGGGGGATGGAAAGGGAGAGGAGTGAAAGATGATGGGGGGTGGAAAGGGAGAAGAGTGAGAGATGATGGGGGGTGGAAAGGGAGAGGGGTGAGAGAGGATGGGGATGGAAAGGGAGAGGAGTGAGAGAGGATGGGGGATGGAAAGGGAGAGGAGTGAGAGAGGATGGGGATAGAAAGGGAGAGGAGTAAGAGAGGATGGGGATGGAAAGGGAGAGGAGTGAGAGAGGATGAACATGGAAAGGGAGAGGAGTGAGAGAGGATGGGGATGGAAATGGAGAGGAGTGAAAGAGGATGGGGATGGAAAGGGAGAGGAGTGAGAGAGGATGGGGATGGAAAGGGAGAGGAGTGAGAGAGGATGGGGATGGAAAGGGAGAGGAGTGAGGAGTGAGAGAGGATGGGGGATGGAAAGGGAGAGGAGTGAGAGAGTATGGGGATGGAAAGAAAGAGGAGTAAGAGAGGATGGGGATGGAAAGGGAGAGGAGTGAGAGAGGATGGGGATGGAAAGGGAGAGGAGTGAGAGAGGATGGGGATGGAAAGGGAGAGGAGTGAGAGAGGATGGGGATGGAAAGGGAGAGGAGAGAGAGGATGGGGATGGAAAGGGAGAGCAGAGAGAGGATGGGGATGGAAAGGGCGAGGAGTGAGAGAGGATGGGGATGGAAAGGGAGAGGAGAGAGAGGATGGGGATGGAAAGGGAGAGCGGAGAGAGGATGGGGATGGAAAGGGAGAAGAGAGAGAGAGGATGGGGATGGAAAGGCAGAGGAGTGAGAGATGGTGTAGATGGATACATTGTGGAGAAAGGGTGGTGATGTGAAGTTGAAGTAAAGTATGAGTCACCTGAAATGCAGTTTGCGATGTGGAGTTATTCTCATAATTGGGGAGTGGGGAATTAGATTTGGACTACAGTACAATCATAACACTTTACAAAACAAGAAAAGAAAAAACACAACACATCGCTAACCTGTTTGAAGTGGATGGTAGGATTCCTCTTTCTCTCATCTTGTGAGGAAGCTTTTATCCTCCTCTTTGGTAGGAGCTCTGCTGATGATGAGAGGAGAGAGAGACGTGTTAGAAGGGAGGGGGTTGTTGATTAAATCATTACAGAGATGACATAGCAGGTAATAAAACACACGTGTGCACAGCTGTTCTTATCCCAGCTATAAACAGTCAGGTCCATAATTATTTGTACCCTCGATAAAGATGAGCAGAAAAGAATGCATCAAATAAATAAAACAAATACTGAGCTATATTGTCTGCTCAAAGATATGAGGAAATTATATTATTTTAGACTAATACAATTGGTCAGAGAAAGATATAAATATATATATATTTTTTAAGATGATCAAAATGATTGCCACCCATAAAGATTCATATCAATAAAATCAAGCAAAATTAAATCTGCATTAACATTCTTCTTGCCAATAACTTTGTACCTGACATAACATTAAATACATTTTTCTGGATAACTATTCTAATTGAGTTGTCAAAAATCGTTATGTTGATGATCTGTTGTCGACATTTATTTAAAAATATACAAACAATAAAATCGCACAGAAAGCGTGAGAAATTGTGTATTTCTGAGAGGCTTCCAGAAGACTTTCAAAAGTTGGAGGTTTTAAGAAAAACAATGTTCTGTAGGAAACCTGAACCTTTGGAGGAAATTTGCTTTATAACGCTCACTCTTTGAGGTAATTTTTCCTTTATGTTTTTTCCCTGTTTGGTTTTAACCGTGTTGTTGTGCTGGGGACTCTGCGCTGCAGGCGTTAACCTAACTTCATCTCCCTCTGCCCAGCCTATAATTCACCTGTTTCTCCTGAGACGCACGTCTCTGCTCGGCCTGCCGTGACCAGGGCTGTTAAAGAGAGAAAGAGAGAAGAGAGAATAGAGAGAGAAGAGAGAATAGAGAGTATAGAGAGAGAAGAGATAGAGAGAGAATAGAGAGAGAGAGAGAGAGAGAGATAGAGAGAGAGAGAGAATAGAGGCGTACGTCTCAGGAGAAACAGGGGCTGTTTCAGGCCGTGACCGGTCGGCATTCGCCTGCTGATTTGATACATTCTCCTGTCCCGCAGTGTGTATCCAGAGGAGTACACACACACCACACTCATTGTGTTGCGCGGCGAGGGAAAGTAATGGCAGGTAAAAGTTGACCACTGCCCTGGGAAATATGTTTCATATCCCTCAACGAGCCAAAACAACCGCTAGCTTCATAGGCAGCGGTTTCATCTAGCACAGAGAGAGAGAGAGACAGAGAGAGACAGAGAGAGACAGAGACCGAGAGAGACAGAGACAAAGAAAGGAGACCTATCAACAAAAATGGGTCATAACTCCTGCAGCTCTGTCACACGCTGGGTATGTACATAGTCAATGCTTCGAGGGGACTCCTATGGTAGGTACAACTACAGTATAGCTCATCTCTTGGTAGTAGTACTTTATCGCTGACCTCAACCCAGAGTCTCTGAGAGTTCACAGTCAGCCAACTGACACCCCTATCAGATCACAGCAAAATCACACTCTACTTGAACAGAGCAATATTCAATCATCAGGCATCAAAGCCAAAGGAACTGAATGCTATAGATGGAAGGAGAGCAATGTGGAAACCTACCAAAAAACAACTAGGCAATAACAAATTAAATCCCTTTTAAACAATTTCCTGGACAAAACGTTTCACTGTAATAGTGAAGGTGTAACCTTGGCAGTAAAAAACCTAAACAGTATATTTCACCTCTTAGCTTCTCTATCAAATCAAAACATTTCAAACAGAAAACCAAAGAAAATTATCAACAATGACAAATGGTTTGATGAAGAATGCAAAAACCTAAGAAAGAAATTGAGAAACCTATCCAACTGTAACGGTTCTCCTCTTGTGAAGTAAAGGCGGACCAAAGCGCAGCGTGGTGGTTGTTCATTGTATTTATTGACGAAACTATACATGAACAAACTAACGAAAACAAAACAAGAAACGTGAGAACTCAAAACAGCCCTGTCTGGTGCAAAACACAAAAACAGGAACAATCACCCACAAACACACAGTGAAACCCAGGCTACCTAAGTATGATTCTCAATCAGAGACAACTAATGACACCTGCCTCTGATTGAGAACCATACTAGGCCGAAAACATAGAAATGCCCCAAAACATAGAAAAACAAACATAGACTGCCCACCCAACTCACGCCCTGACCATACTAAATAAATACAAAACAACAGAAATAGAGGTCAGAACGTGACAGTACCCCCCCCCAAAGGTGCGGACTCCGGCCGCAAAACCTTGACCTATAGGGGAGGGTCTGGGTGGGCGTCTGTCCGCGGTGGCGGCTCTGGCGCGGGACGCGGACCCCACTTCCCCATTGTCTTAGTCCGCCTTATTGTCCGCCTCCCTGGCTTACTCACCATGACCACCCCTCTCAATGACCCCACTGGACAGAGGGGCTGCTCGGGACAGAGGGGCAGCTCGGGACAGAGGTGAAGCAGCTGCTCGGGACAGAGGGGCGATAGCAGCTCGGGACAGAGGGGCGATAGCAGCTCGGGACAGAGGGGCGATAGCAGCTCGGGACAGAGGGGCGATGGCAGCTGCTCGGGACAGAGGGGCAGCTGCTCGGGACAGAGGGGCAGCTGCTCGGGACAGAGGGGCAGCTGCTCGGGACAGAGGGGCAGCTGCTCGGGACAGAGGGGCGGCAGCAGCTCGGGACAGAGGGGCGGCAGCTGCTCTGGACAGAGGGGCAGCTGCACTGGCGGCCCCTGGCTTACTGGCGGCACTGGCGGCCCCTGGCTGACTGGCGGCACTGGCGGCCCCTGGCTGACTGGCGGCACTGGCGGCCCCTGGCTGACTGGCGGCACTGGCGGCCCCTGGCTGACTGGCGGCACTGGCGGCCCCTGGCTGACTGGCGGCACTGGCGGCCCCTGGCTGACTGGCGGCACTGGCGGCCCCTGGCTGACTGGCGGCACTGGCGGCCCCTGGCTGACTGGCGGCACTGGCGGCCCCTGGCTGACGGGCGGCACTGGCGGCCCCTGGCTGACGGGCGGCACTGGCGGCCCCTGGCTGACGGGCGGCACTGGCGGCCCCTGGCAGACGGGCGGCACTGGCGGCTCCTGGCAGACGGGCGGCACTGGCGGCTCCTGGCAGACGGGCGGCACTGGCGGCGCTGGGCAGACGGGCGGCGTTGGCGGCGCTGGGCAGACGGGCGGCGTTGGCGGCGCCGGGCAGACGGGAGGCTCAGCTGGTGCTGGGCAGACGGGAAGCTCAGCTGGCGCTGGGCAGACGGGAAGCTCAGCTGGCGCTGGGCAGACGGGAAGCTCCGGCAACGCTGGAGAAGAGGAAGGCCCTGGTAGCGCCGGAGAGGCGGGAGACTCCGGCAGCGGCGCCGGACAGGCGGGAGGCTCCGGCAGCGGCGCCGGACAGGCGGGAGGCTCCGGCAGCGGCGCCGGACAGGCGGGAGGCTCCGGCAGCGGCGCCGGACAGGCGGGAGGCTCCGGCAGCGGCGCCGGACAGGCGGGAGGCTCCGGCAGAGGCGCCGGACAGGCGGGAGGCTCCGGCAGAGGCGCCGGACAGGCGGGAGGCTCCGGCAGAGGCGCCGGACAGGCGGGAGGCTCCGGCAGAGGCGCCGGACAGGCGGGAGGCTCCGGCAGAGGCGCCGGACAGGCGGGAGGCTCCGGCAGAGGCGCCGGACAGGCGGGAGGCTCCGGCAGAGGCGCCGGACAGGCGGGAGGCTCCGGCAGAGGCGCCGGACAGGCGGGAGACTCCGGCAGAGGCGCCGGACAGGCGGGAGACTCCGGCAGAGGCGCCGGACAGGCGGGAGACTCCGGCAGAGGCGCCGGACAGGCGGGAGACTCCGGCAGCGCTGGAGAGGAGGAAGGCTCTGGTAGCGCCGGAGAGGCGGGAGACTCCGGCAGCGCTGGAGAGGAGAGAGCCCCTGCAAGGATGGGCCGGAGAGACAGCCTGGTACGGGGAGCTGCCACCGGAGGGCTGGTGCGTGGAGGTGGTGATGGATAGACCGGGCCGTGCAGGCGCACTGGAGCTCTTGAGCACCGAGCCTGCCCAACCTTACCCGGTTGAATGGTCCCGGTCGCCCTGCCAGTGCGGCGAGGTGGAATAGCCCGCACTGGGCTATGCAGGCGAACCGGGGACACCGTGCGCAAGGCTGGTGCCATGTAAGCCGGCCCAAGGAGACGCACTGGAGACCAGATGCGTAGAGCCGGCTTCATGGCACTTGGCTCGATGCCCACTCTAGCCCGGCCGATACGCGGAGCTGGAATGTACCGCACCGGGCTGTGCACCCGCACTGGGGACACCGTGCGCTCCACAGCATAACACGGTGCCTGCCCGGTCTCTCTAGCCCCCCGGTAACCACAGGAAGTTGGCTCAGGTCTCCTACCTGGCGTAGCCATACTCCCTGTTAGCCCCCCCCCAAGAAATTTTTGGGGCTGACTCCCGGGCTTCCTTGCCAACCGTGTTCCCTCATATCGCCGGCTCCTCTCTCCGGCTGCCTCTGCTCTCCTCGCTGCCTCCACCTGTTCCCATGGAAGGCGATCCTTTCCCGCCAGGATCTCCTCCCATGTGTAGCAACCCTTGCCGTCCAACACATCATCCCAAGTCCATTCCTCCTTGTGCCGCTGTTGCCCGTTACCACGCCGCTTGGTCCTGTTGCGGTGGGTGATTCTGTAACGGTTCTCCTCTTGTGAAGTAAAGGCGGACCAAAGCGCAGCGTGGTGGTTGTTCATTGTATTTATTGACGAAACTATACATGAACAAACTAACGAAAACAAAACAAGAAACGTGAGAACTCAAAACAGCCCTGTCTGGTGCAAAACACAAAAACAGGAACAATCACCCACAAACACACAGTGAAACCCAGGCTACCTAAGTATGATTCTCAATCAGAGACAACTAATGACACCTGCCTCTGATTGAGAACCATACTAGGCCGAAAACATAGAAATGCCCCAAAACATAGAAAAACAAACATAGACTGCCCACCCAACTCACGCCCTGACCATACTAAATAAATACAAAACAACAGAAATAGAGGTCAGAACGTGACACCAACCAAAAACATAGAGACCCAGAAAACCAGATCCTATGCCTTCACTATGGTGAATCACTAAAACAATACAGAAATAAACTATGGAAAAAGAAGGAACAGCACGTCAGAAATCAGCTCAATGTAACTGAAGAATCCATAGACTAACCACTTCTGGGAAAATTGGAAAACACTAAACAAACAAAAAAACGAACAGATGTATGGGTAAACTACTTCTCCAATCTTTTTGGCCCTATAACAAAGAACAAACGGCAAAAACATACACATGATCAAATACAAATCATAGAATCAACTATTAAAGACAACCAGAACCCACTGGACTCTCCAATTACATTGAATGAACTACAGGACAAAATACAAACCCTCCAACCCAAAAAAGGCCTGTGGTGTTGATGTATCCTCAATGAAATAATAAAATATACAGACCACAAATTCCAATTGGCTACACTTAAACTCTTTAACATCATCCTTAGCTCTGGCATATTTCCCAATATTTGGAACCAAGGACTGATCACCCCAATCCACAAAAGTGGAGACAAATTTGACCCCAATAACTACCGTGGGATATGCGTCAACAGCAACCTTGGGAAAATCAGTGATAACAATGTACTGAGCAAATGTCTATACCATATGACACACCACGTATTCACTCTGCACACCCTAATTGACAGACGAACAAACAAACCAAAACAAAGGCAAAGTCTTCTCATATTTTGTTGATTTCAAAAGAGCTTTTGTCTCATTTCAGCATGATGGTCTGCTATACAAATTGATAGAAAGTGGTGTTGGGGGAAAAACATACAACATAATAAAATCCATGTATACAAACAACAAGTGTGTGGTTAAAATTGGCAAAAAACACAGATTTCTTTCCACAGGGTCGTGGGGTGATACAGGGATGTAGCTTAAGCCCCACCCTCTTCAACATATACATCAACGAATTGGCGAGGGCACTAGAACAGTCTGCAGCACCCGGCCTCACCCTACTAGAATCTGAAGTCAAATGTCTACTGTTTGCTGATGATCTGGTGCATCTGTCCTCAACCAAGAAGGGCCTGCAGCAGCACCTAGATCTTCTTCACAGATTCTGCGATACCTGGGCCCTGACAGTAAATCTCAGTAAGACAAAGATAATGGTGTTCCAAAAAAGGTCCAGTTGTCAGGACCACAAATACAAATTTAATCTAGACACCGTTGCCCTAGAGCACACAAAAAACGATACATACCTTGGCCTAAACATCCACGCCACAGGTAACTTCCACAAAGCTGTGAACGATCTGAGAAACAAGGCAAGAAGGGTCTTCTATGCCATGAAAAGGAACATAAAATTCAGCTTACCAATTAGGATCTGGCTAAAAATACTGGAATCAGTTATAGAATCCATTGCCCTTTATGGTTGTGAGGTCTGGGGTCTGCTCACCAACCAAGAATTTACAACATGGGACAAACGACAAATTGAGACTCTGCATGCAGAGTTCTGTAAAAAAATATCCTCCATGTAAAATGTAAAACGTGAAATAATACATGCAGAGCAGAATTAGGCCGATACCCGCTAATTATCAAAATCCAGAAAAGAGATGTTAAATTCTACAACCACCTAAAAGGAAGCGATTCCCAAACCTCCCATAACAAAGCCATCACCTACAGTTAGATGAACCTGGAGAAGAGTCCCCTAAGCAAGCTGGTCCTGGGGCTCTGTTCACAAACACAAACAGACCCCACAGAGCCCCAGGACAGCAACACAATTAAACCCAACCAAGTCATTAGAAAACAAAAAGAGAATTATTTGACACATTGAAAAGAATTAACAAAAAAACAGAGCAAACTAGAATGCTATTTGGCCCTAAACAGAGGGTACACAGTGGCAGAATACCTGACCACTGTGACTGACCCAAACTTAAAGAAAGCTTTGACTATGTACAGACTCAGTGAGCATAGCCTTGCTATTAATAAGAAATGCCGCCGTAGACAGGCTATGTGCACACTGCCCACAAAATGAGGTGGAAACCCACTTCCAAATGTGTGACCATATTAGAGACACATATTTTGAAGAATTCCCATATCCATTGGGTGAAATACCACAGTGTGCCATCACAGCAGCAAGATTTGTGACCTTTGTGACCACAAGAAAAGGGCAACCAGTGAAGAACGAACACCATTGTAAACACAACCCATATTTATGTTGATTTATTTTCCCTTTTGTACTTTATCTATTTGCACATAATATGACATTTGAAATGTCTTTATTATTTTGGAACTTTCGTGAGTGTAATGTTTACCGTTCATGTTTATTGTTTATTTCACTTTTGTTTATTATCTACTTCACTTGCTTTGGCAATGTTAACATATGTTTTCCATGCCAATAAAGCCCTTAAATTGAATTGAATTGAGAGAGAGAACGTGAGAACGAGGGAAGGGTTTATTTTTGTGTGTATCTGTTATAAACAGAGAGCCGTGAAAGATGAACGGACTCAATTTCAAGCGGAGAGCCCTTTAGGAGAAGCACCCTGGTCCCTCAAGCTAAATTTGTATTCTCTCGCTGTCGGCACTACTGGAGTGGTTGTACTTGGAAAATAACAATAGCATAATATACTGTAATACTACTACTATAACAATATTGAACCTGCACCAGAGCCACTACTACTGTCACAACTACTGCAAGTAGTATCCAAGCTTATTCACTCTCTCCATGGCAGTGTTCGGGAAACAGTCTGCAGACCTGGCATTGAGTTAGGGTACTCTCCAGGGCATGTTTGGGTGTCTGCACCAGTCAAGAGCTAGCTATTTCCCATTACTATCTGGTCTCTATATTGTCTTTCTGGACCTCTCTCTCTCTCTCATATATCAGAGTTAACATCTTCTGTCTCTATGCCTTCTCTTTGAGTCAGGAGTAGAACCAGAGGAGTAGACAGGAACAAATCATTCTAATTACTGTCTCACTGCCTGCTCCTTCCACACTATCTATGTCACTTTAAAGAGAAACATACAGTGTTGGTTGTTGTGTATAAGTCCTATTCCAGACAGGTAGACCAAATTAACTAAATTACTTGTACCATCCTCAAAGACAGAGGGATATTTCATTTGAGAGGAAATTAAATGAATACCATTGAGACGCCTTATGTCTTCAAAGGCTTTGGCGTGATATGATGTCTGAAAGTCTGGCAGAGAAACTTGTCTTGTTTTTTGTTCTTTATTAACAACGGAACAGCAGTATTCCCTCAGTGCCTGGCAGAATGATTAGATCCAGTCATGTTGGGCTGATATGTTCACTATGTACTTGAGCTGACTAATACTTAAAGGCAGGTAAATGAGCCCAACCCAGAATTTTGGGCAACCAATCAACCAATTGTCATTGAGTCCGACCCCTTCGGACAAGCTCATGTTTAAATCACACGGAAGCCAATGAGTGCTATGGCAAAAACTGAGAGTATTCTTTAAAAAATACATGTTTAAATGGCTAAATAATTGAACAGTGCACCAGGGATACTTGCTACTGTGATTCCTGAAATGATTACGTTTTTTTCAAATCCCAAATTATACTTTTGTTACATTGTTTGCTAGCTCAGCTGGCTCAGCTGTTAGCTAAGCTGTAAAATTGACAGTAACTTACTGGCAGCAATTGGCCATTAAGTAACTATAATTTATTTTACAGTACAGCTACTGTAATCTAATTTACACTATATTACTGGAATTATCCATGCAACGACATATCCAACGATATTCCCAGTGTTCTTTGCAAGTCACATTTTTTCATTTACATTTTGGTCATTTAGCAGGTGCTCTTATCCTTACAAACTGACAGTCATTTCATTCAACCAAGGTTGATAAAAACCATATCACAGTCCTAGCAAGTAAACCGTTTCTGTAACTGTAAGTGAAAATGTTGTCATATATCTCTGACTGTCTCTGGATAGTGCCAATACATTACTGAGGTATTCACGGTAACTTGATGCCAGAGCAATGAAAGACAGTACAATACAATAAAAGTGACTATTAAACTGTAGGAAAATTATTTCTACAGTATTTTAGGATAAGGATAAGAGCTAGCAGGTTGGCTTTATGCATATGCATATTACAGCATATTAATGAATACTAGGTGTTTCATATCACTTGCACTTCTAGAGGCCTAAACAAAGGCTTCCAAACTGGCCGCGATTACAGGGCAAAACAGATCATATGGATATGGGTAAATATTCAACCATTAAAAGGTTTAAGACTCGATGCTACACTGATCTGTTCCCTATACACGTTTAGTTGTGTAAATAAAATCAATTTCAGTAGTTATCATACCCCTTCATTGAAAACTCATTTCGTGGGACTCCCGAGTGGCGGAGTGGTCTAAGGCAATGCATCACAGTGTAAGAGGTGTCACTACAGACCTGGGTTTGATCCCGGTCTGTGTCACAACCGGCCGTGACCAGGAGTCCCATAGGGCGGCGCACAATTGCCCCAGCGTCATCCGGGTTAGGGGAAGGTATGGCCGGGGGGGCGTTACTTGGCTCATCACTCCTTGTGGCAGGCCAGGCACCTGCAGGCTGACCTTGGTCATCAGTTGAACTGTGTTTCCTCTGACACTGGTGCGGCTGGCTTTCGGGTTAAGTGGGTGTGTGTTAAGAAGAACAGTTTGACGGGTCATGTTTCACCTCTCAAGCCTTTTGGGGAGTTGCAGCAATGAGACAAGATCGAAATTGGGGAGAAAAAGGGTCTAAAATACCCGAACAGGCTTATTCATCCCCATTCCAGTGAGAGGATAAAGGTTTGAGATAGAATAACATGTAATACAAAATATGTTGCATACTGTATCTCCTTAAGTGTTCCTGTCACTTTGATTATGTGGGTGAGACCAAACGTGAACTTAAGACGTGAGCATAAGATCTCCTGTTGCCATGCATTTCAATAGCAATAATAATGAACTAAGTGTCTTACGTTACTGTATATGGGTAATGAATTGGTGAAGGCGCCACACAGAGGAGGAGACAGGGATAAATGACTTCTCCAAAGAGAGGCATATTGGATAGACAGCTTGGGAAATCTTGCCGCAGCAGGCCTCAATGAGGAATGTTCCTTTTCTTGTTTTTTTGTAGAAGGCTATACATACATTGGCCAAAAATACCCTCCTAACATTTAGGCTATGACATCATAATGTATCTTTATTGAGTTTGTCTATGTTTTTATTTGATGTTCATGTTCCCCACAGCTCCCCCTGCTGGGTTCTCTTAATTGGGCCAATACTAACTGTGAATGTATAATTATGCACACCTGTGTTTGGTGTTGTTGTGAAATTGATTGCCATTGCCTTGCACGCTGAAGAAGGGGTCATACCTGAAACGTTTGTGCGGCAATAAAAATATGTACATTTAAGTTTATTCGCCAGAGTGCTGTCCCATTTTATTGTTTGGAAATACTACCACATTTCCCTTAAATTGACACAGGACTCTCATAAACTGGTGCAACAAATATAGCCACTTACAAGTCACGCCTTAAAATATGTTAATGAGCCAGTGATTCATTCTACTCCCACAATATTTCTCCACAATGCATCATAATTTACAGTATGCTGCAATACATACAGTGCCTTGCGAAAGTATTCGGCCCCCTTGAACTTTGCGACCTTTTGCCACATTTCAGGCTTCAAACATAAAGATATAAAACTGTATTTTTTTGTGAAGAATCAACAACAAGTGGGACACAATCATGAAGTGGAACAACATTTATTGGATATTTCAAACTTTTTTAACAAATCAAAAACTGAAAAATTGGGCGTGCAAAATTATTCAGCCCCTTTACTTTCAGTGCAGCAAACTCTCTCCAGAAGTTCAGTGAGGATCTCTGAATGATCCAATGTTGACCTAAATGACTAATGATGATAAATACAATCCACCTGTGTGTAATCAAGTCTCCGTATAAATGCACCTGCACTGTGATAGTCTCAGAGGTCCGTTAAAAGCGCAGAGAGCATCATGAAGAACAAGGAACACACCAGGCAGGTCCGAGATACTGTTGTGAAGAAGTTTAAAGCCGGATTTGGATACAAAAAGATTTCCCAAGCTTTAAACATCCCAAGGAGCACTGTGCAAGCGATAATATTGAAATGGAAGGAGTATCAGACCACTGCAAATCTACCAAGACCTGGCCGTCTCTCTAAACTTTCAGCTCATACAAGGAGAAGACTGATCAGAGATGCAGCCAAGAGGCCCATGATCACTCTGGATGAACTGCAGAGATCTACAGCTGAGGTGGGAGACTCTGTCCATAGGACAACAATCAGTCATATATTGCACAAATCTGGCCTTTATAGAAGAGTGGCAAGAAGAAAGCCATTTCTTAAAGATATCCATAAAAAGTGTTGATTAATGTTTGCCACAAGCCACCTGGGAGACACACCAAACATGTGGAAGAAGGTGCTCTGGTCAGATGAAACCAAAATTGAACTTTTTGGCAACAATGCAAAACGTTATGTTTGGCGTAAAAGCAACACAGCTCATCACATTGAACACACCATCACCACTGTCAAACATGGTGGTGGCAGCATCATGGTTTGGGCCTGCTTTTCTTCAGCAGGGACAGGGAAGATGGTTAAAATTGATGGGAAGATGGATGGAGCCAAATACAGGACCATTCTGGAAGTAAACTTGATGGAGTCTGCAAAAGACCTGAGACTGGGACGGAGATTTGTCTTCCAACAAGACAATGATCCAAAACATAAAGCAAAATCTACAATGGAATGGTTCAAAAATAAACATATCCAGGTGTTAGAATGGCCAAGTCAAAGTCCAGACCTGAATCCAATCGAGAATCTGTGGAAAGAACTGAAAACTGCTGTTCACAAATGCTCTCCATCCAACCTCACTGAGCTCGAGCTGTTTTGCAAGGAGGAATGGGAAAAAATGTCAGTCTCTCGATGTGCAAAACTGATAGAGGCATACCCCAAGCGACTTACAGCTGTAATCGCAGCAAAAGGTGGCGCTACAAAGTATTAACTTAAGGGGGCTGAATAATTTTGCACGCCCAATTTTTCAGTTTTTGATTTGTTAAAAAAGTTTGAAATATCCAATAAATGTCGTTCCACTTCATGATTGTGTCCCACTTGTTGTTGATTCTTCACAAAAAAATACAGTTTTATATCTTTATGTTTGAAGCCTGAAATGTGGCAAAAGGTCGCAAAGTTCAAGGGGGGCGAATACTTTCGCAAGGCACTGTATATAGCAAAACAGCAATACAGTACTTTATTGTTAAAACCCTCCTGTTGTGTTCGCTTCATGTTAATTAATTCTGTGTTCCCGGTCCAAAATGAGCGCCCCATTATAGCTGATTATATATCCATAATAATATATATATATTATCACCTAATATTGTGTTAGATCTTTTTATTAAGTTCTTGTGAACATTAAACGTTTTCAACTTCTATTTGCTAGTTATGGCCTGTAGGGCTCATTGACCTGAGCTCATACAACTTGTTTTTGAGTTAAAAAAAAAAGAAGCAGAATGTAAGGATTATTATTTTGACTATAACAAATACTCAGATGAAACATATTGTGGTATTTATCACAGACTACTTTGTGTCAAAGTTTAACAAGGACTCTCTCCTCCTCACCACATACAGTATATCGTTTGGTCATTGTGTTGCCACAGAATAAATTGTGAGCAAGGCCTCAAAAAGCTTTATATTCCAGAGCTGCGAGAAAAGTTCTATATATTATTGAACCAATGTTGCGATTGTTTATGAGAATGCCAACAGGTGTGGTTCCCGTGGGGGAAAGATTATATTGGGGAAAGGTTCCCATGAACTAAATTTTATACAATAATTGTTGTCTTGCCCATTAATTTCTAACGACAGGTCATTTTTGACCGAGAACACCACAGGTAAATAAAGGTAAATAAAACACCCAAAATGTTATTAAAATCATCAAAATATATTTGTCTGTTCAGATGCCCTGTGTGGACTAAGTCATGCAACCTTATGACAATCAGATTAAATGAACTACATTTTTCAGAGAGAAAACTTGTAAATCGGTCCAATTCGACCGGAACACAGCAGGAGGGTTAAATTGCATTGAAAATAAAATCAGCAATTGGTAATAGTGAATATTTTATTATATATTTCACTATACAAACTGCTATATAGTGTTGTATAACACTTAAACTTAACTTAGTGACAGGGCAAAACAGATCAAAATGACATGGCCACTCAACCATTGAAGGTTTGAGACTTGCTGCCACTCTGATCTGTCGCATACAGTATATACACTAAGTGTACAAAACATTAGGATCACCTGCTCTTTCTATGACAGACTGACCAGGAGATTCCAGGTGAAAGCTGTGATCTCTTATTAATATAACCTGTTAAATCCACTTCAATCAGTGTAGATGAAGGAGAGTACAGGTTTAAGAAGGATTTATAAACCTTGAGACAATTGAGACATGGATTGTGTATGTGTGCCATTCAGAGGGTGAATGGGAAAGACAAAGGATTGAAGTGCCTTTGAACGCGGTATGGTGGTAGATGCTTGGTATGGTGGTAGATACTTGGTATGGTGGTAGATGCTTGGTATGGTGGTAGATGCTTGGTATGGTGGTAGATGCTTGGCGCACCAGTTTGAGTCTGTCAAGTACCTGCTTTGCTGCTGCGTTATTCACACTCAACAATTTCCTGTGTGTTTCAAGAATGGCCCACCAACTTAAGGATATCCAGCCAACGGCCGGCCAGTGGTCAAAAATTTGACATTTATGAAAGAGGACAAAGGAGGCTGACTCATCGTGCAGAGCAACAGATGGGCTACAGTTAGTCAACTGATAGTCCAGTACAACATTGGTTCACAAAGACCCATAAAATAATGGACAAGTCGTCGTACCTTGACACGAATGGGGTATGGCAGCCAACGACCTTATGAAGTTCCACTTCTTTCAACAAAAAACAAGAAACTGTGGTTGCAGTGGGCTAAGGAACACTGGACACTGGAGAATTGGAAAAACATTGCCTGGTCTGATGAATCCCAGTTCCTTCTGTTTCACGCTGATGGGAAGACTAGGGTATGGAGAAAGCCACATGAAAACATGCATCCATCATACCACGTGTCAACATTGCAGGCTGGTGTTGGTAGTGTGATGGTGTGGTGTATGTTTTCATGACACACATTGGGCCCCTTGATAAAAGTGGAGCAACGTTTTAATGCCACAGGATATCTTAACATACAGTTCATTCGGAAAGTATTCAGACCCCTTGACATTTTTCACATTTCGTTACATTACAGCCTTATTCTAAAATGGTTTAAATGGCTTTTCCCCCCTCATAAATCTACACACAATACCCCATAATGACAAAGCAAAAACAGTTTTTTACCCAAGTATGTACTTATGTAAATCGAGCACACCGCCATGCAATCTCCACAGACAAACATTGACAGTATAATGGCCTTACTGAAGAGCTCAGTGACTTTCAACGTGGCACCGTCATAGGAAGCCACCTTTCCAACAAGTCAGTTTGTTTAATTTCTGCCCTGCTAGAGCTGCCCCGGTCAACTGTAAGTGCTGTTATTGTGAAGTGGAAACATCTAGGAGCAACAATGGCTCAGCCGCTCATAATAATAATAAGTAACACAATAAGAATAACAATAACGAGGCTATATACAGGTAGTACCGGTACCGAGTCAGTGTGCGGGGGTACAAGTTAGTTGAGGTAATTTGGCCACTTAATATAACGTATTTTCTCAAAATGTATGTTAGCTAGCTGGCCACTTAATATAACGTATTTTCTCAAAATGTATGTTAGCTAGCTGGCCTCTTAATATAATGTATTTTTTCAAAATGTATGTTAGCTAGCTGGCCACTTAATATAATGTATTTTTTCAAAATGTATGTTAGCTAGCTAAGTTACCAATGTTATAAATGCAACTCCCATCTGCTGGCTACATCAGGATACAATTTGAAAGCACTAATTAGCTCCAAAGGTGGTTATAGCTGTGACTGCATGCTGACAGTGAATTCAGAGCCATTCAGTGGCTAGCCACACTACAAACAGAATTTAACCAGGTTATGACAGTCCATCACAACATACCCAAGAGTTTCCTGATTAGCAAGGAGTAGTCTGTGTTTAATTTAATTGTGTATTAGAAATACAGTTTGAGATTATTGTTGGGATTTCACCAGTGGTTGAATGGGTAATTCAACTTTCTGCAAAAATGTTGTCCAAGGTTGCAACAGTAACCAAAGGGGACAGGGCTTAGCAAAGGGTCAATTGTGACATCCATTTGTGACCTTGGATTGAGAGAGGGGCCCAACGCATCATCAGCGCAAGACGATGGGAAAGAGACCCCCTGAGGAAGAGAGGGAGAGAGAAATTGGAGGGAGCAAGAGGGGCATGAGGGCGGAGGGGAAGGTGGCAGTGCCATCTGTCTCAGTGACAGTGTTCTGACCCACTGCCCTCCTCAGCACCAGCAAGCCCAAATTAGGACCATCGCCACACCAACTAATTACAATACGAGAGATAGAGGGAGAGAGAGAAAGTAGAGATGGAGAAAGAGAGAGAGAGAGAGTAGAAAACAAGATACAGAGATACAGAGATAGGAGGGTGTAAACAGTCTAATTTTAATGTCTGGAACATCAGCTGTTGTGACAGTGAACCCTGGGGCAGACATAAATTCCTCTGGATAAGGAGGCTGGAACACAAACAATGCACACACACACACACACACACACATACACACACACACACACACACACACACACACACACACACACACACACACACACACACACACACACACACACACACGCACACACACGCACACACACACACACACACAAAGAAAGAAAGAGAGAGGGTGAGGGAGAGGGACAAAGAGAGAGAGCGAGAGAGAGAGAGAGAGAGAGAGAACGAAACAAAATCTCAAAGCTGACTAAATTGCTATCTGACCCTATACAGAGAATATGAATTGGCTGATTTATCTCTACTCTGTCAGAGATACGAAGCAGAGACAGATCCTTACCAAGTACAGGCTGAGTGACCACAGATTGGCAATAGAAACCGGCAGACATAAAAAGACACGGCTACCCAAAGAGGAGCGTGTATGTGGTCACTGCACAACAGGGGAGGTAGAGACAGAGATGCATTTTCCCCTTCACTGTGAGAAATATTCCACACAAAGAGATTCATTATTCACAGAAATTACTACATTTATTCCAAATTGTATCTTATTAAACCCAGAGGAAAAACAAAAAATACTAATGGGCGAAGGAGCAACGGCTCCTCTTGCAGCAAAATATATATTTTCCTGCCATAGCCCAAGGGACACTGAATAATAACATCTGCATAGTAAGCAGTAACTTACATATTATTTGTATTATTATTAGTAGCATTATTGTGATTATTATTCCAAATAGTAGTGGTACAGGTAGCATGGGTGATGGTAAGAGTAGTAGTTTAATGATGGTAGTGATAGTGGTAGTAGTAGTAGTAGTAATGATGGTTGTAGTATTGGGGTAGAGATATTAGAGGTAGACATTCTACTAGTGGTTGTGGTGGTAGTAGGGTTAGTTGTAGTATTAGTGTTAATAATAGTGGTTGTAGTAGGGTTAGATGTAGTATTAGTGCTAACAATAGTGGGTGTAGTAGGGTTAGTTGCAGTATTAATGTTAATAATAGTGGTGGTAGTAGGGTTAGTTGTAGCATTAGTGCTAATAATAGTGGTGGTAGTAGGGTTAGTTGTAGTATTAGTGTTAATAATAGTGGTGGTAGTAGGGTTAGTTGTAGTATTAATGTTAATAATAGTGGTGGTAGTAGGGTTAGTTGTAGTATTAGGGTTAATAATAGTGGTCGTGGTGGTAGTAGGGTTAGTTGTAGTATTAGTGTTAATAATAGTGGTTGTAGTAGGGTTAGTTGTAGTATTAGTGTTAATAATAGTGGGTGTAGTAGGGTTAGTTGCAGTATTAATGTTAATAATAGTGGTGGTAGTAGGGTTAGTTGAAGTATTAGTGCTAATAATAGTGGTGGTAGTAGGGTTAGTTGTTGTATTAGTGTTAATAATAGTGGTGGTAGTAGGGTTAGTTGTAGCATTAGTGCTAATAATAGTGGTGGTAGTAGGGTTAGTTGTAGTATTAATGTTAATAATAGTGGTGGTAGTAGGGTTAGTTGTAGTATTAGTGTTAATAATAGTGGTGGTAGTAGGGTTAGTTGTAGTATTAGTGTTAATAATAGTGGTTGTGGTTGTAGTAGGGTTAGTTGTAGTATTAGTGTTAATAATAATGGTTGTAGTAGGGTTAGTTGTAGTATCAGTGTTAATAATAGTGGTGGTAGTAGGGTTAGTTGTAGTATTAGTGTTAATAATAGTGGTGGTAGTAGGGTTAGTTGTAGTATTAGTGTTAATAATAGTGGTGGTAGTAGGGTTAGTTGTAGTATTAATGTTAATAATAGTGGTGGTAGTAGGGTTAGTTGTAGTATTAGTGCTAATAATAGTGGTGGTAGTAGGGTTAGTTGTAGTATTAGTGTTAATAATAGTGGTTGTGGTTGTAGTAGGGTTAGTTGTAGTATTAGTGTTAATAATAGTGTTGGTAGTAGTGTTAGTTGTAGTATTAGTGTTAATAATAGTGGTGGTAGTAGGGTTAGTTGTAGTATTAGTGTTAATAATAGTGGTGGTAGTAGGGTTAGCTGTAGTATTAGTGTTAATAATAGTGGTTGTGGTTGTAGTAGGGTTAGTTGTAGTATTAGTGTTAATAATAGTGTTGGTAGTAGTGTTAGTTGTAGTATTAGTGTTAATAATAGTGGTGGTAGTAGGGTTAGTTGTAGTATTAGTGTTAATAATAGTGGTGGTAGTAGGGTTAGTTGTAGTATTAATGTTAATAATAGTGGTGGTAGTAGGGCTGGTTGTAGTATTAGTGCTAATAATAGTGGTGGTAGTAGGGTTAGTTGTAGTATTAGTGTTAATAATAGTGGGTGTAGTATGGTTAGTTGTAGTATTAGTGTTAATAATAGTGGTGGAAGTATGGTTAGTTGTAGTATTAGTGCTAATAATAGTGGTGGTAGTAGGGTTAGTTGTCGTATTAGTGTTAATAATAGTGGTTGTGGTTGTAGTAGGGTTAGTTGTAGTATTAGTGTTAATAATAGTGGTGGTAGTAGGGTTAGTTGTAGTATTAGTGTTAATAATAGTGGTGGTAGTAGGGTTAGTTGTAGTATTAGTGTTAATAATAATGGTTGTAGTAGGGTTAGTTGTAGTATTAGTGTTAATAATAGTGGTGGTAGTAGGGTTAGTTGTAGTATTAGTGTTAATAATAGTGGTGGTAGTAGGGTTAGTTGTAGTATTAATATTAATAATAGTGGTGGTAGTAGGGCTAGTTGTAGTATTAGTGTTAATAATAGTGGTGGTAGTAGGGTTAGTTGTAGTATTAGTGTTAATAATAGTGGTGGTAGTAGGGTTAGTTGTAGTATGAATGTTAATAATAGTGGTGGTAGTGTGTTAGTTGTAGTATTAATATTAATAATAGTGGTGGTTGTAGGGTTAGTTGTAGTATTAATGTTAATAATAGTGGTGGTAGTAGTATTAGTGTTAATAATAGTGGTGGTAGTAGGGTTAGTTGTAGTATTAGTGTTAATAATGGTGGTAGTAGGGTTAGTTGTAGTATTAGTGTTAATAATGGTTGTAGTAGGGTTAGTTGTAGTATTAGTGTTAATAA
Organism: Oncorhynchus clarkii lewisi; assembly: GCF_045791955.1. NCBI lineage: Eukaryota > Metazoa > Chordata > Actinopteri > Salmoniformes > Salmonidae > Oncorhynchus > Oncorhynchus clarkii. The sequence continues at coordinate 54,278,024 of NC_092163.1, read as the reverse complement.
TGGTTGTAGTAGGGGTAGTTGTAGTATTAATGTTAATAATAGTGGTGGTAGTAGGGTTAGTTGTAGTATTAATGTTAATAATAGTGGTGGTAGTAGGGTTAGTTGTAGTATTAATGTTAATAATAGTGGTGGTAGTAGGGTTAGTTGTAGTATTAATGTTAATAATAGTGGTGGTAGTAGGGTTAGTTGTAGTATTAATGTTAATAATAGTGGTGGTAGTAGGGTTAGTTGTAGTATTAATGTTAATAATAGTGGTGGTAGTAGGGTTAGTTGTAGTATTAATGTTAATAATAGTGGTGGTAGCATTCATTTTAGTAGTAATAATAGTAACATGTCCATTTTCCATGTTTAGCCTTTTATTGTTTTATTATTTTTACTATTCAATGTTACCATTTTATTGTTGTTATTTCCATTATTTATTTATTTGTATTATTATTTACTACCATGTTATCTTATTATTCTTCATTATTGTTATTACACTGTATATTGTATAAATTGTTGCTTTGGCAATATTGACGCAAAGTTTTTAATGCCAAAAAAGCGTCTTGAATTTGAAAGGGAGAGAGAGACGGAGAGAGACGGAGAGAGACAGAGGGAGAGAGACGGAGGGAGAGAGAGAGGGAGAGAGACGGAGGGAGAGAGACAGAGGGAGAGAGACAGAGGGAGAGAGACGGAGGGAGAGAGACAGAGGGAGAGAGACAGAGGGAGAGAGACAGAGGGAGAGAGAGACAGAGGGAGAGAGACAGAGGGAGAGAGACGGAGGGAGAGAGACAGAGTGAGAGAGACAGAGGGAGAGAGACAGAGGGAGAGAGACAGAGGGAGAGAGACAGAGGGAGAGAGACAGAGGGAGAGAGAGACAGAGGGAGAGAGACAGAGGGAGAGAGACGGAGGGAGAGAGACAGAGGGAGAGAGACAGAGGGAGAGAGATGGAGGGAGAGAGACGGAGGGAGAGAGACAGAGTGAGAGAGACGGAGGGAGAGAGACAGAGGGAGAGAGACAGAGGGAGAGAGATGGAGGGAGAGAGACAGAGTGAGAGAGACGGAGGGAGAGAGACAGAGGGAGAGAGACGGAGGGAGAGAGACGGAGGGAGAGAGACAGAGGGAGAGAGACAGAGTGAGAGAGACGGAGGGAGAGAGACAGAGTGAGAGAGACGGAGGGAGAGAGACAGAGGGAGAGAGACGGAGGGAGAGAGACAGAGGGAGAGAGAGACAGAGGGAGATTTTATTTTATTTTTGTAGTCCCCATTTGGACTAATCTTCCAAGAGTCCTTAAACATTAAAATACAATTTATAATACAAACACACTTTCACATATAACACACTACTACAAACATGCATAATATACTAGTATAATATCCCAATAAATACTAAATCTAAAAAATATTGATTCTTCATCTACTATAGTCCCACAACATTTCTATATACTATATTTAAATTATTTTAAAATAATGTTTAAATGTATATACTGAAAGGTTTCTAGTTTGCTCAGTTAATTTAATACATTTCTTTATTGCTCTAAATCGAAATGTTCTTTTGCCTATTACTCTTTTCTGTCTGGATAACGCATAGATGGTGGACAATCTATTCCTAGTATTTACGGAATGTCTGTCTCTTACCAACTGAATAACGTTGTGAATAGAACTTGGCCGTTTTAAATTATGTATATTATAAAATAAAATAAGCATGTTTTTTTCAATTATCTTGTCGATTGATGACCAACCAAGACCACTGAGCATGACTGCAACAGAAGGTAAAACAATCCTTGCTGCTTTATTCTGTGCATTCTGCAGCCTCCTAACTTCACTAGATGATGCATTTCCCCAGACCACCGAACAGCAGTTCACCTGACTCTCAATTAATGCTTGTGTTATTTGCTGAAGAATTTGAAAGGGAGAGAGAGACAGAGGGAGAGAGACAGAGGGAGAGAGAGACAGAGGGAGAGAGACAGAGGGAGAGAGACAGAGAGAGAGAGACAGAGAGAGACAGACAGAGAAACAGACAGAGAGAGAGAGAGAGACAGAGAGAGAGAGAGAGAGAGAGAGAGAGAGAGAGAGAGAGAGAGAGAGAGAGGGAGAGAAAGGGTGCAATAATATTACACTGAATACTGGCACATCTACACATACTGAAACAGGAAATACACTGCCAGAGAGAGTGAGAAGCTAGCTGGCACAGATTTATAGCCCTCTCTGGGCCTGGCTAGGGCTAGATCTAGGGGACCCTGTAACTCAGCTGGTGCAGGGCCCCTGGGATCCATCCGTTGGCACTGAGTATGGTGCCAGAGGCTGGCCTTGGCTGGAGGAGGTGGCTCGCCAACTGCGGCAGAGGAATGTGGTATACCGGCCACAACTGTCGTTGGCTGCTGGCTGGCTGCTGCTGGGGTTGGTGACTCTCTCACCACTGCTGAAGGCGATGGCTACCATGGTGGAGCAAGTTGAGACCCCTGGGCGAGGCTCATCAGGGATCTGGAGGCAGGGGCTGGCTGGGCCCCAGAGATGAGGTCAGGTGGTTCCCCAGGTGCAAGGGCAGGAGAGTCTTCCCGTGCAGGAGGGGAAACTGACTATTGACCTGATATGTAGAACAACTGAGAGCTAGAACAACTGTAGATCTCTGGACCTTCTGGAGGAATAGGGAACTCTGAGCCTAGTGGGGTAAGAGCCTGATGACTCACCTGGGCTAGGGACTGAGGGCTGACTAGGGCTGGGGACAGCAGACCTATTAGTGTTGAGGACTGATGACCTAGTTATATAGACTGAGGGCCTAGTTATATAGACTGAGGGCCTAGTTATATAGACTGATGACCTAGTTATATAGACTGAGGGCCTAGTTATATAGACTGAGGGCCTAGTTATATAGACTGAGGGCCTAGTTATATAGACTGAGGGCCTAGTTATATAGACTGAGGGCCTAGTTATATAGACTGAGTGCCTCGTTATATAGACTGAGGGCCTAGTTATATAGACTGAGTGCCTCGTTATATAGACTGAGGGCCTAGTTATATAGACTGAGGGCCTAGTTATATAGACTGAGTGCCTCGTTATATAGACTGAGTGCCTAGCACAGGAAACGTGTGGCCTATCAAGACAGGAAGCTCTAAGCCTGAAAGGCTAGGGAGCTGCAGGCTAAGTAGGTCTGGAGACAGCAAGCCTAATGCAGCAAATGTTGGGCCAAGTAGGACAGGAGGCTCTAAACCTGGTGGGCTTGGCAACTGTCTACCAACTAAGGCAGGGGGCTGCGATCCGTACAGGGCCAGAGACTGCAGACCTGCAGACGGGGCAACTAACTCAGGTCTTAGCTCTATAGGGGGCTCTAAGCAGAGCAGCACACTTAGGGGGGAGGGGGGGGGGATGTAGGGGTACGTCTGACCTACTGAAGGGCAGGATACTCAAAGCCTACCTGAGGGGCAGGGCACTGAAGGTCTAGCAGAGAGCCACGGAACTCTAAACCTGACCCTACCAGGAAGGACGGGAACTCTAACCTTGCTGGGAAGGAAGGGAAATCTGACCCTGCCGGGAAGGAAGTGAACTCTGACCCTGCTGGGAAGGAAGGGCACTCCGACCCTACCGTGGTGGCGGGGAACTCTGACCCTACCGTGGTCGCGGGGTACCCTGACCCTACCGTGGTGGCGGGGAACTGGATGTTTAGGTCAGGGGGTACCTTGGGGGTGACTACTGGTGGTTCACCCAGGGTGATTTTGGATGGGTCCATCATGGAGCGGACTGGAGGGTTCCCTGAGTTGAGGTCTGTAAGATCTGTAGGTATTGGGGTCCTCGAGCTTGGAAATAACAGGGTGCTAGCAGTTAGGGCCAGCAGGGACACCAGGCCTGAGACCGGCAGGTCCCATCAGGCAGAGGCTAACAGGGCTGGGCCAGCAGGAACGGTCTGAGTCCTTGTGGCCACAGGCTGAACTTCGAAGACAGGATGGGGCTTATCCCATCGGTCTGAGCAGTCAGCTGTGAATGTCCTCACCCACCAGTACTTAATTCTGATTGGTTTTGGTTCTGTGTGCTGTCCAGTTAGAACACGATTTGAGGCACACACACACACACACACACACACACACACACCTCACTCCCCTGCTGAATTGCATGTATTATATTATACAGACCATACTGAGGTTTAGGCTCCCAGGGCTCGGAGGGTAAACTGGGTCAAGGTGACATCACCTGCTGTGATGCTCCGCTCCAGGTTGCTGTGACAACGGCCCCGGCCTCAGGCATCCTACCTCATCTATCACACCTGTCACAAAGGTGCGTGTGTCTCTGTCTGGTGTCACAGCCCAATTCAGTGTGAGCTGAGCTGTGCAACACAAAGCAGCGTGACACAGAGATACAAAACCTTCCCAAACAAACTCACCTACGCCTCCACATTTCTCCGGGTCACCTTGGAGCCTGCATTAACATGAGCCCGGGGGATGGCTGGCTGTCTGGGCTGGGATGTGTCTCCATGCTGGATGGATGGCTGTCTGGGCTGGGATGTGTCTCCATGCTGGATGGATGGCTGAGGCTGGGATGTGTCTCCATGCTGGATGGATGGCTGAGGCTGGGATGTGTCTCCATGCTGGATGGATGGCTGAGGCTGGGATGTGTCTCCATGCTGGATGGATGGCTGAGGCTGGGATGTGTCTCCATGCTGGATGGATGGCTGAGGCTGGGATGTGTCTCCATGCTGGATGGATGGCTGAGGCTGGGATGTGTCTCCATGCTGGATGGATGGCTGTCTGGGCTGGGATGTGTCTCCATGCTGGATGGATGGCTGAGGCTGGGATGTGTCTCCATGCTGGATGGATGGCTGAGGCTGTGATGTGTCTCCATGCTGGATGGATGGCTGAGGCTGGGATGTGTCTCCATGCTGGATGGATGGCTGAGGCTGGGATGTGTCTCCATGCTGGATGGATGGCTGAGGCTGGGATGTGTCTCCATGCTGGATGGATGGCTGAGGCTGGGATGTGTCTCCATGATGGATGGCTGTCTGGGCTGGGATGTGTCTCCATGCTGGATGGATGGCTGAGGCTGGGATGTGTCTCCATGCTGGATGGATGGCTGAGGCTGGGATGTGTCTCCATGCTGGATGGATGGCTGAGGCTGGGATGTGTTTCCATGCTGGATGGATGGCTGAGGCTGGGATGTGTCTCCATGCTGGATGGATGGCTGAGGCTGGGATGTGTCTCCATGCTGGATGGATGGCTGAGGCTGGGATGTGTCTCCATGCTGGATGGATGGCTGAGGCTGGGATGTGTCTCCATGCTGGATGGATGGCTGAGGCTGGGATGTGTCTCCATGATGGATGGCTGTCTGGGCTGGGATGTGTCTCCATGCTGGATGGATGGCTGAGGCTGGGATGTGTCTCCATGCTGGATGGATGGCTGAGGCTGGGATGTGTCTCCATGATGGATGGCTGTCTGGGCTGGGATGTGTCTCCATGCTGGATGGATGGCTGAGGCTGGGATGTGTCTCCATGCTGGATGGATGGCTGAGGCTGGGATGTGTCTCCATGCTGGATGGATGGCTGAGGCTGGGATGTGTCTCCATGCTGGATGGATGGCTGAGGCTGGGATGTGTCTCCATGATGGATGGCTGTCTGGGCTGGGATGTGTCTCCATGCTGGATGGATGGCTGAGGCTGGGATGTGTCTCCATGATGGATTGCTGTCTGGGCTGGGATGTGTCTCCATGATGGATGGCTGAGGCTGGGATGTGTCTCCATGCTGGATGGATGGCTGAGGCTGGGATGTGTCTCCATGCTGGATGGATGGCTGAGGCTGGGATGTGTCTCCATGCTGGATGGATGGCTGAGGCTGGGATGTGTCTCCATGCTGGATGGATGGCTGAGGCTGGGATGTGTCTCCATGCTGGATGGATGGCTGAGGCTGGGATGTGTCTCCATGCTGGATGGATGGCTGAGGCTGGGATGTGTCTCCATGCTGGATGGATGGCTGAGGCTGGGATGTGTCTCCATGCTGGATGGATGGCTGAGGCTGGGATGTGTCTCCATGATGGATGGCTGTCTGGGCTGGGATGTGTCTCCATGATGGATGGCTGAGGCTGGGATGTGTCTCCATGCTGGATGGATGGCTGAGGCTGGGATGTGTCTCCATGCTGGATGGATGGCTGAGGCTGGGATGTGTCTCCATGATGGATGGATGGCTGTCTGGGCTGGGATGTGTCTCCATGCTGGATGGATGGCTGAGGCTGGGATGTGTCTCCATGCTGGATGGATGGCTGAGGCTGGGATGTGTCTCCATGCTGGATGGATGGCTGAGGCTGGGATGTGTCTCCATGCTGGATGGATGGCTGAGGCTGGGATGTGTCTCCATGCTGGATGGATGGCTGAGGCTGGGATGTGTCTCCATGATGGATGGCTGTCTGGGCTGGGATGTGTCTCCATGATGGATGGCTGAGGCTGGGATGTGTCTCCATGCTGGATGGATGGCTGAGGCTGGGATGTGTCTCCATGCTGGATGGATGGCTGTCTGGGCTGGGATGTGTCTCCATGCTGGATGGATGGCTGAGGCTGGGATGTGTCTCCATGATGGATGGCTGAGGCTGGGATGTGTCTCCATGCTGGATGGATGGCTGAGGCTGGGATGTGTCTCCATGCTGGATGGATGGCTGAGGCTGGGATGTGTCTCCATGCTGGATGGATGGCTGAGGCTGGGATGTGTCTCCATGCTGGATGGATGGCTGTCTGGGCTGGGATGTGTCTCCATGCTGGATGGATGGCTGAGGCTGGGATGTGTCTCCATGCTGGATGGATGGCTGTCTGGGCTGGGATGTGTCTCCATGCTGGATGGATGGCTGAGGCTGGGATGTGTCTCCATGATGGATGGCTGAGGCTGGGATGTGTCTCCATGCTGGATGGATGGCTGAGGCTGGGATGTGTCTCCATGCTGGATGGATGGCTGAGGCTGGGATGTGTCTCCATGCTGGATGGATGGCTGAGGCTGGGATGTGTCTCCATGCTGGATGGATGGCTGAGGCTGGGATGTGTCTCCATGCTGGATGGATGGCTGAGGCTGGGATGTGTCTCCATGCTGGATGGATGGCTGAGGCTGGGATGTGTCTCCATGCTGGATGGATGGCTGAGGCTGGGATGTGTCTCCATGCTGGATGGATGGCTGAGGCTGGGATGTGTCTCCATGCTGGATGGATGGCTGAGGCTGGGGTTGGAATGGAGAAGTATGAGTTGTAAATGGGAGTGTGTGCTGATCGACTTTATTGATCACCCAGTGAGAAACGTCAACAGTGGGAAGATGATTAGTTAGCCCATTAAAGTGTCACACACACGTGTGTGCACAGCAAGGTTATTATAGTAAACTGAACTAAGTAAGGCTAAAACTAGTTATGTTAACTGAAATAAAATAATTAAACCATTAAACCACCAAAACTAAACTAAAGCTATACTGAAACGATTATATTTGACTCCAAAACTAACTAAAATAATTTTTCTAAATTGTATATACTAACAAGAGACTAGACACATGGGAATACTTTTCCACAAATGTGGAAGGCAGGCAAGTGCAGGCGATAACATTCTAGCCAATGAGAGGGCAGATTCACATGTGAACAACAGGCACAACTCCGATATAACATTGTTTTTCTCAAAGTTGCCGGGATGCCACATGCGTCGACTTATACATTTGTAACAACCTGAACATGACAAAACTTCTATTCAATCAAATAAGCCTCACATAGCAAATCAGAAATTCTATTTAATGTTCACTAAATTTGACACTCTCCCATTGACCTCCTTACAAAAAATCCCCTCTTCCACCTGTTAACGTTGTATTTTCGCTACGTAGCTAGCGTAGCCAAAGGGCAATTTCAGAGTGTGAGAAATAGCAATACAAACATTAAACTCTAAACTTCCAGTGGTCGGTCGAAAACAGCAAAACCCCTTATGGGATTACTTTGAGTACTTTCTGTCAGATAGAGGTGACAGTACTTGACCCTTCTTACATGTACTACTAAAGTTAAAAAGCATTGGATTGGTGGTAGCATGGACAAGAGAGAGTACCTAACCTAACCTATGACCTAACCCATCATCTTGCGTATTATTATTGTCATGCCATCCAACAAATGTAAACACCTGAAGTTTGCTAAACAGCATTGACACTTGGATTGGAACTGGTTCTATGATCAGATGACATGAAAATAGATCTCTTTGGCCACGCAGACCAGTGGTGGGTTTGAGGTCTAAATAAGGATGCATAAGCTGAGAAGAATCCCACACCTACTGTCAAACATGGGACTATTTGTATTATTTCTTTTATACAGTCTTTTTTCCTTATCTTTATCAAGGTTTCCAATCGTTTTGGACCTGACTGTACTTTCTGTCCCTAACACTGAAAATAAAACTGAAAATAAACTAAATAAAACTTGCAAATAAGGTCAGAAAAAGAACTGAAACTAAACAGATTTTTGAATAGAAATTAAAAAACGAATCAAAATAAAACACAACTATAATAACCTTGGCGCTCAGACACACTGACTGTTACCAATGTGTAATATTCTTCAGCTCAGGAATGGGAACGATAGCTACCTGTGGGAGACACAAAGCCATTTAATGGTGTCTCCAAATGTACAAATACGTATCACAGATGTCTTTGCAGCTGTCCATGCACTCTGTTCATTATAGTGTGTGTGACTGTGAGTACTACACACATTTCATATATATTTATCCTCACAGATGTTCTTTCTGTTTTGCAGTGAATCTACTAGACACATCCTCAATATCAGGGGACTGGGGCTGGCTAACATACCCATCACATGGGGTAAGTATTTATCCTGTGTGTGTGCGTGCGTGTGGGCGTGCGGGCGGGCGTGTATTCCATTTCAGGACTGAAGCAGAGATACAGTGGAGTAGTAAAGTGTATTAACTAGAACTTTTTGTGTAATGTAAAGTGTAATAATGACCCACTGGACACAGACGTCAATTCAACGCCTATTTGAAATGAAATGATGTGGAAACAACGGTGATTCAACCAGTGTGTGCCCAGTGGTAAAATGCTGTCAATGCATGGAACTGGTACACTGATGTCCTCATTATTCTGCCATCAGCGTCCTTTCCGCCTATCTCGTCAGTCTGACACATTGTTTGATCTCACAATACAGCAAAGAGGAGCGGGAAGACAGAGGCAGAGAGAAGGAGGAGGAGAACAAGGGGAAGGAAGAGGAGACAAGTGTAAATCACTTTGAGACACAGTGACAAGTGGGAAGAAATGCGATCCATTTATATAGTTATTGTTAAGAGGCAGAGGGGGGAAGATAAAAGACAGAGGAAGAACGACGATGGGGGGAGGGGGGTTGAGCAGGAAAGGATGAAAGGGGATGAATAAGATAAGTAGTAAATGTTGTAGAGGTAGCAGAAAGAAGAGACCAATAGAAGTGGTGGAGGGAGGAGAAGGAGAAGCTAATGAGAAGAGGGAGGAGAAAGAGAAGTGAAAGAAAAAGGAGGAGAGGAGAGAGCTGTCCCCTGTTTCCTCCTCAGTAAATTAGCATATTGTAACAGTGGGGGATGATGCGTGGGGTATTGAATTAGCCACTCTCAGAGTGATCAGGGCAGTGAGTTGTCCCTGTCCTGCCACACACGCTCACACAAACATACACACACACACAAACACACACACGTGAATGTGCGTTAGAGCTGTCACTTTCCTCTCCACGCTCCTGTCAGAGATGTCACCATGGTGATTTACCCAGCATGCCTCAATCCCCACTGGGACACAATTACCCAATCAACCAATCAGCTCATTGTCTGATGATGTGATTGTTAAGAAACAGACTTGAGAAAATAGACTCCTCCGGCTGCAGAGTTGGGTCAGTGGTTCCCAAACCTTTATAGTCCCGTACTCCTTCAAACATTCAACCCCCAGCTACGTACCCCCTCTAGCACCAGGGTCAGCTCAATCTCAAATGTTGTTTTTTGCCATCATTGTAAGCCTGCCACACACACAAACTATTCAATGCATTTATTAAACTTAAGAATGAGTGTGAGTTTTTGTCACAACCCGGCTCGTGGGAAGTGACATAGAGCTCTTATAGGACCAGGGCACAAATAATAATATAATAATATTCAATCATTTTGCTCTTTATTTAGCCATCTTACATATAAAACCTTATTTGTTCATCAGAAATTGTGAATAACTCACCACAGGTCAATGAGAAGGGTGTGCTTGAAAGGATGCACATAACTCTGCAATGTTGGGTTGTATTGGAGAGAGTCTGTCTTAAATAATTTTCCACACACAGTCTGTGCCTGTATTTAGTTGTCATGCTAGTGAGGGCCGAGAATCCACTCTCACATAGGTATGTGGTTGCAAAGGGCATCAGTGTCTTAATCGCGCAATTTGCCAAGACAGGATACTCTGAGCGCTGCCCTATCTAAAAATCTGTCAGTGGCTTCTGATTAAATTCAATTTTCACAGAACTGCTTGTTGCAATTTCGATGAGGCTCTCTTGTTCAAATATTGGTAACTGGACTGGAGGCAGGGCATGAAAGGGTTAACGAATCCAGTTGCTTGTGTCGTCCATTTCGGGAAAGTACCTTGTCGTGGAAATTTCCTGTATTTACCAAATCATGAGAGCAAACCACACACAAGTCAGAGTTATCATAAAGTCCATCTTTAATTATATGAGCTCCATCCCTGTGACTCTCAGATCAATTCAGTGTCTATAAATGAATTCTCTGAGAGTCCTTACACATTGCAACTGAGATCCTTTATAGCAAAGACACACATAGCCAGACAGCATTGGCCATAATTTATCGTTCAGCTTTGTCTCCTAAACTATGTTATTTTCTCAAACTCAGAACCATAAAACAAATCCTCATATCAACAGGCATATATCAAATCCACCCCTCCTGGACAAGATCACAGAGACACATTGACTGGCACACAGACATTGTGGAGCCAAGAGATACACGCTTGACCTCTCCCCTCTCTGCGGCCCAAGTAACTTAGTCCTGACAGAGAACAGATAACTGCAAATGGCCACAGTATTATACAAAAATAAACATTCTGATGAGAAGTAACTTACACATATATAATGAATATAAAACATCTTACCTATGTTACCAACTAATTCTGATTATTCCCCAACAACCTGCATAACTGCTCACCCAGATCACTCAGGTGCTTCAATATATCACATTTGACATTGTCCGTAAGCTTGAGTTCCTTTGCACACAAAAATCATACAATGATGGAAAGACCTGTGTGTTGTCCTTGTTAATGCAGACAGAGAAGAGCTCCAACTTCTTAATTATAGCCTCAATGTTGTTCTGCGCAGTCTGTAATCCTAGATACAGAAGAGCTCCAACTCCTAGATACAGATCACGCAGTCTGTAATCCTAGATACAGATCATTCAGGCCAGAAAAAAACATCACCAAGATAGACCAGTCATGTGAGAAACTCATCATCGTGCAAGTGGTCAGACAAGTGAAAATGATGGTCAGTAAAGAAAACTTTAAGCTCTTCTCTCAATTAAAAATAAAACGTGTCGATACTTTGCCGCTTGATAACCAGCGCACTTCTGTATGTTGTAAAAGCGTTACATGGTTGCTGCCCATATCATTGCATAATGCAGAAAATACACAGTTCAGGGGCCTTGCTTTAACAAAATTAACCAATTTCACTGTAGTGTCCAAAACGTCTTTCAAGCTGTCAGGCATTCCCTTGGAAACAAGAGCCTCTCGGTGGATGCTGCAGTGTACCCAAGTGGAGTCGGGAGCAACTGCTTGCACGCTCGCTACCACTCCACTATGTCTCCCTGTCATGGCTTTTGCGCCATAGTACAGATACCAATACATCTTGACCACTAAAGTCCATTTGAAGTCACAAAGTTGTCCAGTACTTTAAAAATATCCTCTTCTGTTGTCTTGGTTTCCAGTTGTTTGCAGAAGAGGATGTCTTCCTTAATTGACCCCCTATAAACATAACAGACATATAACAGGAGCTGTGCCAGGCCCGCCACATCTGTTGACTCCATTAAGCTGTAATGCATAGAATTCACTGGCTTGTATGCGAAGCAGTAATTGTTTCAAAACATCTCCTGCCATGTCACTGATGAGTCGTAAAACAGTGTTGTTTGATGAAGGAATTGTCTGTATAGTTTTTTGGGCCTTTTCCCCCAGCATTGTCCCAGCCATATCCACGGCAGCATGAATAATTAAGTCCTCTACAATAGTATGGGGCTTGCCTGTACTAGCCACTCGGTAGCGCACCATATAAGTTGCTTTTAGCCAGTTCTTATTAATGGTATCTGTTGCTTTTAAACGTGTCTTACTACTCGAAAGTCATCTTAATTCTCGCTCCAAAAACTCCCGTGGCTTATTTTTCAAATTGGCATGTTTCGTTTCTAAATGTCTGCGCAAGAGTGAAGGTTTCACCCACAAGAGAGTAACGGTTAATGTGATTGTATGTTAATTATTTGACTAGGCTACCTGTATTTGACATTGAAACGAGGCTACTCAGGTGAGAAAGAAAATTCACCCAAATGTATAGCCCCGTTAGAAAATATAAATGTAGTGTTTGAATTTTTAAATTTTCTATGTGAATCACATTTTTATTTGGCGTACCCCCAACGGAATACCTGAGTTGGACAAACTATGTGAGATGTCAGTTTGAAGTTGGCATAACGTTCCAAGACAACTATCAAAAGCGATGAAATCAAATAAAATCTTATTGGTCCCATACACATATTTAGCAGATGTTATTGCAGGTGTCGCGAAATGCTTGTTATTCTAGCTCCAACAGTGCAGCAATATCTATCAATTCACAACAATACACACAAATCTAAAAGTAAAATAATGGAATTAAGAAATATATAAATATTAGGACGAGCAATGTCCGAGTGGCATTGACTAAAATGCAGTAGAATAGCATACAGTATATAGATATGAGTAAATCAGTATGTAAACATTATTAAAGTGACTAGTCTTCCATTATTAAAGTGACCTGTGATTCCATGTCTATGTACAGTATACATGGTAGCAGCCTCTAAAGTGCAGGGTTGAGTAAACGGGTGGTAGCCGGCTAGTGATGGCTATTTAACAGTCACATGGCCTTGAGATAGAAGCTGTTTTTCAGATAGGGAGTTCTACTCCGCATCACATATGGTATGTAAGTCTCATCCATTCTCAGTGGTGAAAATACCCTTAAAAGCTCAGTTTAAGAAGGCTCTTAGAAAGCTCTTAGTCAGAACCATAGCAGTGCTTAGCAAAGACCTCTCTACCACACATAACTGCACTCAAGACTTGGGTAAGAATGGGTAATTAAAAACATTTGAGATACCTGTATAATCAAAATGTACTGGATCATTTGATTTGATTTGACAGATGTGAGGATTTATCTTGATATTCATCACTTGGTATTCCTTGAATTCCTGTGTATGTGTTCACATCCATGCAGTGGCATGTTTATTGTGATGCCTCTCACACACATGTGTGAGGAATAAATAAACTGGAGGAATAGAGGGACAGAAAGAGATGACTGGCAGAAAATGTAACTTTGTGATAGTATGGGAATGCATATATATGTGGACATTTCTGTGTTTTGGTGTATGTGTGTGTGTGTGTGTGTGTTTGTGTGTACGTGGTGTATGTTGGCAGTAGTGGTGAGTTGCTGAGCTGTGGTAGCAATGCCCTTGTGGAGGGAAGGCTCACCCCATGGGATCTAGTGATAAACGGGTGTCATGACAGCTTCTGTAACGAAGCAGACTGATAGGCCACTACACACACACACACACACACACACACACACACACACACACACACACACACACACACACACACACACACACACACACACACACACACACACACACACACACATACATACATACAAACAAAACTCTGGTAATTTCTTAAGATTGAGAGAGAGAGATTGAGAGAGAAGGAGACTATGGACAGAGAGTGAGGTGTACAGAGATAGAGAGGTAGCCCACTGCCTATAGGAAAAGGAATAACAGCAGCAATTGCTGGGCTCCTGGTAGATTAGTATGTGTGTGAGTGGATGTGTGTGTGTCTGTGTCTGCGCACATGCTTGTGTGTGTGCACGTGCGTGTGTGTCTGGTTTGTGTGTGTGTGTTTGTGTTACTGCGTTTGTGGTATGGATTAAAATTGTCTCCCTGCTGCTCATCGATTGTGAAATCCTGGACAGGCCTGGAAAGAGACAGAGAGAAAGAGAGGGGATGGGAGAGAGACAGAGAGAAAGAGAGGGGAGGGGAGAGAGACAGAGAGAAAGAGAGGGGAGGGGAGAGAGACAGAGAGAAAGAGAGGGGAGGGGAAAGAGAGCATACCGATGTATGTGTGAGCGCCAGTCAGAGATGAAGGGAAGGAGAGAGGGAGCGATGGAGAGGTAAGCACTGGAGAGATAGAGGAAGAGGGGAACATTCCAAAGCTTGTGGTTGACTGTGTGTCCAGGAAACATGAAGCGTAGAATGCGTGTAGAACAGCCAAAGTGTGAACGCTATCTTACACTTCTGCAGAGAGGGGAAGGGAATGGTTGATGTTCAGTATGGTAGGCTACATACCCGTAGAAAGAGGACAGAAATAGATAACCTCAGAATGGAGATATTAGGTACATGGAAAAGACTGGGCCTAATATCTAGATTGACAGGAGAAAGGTCTTAAAATAGATTTTATCAGGACTGACCGATGGGATGTATGACAAACTGTAATAGACTGCTGATTAGCCCTGTGTGTGTGTGTGTGTGAGTGTGCGTGTGCGTGACAGATTGAGAGGTCTTTATTAGCGCCCCTAGCTCTCTCCCTGTCTGCGGCTCATTTATATGACATCATGAGGTATCACGCCTCCCCGTCAGGGGGCCTCCTACTATCCAATTTAGTCAGGCTGCACTGAGGACGCCCGTGGGCAGCCCCAGGAGCCGCAGAGAGCTGCAAAACTCTCTCTCACACACACACACACACACATACACACAGAGATGTCAGGAGCCATCAGGCAGAGCAGGAAGACTTTATTATCTTGCTGTCCACTCCTTATCGGCCATGACAGGTTCATCCACCGGCCGCCCCATGATGCGTTCGATACCACTGACAGGACTGGGTGTGTGTGTGTGTGTGTGAGGGGGGGGGGGGGATTGTGAAGAGCGGAGGTGATGAACTCGCAAAGCACAAACGATGATTTGCCCAAGTGTCAAAAACCCACGAACCCCCCACAGTCATTATCATCACACATGCTATTTGTATCTTTCTCATACATCTTTCTTTTTCTTTTCCCCCAAAAAACTGTGCACACACACACACACACACACACACACACACACACACACACACACACAGAGAGAGAGAGAGAGAGAGAGAGAACCCCCCCCCCCATCGGTCTGAAGCAGGTGCAGTTGTTACCTGAAACAGTGTGTGATTGATGGGACAGTAGAGATGAATCCTGCCAAAACACAGGTCTGGCACACGCGTGCACACACACACACACACACACACACACACACACAGACTAGCAGAGAGAGAGAGAGAGAGAACGAAGGGGATAGAGACCTGAGAGAGAGGGAACATGGCGTGACCTTCCATTGTAGATAACGTATAGCTTCCTGAATATTGTCAATACCAGTGTACAGTACAAACAGTGTTTTCATTCTCTGAAATGGGCTTGGATCGTGAGAGCTTTAAGGCTGAGATTAGTTTATCTATATCTAAAGAAAACACACACACACACACACACACACACACACACGCACACACACTGGATATCAGAGTTGCACCATTACACCTTCTACCGCATTGATATTAGACCTGTGCAATTAATGTTATCGCTGTCACCATGCCCACACAGAGATTAGTTTATCCATATCTATAGAATAGAGAATGCCAAGAGTGTGCAAAGCTGTCATCAAGGCAAAGGGTGGCCATTTTGAAGAATCTAAAATCTAAAATATTTTTTAATTTGTTCAACACTTTTTTGGTTACTACATGATTCCGTACATGTTATTTCATAGTTTTATTTATTCACGATTATTCTGCAATGTAGAAAATAGTCAAATTAAGAAAAACCCTTGAACGAGTACTGCAGGTGTGTCCAATGTTTTGGACTGGTACTGTATGCCTCATCACAATTCTGTCTCGGAGATCTACAGACAGTTCCTTGGACTTCATGTTATAGTTTCTGATCTGACATGCACTGTCAACTGTGGGACTGATATAGACAGTTATGTTTCTTCCTAAATCAGTTCAAACAATTGAATTGGTCACATGTGGACTCCAATTAAGTTGTAGTGACATCTCAAGGATGATCAAAGAAAAGTGGATCCACCTGAACTCAGTTTGAAGTGTCGTAGCAAAGGGGGTGTGAATACTTATGTAAATTGGATATTTAATTTTCAATACATTTCACTTAGTCATTATGGGGTATTGTGTTTAGATGGGTGAAAAAACCCCGATTGAATCCATTTTGAATTCAGGATGTAACAAAAACTTGTGGAATAAGTCAAGGAATACTTTCTGAAAGAATACTTTCCTTCTCTCTCTTTCATCATCTCTCTATCTTTCTCTCCCTTTCTCACTTTCTCTCTCCCCCTCCCTCTCTTATTTTCCTGTTCTCTCTCTCCCCCTCCCTCTCTTATTTTCCTGTTCTCTCTCTCCCTCTCCCGCTCATTCTCTTTCGTTCTTTCCCTCACCATTTCTCTCGCTGTCAGTCTGTCTCTCTCTGTCTTTCTATCCCTCTCTCTTTAACTGGCTTAAAAGGGTTATTCCATGCTACACACTAATCTGAAATGAAATCTCTCTAAGAGCAGAGAGTATTTTTCTCTGTGGTTTCTATCCTCTGTGATGGAGCCTATGTGTTGCTGCAGACTCAAATAAAATACCTTTTATTTGCCACATACTTCATAAACAACAGGTGCAGACTAACTGTTGACATGTTTACTTACAGGCCCTTCCCAACAATGCAGAGAGAAACAACATGGAGAAATAATAGAAAAGTAAAACGCGTAATAATAAATACACAATGAGTAACGCTAACTTGGCAACATACACGGGGTACCAGTACTGAGTCGATGTGCAGTGGTACGAGGTAATTGAAGTAGATATGTACAGTACATATAACTAGGAATAACAAATAGTAGCAGCAGTGTATGTGACGACTCAAAAAAGGCTGTGGAAGCTTTGATGACACTGAGCAGGACTGTTAGGGCTGGTCTTTGGGTGACAAGTGTACTAAACGTGACTCTACTTCTGACTCATCCGCTACGAGGGGATTGGGAATGGATGTTATATAGACATCCTGAAAGTGTGCCACATTCACTCTCTTTCTGGCGGTGTGTGTACAGTCTTTAGGATGTACTCACACCCCTTGACTCTTTCCACATGTTGTTGTGTTACAGCCTGAATTTAAAATCAATTACATTTAGATTTGTTTGTCACTGGCCTACATACAATACCTCATAATGTCAAAGTGGAAATCTGTTGTTCAAATTTTTTACAAATTAATTTTAAATGAAAAGCTGAAATGTCTGGAGTCAATAAGTATTCAACCCCTTTGTTATTGCTTGCCTGAATAAGTTCAGGAGTAAAACAATTGTTAACAAGTCACATAAGTATAAGTTGTATGGAGTCTCTGTGTGCAATGATAGTGTTTAACGTGATTTTGAATGACTACCTCATCTTATACAATAATCTGTAAGGTCCCTCGGTCAGGCAGTGAACTTCAAACACAAATCCAACCACAAAGATCTGAGATTTTCTAATGCCTATAGGCAGAACAATAAAAAACAGACATTGAAAATCCCTTTAAGCATGGTGAAGTTATTAATTACACTTTGGATGGTGTATCAATACACCCCAAAACTACAAATATACTGGCGTCCTTCATAACTCAGTTGCCAGAGAGGATGGAAACCGCTCAGGGATTTCACCACGAGGCCAATAGTGACTTTAAAACACTTACAGAGTTTAAGGTCTGTGATAGGAGAAAACTGAGGAAGGATCAACATCACTGTCGTTACTCCACAATACTAACTTAATGAACAGAGTGAAAAGAAGGAAGTCTGTAGAGAATACAAGTATTCCAAAACATGCATCCTTGCAACAAACAACTAAAGTAATGCTTTTTGTCCTGAATACAAAGTGTTATGTTTGGAGCAAATCCAATACAACACATCACTGAGTATCGTTCTCTAAGCACAGGCAAAATCCCAGAGGAAGACCTGGTTCATTCTGCTTTCCACCAAACATTGGGAGATCAATTCACCTTTCAGCAGGACAATAACCTAAAACACAAGGCCAAATCTACACTGGAATTGCTTACCAAGAAGACAGTGAACATTCCTGAGTGGCCGAGTTACAGTTTTGACTTAAATCTACTTGAAAATCTATTGCAAGACCTGAAAATGGTTGCCTAGCAATAATCAATAACCAATTTGACAAAGCTTTTTTTAATATAATGAGCAAATGTTGCACAATTCAGGAGTGGGTGTGAATACTTACGTAAATGAGATATTTCTGTATTTCTATTTCAATAAATTAGCAAACATTTCTAAAAACATGTTTTGAGGCTGTAGGTCAAGAGGTATGAATACTTTCTGAGGGCACTGGTAGGTGCTCATTGTCCTTCTGACAATCTGTAGTTATTCACTCTCACACTATTCACTTCCTGTAGTCCTTTTCTCTCACTATGTGTAGGTACTCACTCACTCTCACTGTGTAAGTACTCACTCACTCTCACTGTGTAGGTACTCACTCGCTCTCACTGTGTAGGTACTCACCTACTCTCACTGTGTAGGTACTCACTCACTCTCACTGTGTAGGTACTCACTCACTCTCACTGTGTAGGTACTCACTCGCTCTCACTGTGTAGGTACTCACTCACTCTCACTGTGCAAGTACTCACTCACTCTCACTGTGTAGGTACTCACTCGCTCTCACTGTGTAGGTACTCACTCACTCTCACTGTGTAAGTACTCACTCACTCTCACTGTGTAGGTACTCACTCGCTCTCATTGTGTAGGTACTCACTCACTCTCACTGTGTAAGTACTCACTCGCTCTCACTGTGTAGGTACTCACTCACTCTCACTGTGTAGGTGACTGGGTCCCCACTCTTTCTGACAATCTGTGTAGGTATTTTCTCTCTCTCTCTCTCTCTCTCTCTATTTCTCTTTCTTTCTCTCTCGCTCTCCTTGGTGCATACTGTACTTTGTATCTTTACCAGTACTGCTGTTCTGCCAGGCAGATGGACAGATAGTGTTTCTCAGTATTAGATCTCATCACAGTGCCTTTGTGTTGCGTTTGTTACTGCTCATCTCCTCCTCTCAGTCACTTAGACAGCACAAGCCTAGCTCTTTGTGCTTAAAGGGATTATTTCGCTTAAATGGAAATGCTAAATGACTTGGAATAAAACAAAGGCATGAACGAATACAATCCAAGGCAGAAAAAGAAGAAGGATGAATCAGAGATATTATGATTATAGATCAGAAGTGTAATAATTCCTTCAAAATATCGCCTGTGGTTCTATGTGGTTTTACATGTACTGTATGTCTGTGTCTCTGGTGCACCCGGCTTAATCAACAAGCACATGTTGATGTTGTTGTGTAATATAGATACAATGTTAGTGTCAACAAAAGTAATTTAGTGAGCTGACAGTGTGTGTGTGTGTGTGTGTGTGTGTGTGTGTGTGTGTGTGTGTGTGTGTGTGTGTGTGTGTGTGTGTGTGTGTGTGTGTGTGTGTGTGTGTGTGTGTGTGTGTGTGTGTGTGTGTGTGTGTGTGTGTGAGAGAGAGAGAGAGAGAGAGAGAGAGAGAGAGAGAGAGAGAGAGAGAGAGAATGGGACAAGTGTGTTGTCTGTGGCTGCCACAGCTGACGTATCCTGATGGGAAATTGTCTGGGTTGGCAGGCAGGAAATGTTCTCTCTCTCTCTCAAAAACCCAGCACCACTCGTCTCTGTGGCCGTTTATACATGTTTTGTCGTGGCGATAGTAATCTCATCTCCCTGTTACTAAGGCAAACAAACAGTCCATGGAAAACTCAGTAGAGCTGACAGCAGTCTCTTTAACCCTTTATCCTACTGTCACAACATATTGCCTTCTCATTTATCCCATACGGCTCATAATCTATTCACATCACTGGTTCTCAAAGTGCCACAAACGTGCCAAGGAACCGCCCCAGGTGTGTCTGATTCATTATGTGAAAACACCCTTCTGCTCGAAGTTCTCTCCTGCAGAAATATACATTCCCCAAGTAAAGAAGAGTGTGAAAGAAGATGTTAATGGGAAGGAGGGATAATGAGAGAGATAGAGAGGTCCTAGATCGGCTAATTAGAGCAGGGCTTCATGAGTTCAAGGACGATTTTAATTTAGCAGATAAGATGGGGGGGAGGAGGGGGTGAAAGGGGTGAGACGGGTGAGACTTCCAAGATCTTAATTACTGCATTGATTTCTCTGTGGTGCTGCCTCGGGGGAGGAGGGAGGTGGTGGATCTCTTTGGGAAGCCCAGTCTTCTTAGCTGGAGCCAAGTTCATTTGACTCCGGCCAAAAGCTCTGCCCAGGTCAACTCTTTCCCTTTCAATTACTCAGACACTCACATAATGCATTCAGCTCAGGAGGAACCCGCTAAGCCCCAGGGATGGACACACACGCATGCACACTCTCTCTCTTTCTCTCTCTCTTTCTCTCTCTCCCTCTCTCTCTCTTTCTCACTCTCGCTCTCCCTCTCTCTTTTATTCTCTATACTCTCTAGATTCTCAAACTGTTACATGAAAATAATCATTTTGGCTAACCGTTGAAGAATGGTTAATTACTCTGTTTGACCTGGGTTCTACATCTACATCTCTTGAACGTTTTGAAGTAGGAACAGGCCTACATTTGAATGCGGACTTGGAATAGTACTTTGTCTGTAGCACTGTGTGTGTCCGCGGTTGTGTATGTGTTTAGTAGCAGCAGTGTGGGGCAGTCCCGGTCTTCATGTGCTGAAATAGCAGTGGGCTGGATTTGGACCAATGCTGCAGTGGTATATATATGTTATCTGGAGGCAACCTTAAAGGCCCACTGCAGTCAAAAACATGATTTGCCTGTGTTTTATATATATTTCCACATTATGAGGTTAGAATAATGCTGTGAAATTGCAAAAATTATGATAATACCTTTTTAGTATAGGAACTGTGTGAAAAGACTGCCTGACATTTCAGCATGTTTTGGTGGGATGGAGTTTTGGCCTGCTTGGTGACATAACCAGGTAATAAATTAGATAATAAACCAATAAGAATGAGTTCCAAATCTCTCTGCCAATGACAGCTAATTTTCAGTTTTCCTCTCCTCACTTAGACCACTCCCAGACAGCCCTAGCAAAATTTTTGCTTGAGAAATGGCTCTTTGCTAAGAGCCTATTTTTGTTTATTTTTTACAATTTTAATTGAAAACAATCACAGTAAGGTACTTAATTGTTACCAGTCTACTATTCCTGGTCACTGCTGGATAGAGGCAGGCAGGTGCGCAAAATACCAGGGGTTATGAGTTAATTGGCAGCAGAAAGCCTATACACCCCTATCTAGGTGTCATTACAGTAATCTACAGGTGTGTGGATGAAGACCTCTCTGTTATGACTTGTAGCTACTGCTTGTATTCCCTCTAGACAGCTAGGCTAATCATAACACATTTATCACATTTTTATATTTAACTAGGTAAGTCAGTTAAGAACAAATTCTTATTCACAATGACAGCCTACCCCAGCCAAATCTGTACAACGCTGGACCAATTGTGCACCGCCCTATGGGACTCCCAATCAAGGCCGGATGTGATTCCGCCTGGATTCGAATCAGGGACTATAGTGTCGCCTCTTGCACTGAGATGCAGTGCCTTAGACCGCTACGCCACTCGGCAGTCCAGTCATTACATACAGTGGGGAGAACAAGTATTTGATACACTGCCGATTTTGCAGGTTTTCCTACTTACAAAGCATGTAGAGGTCTGTTTTTGTTTTTGTTTTAGATTCCGTCTCTCACAGTTGAAGTGTACCTATGATAAAAAAATATAGACCTCTACATGCTTTGTAAGTAGGAAAACCTGCAAAATCGGCAGTGTATCAAATACTAGTTCTCCCCACTGTATAACGCATACATTATACTGAGAGAAAGCATTGATGCATTGCTGCAGATATACAGTGGAACATCCTGCTTTTAGAGAGTGAATGTTGTTGTGTATCAAACACAGAGTGACATACCGCTCGTTACGGAAATAGTCACTTAGACCTGATATGCAATTGATATGCCCGTTGTATAGATGTCTGTCTCCATATTACAACACAAACAACACTGTCACAGACACAATGTGTTTCTGACTGATGCTATTACTGGGAGCTGTGGATGTAAGCATAACCATGCTGTTACTGTAGCAGATCTGCCTGACTGACATGGCTGTTCATTATATGATACTACTCAGCCTGCACTGGTTTATACATGTTTTCTGGAATAAGTCATGAATATATATTTTTTTCAGAGAAAAACAAGTTTCAATCTAAATATATTTTAGTAACTACTTACACAGAAAATGGAGTGTGGGTATTCTCTACATTAGATTGAACAGGACTGTTTCCCTCTCCCTTCTTGTCTAACTTTTTCTCTTAACTCCTCACCCCTCTCTCCCTCCTGCATCCTCCTCTCCTCTTCCTGCAGTGGGACTCCATCAATGAGATGGATGAGTATTTCAGCCCCATCCACACCTACCAGGTGTGTAACGTGATGAGTCCCAGTCAGAACAACTGGCTGAGGACAGGCTGGATCGCTCGTGACGGAGCCAGGAGGATCTACATTGAGGTCAAGTTCACCCTCCGGGACTGTAACAGCATGCCTGGAGTACTGGGAACCTGCAAGGTACAAGATGGAGGGGGGAAAGAGTAAGACAGGTGACAGAGGGGGAGAAGATTTAGACAAGGGTTCACCAACTTCCCCAATTTTGTATATGTTTTATTGTTGGACATGAAGATTGTAAAAACACCAGAAAATCAGCTCCAAGTGATTTTAATGTTGGAAATACTGTATGTTCCAAAGTATTCCCTCACATAATAGAGAGATCTACACTGAGTATACAAAACATTAAGAACACCTGCTCTTTCCATGACATAGACTGTCCAGATGAATCCCTTATTTATGTAAGCTGTTAAATCCACTTCCATCGGTGCAGATCAGTAGTTCCCAAACTTTTTATAGTCCCGTACTCCTTCAAGCATTCAACCTCCAGCTGTGTACCCCCTCTAGCACCAGGGTCAGCACACTCTCAAATGTTGTTTTTTACCATCATTGTAAGCCTGCCACACACAAGCTAAACAATACATTTATTAAACTTAAGAATGAGTGTGAGTTTTTGTCACAACCCGGCTCGTGGGAAGTGACAAAGAGCTCTTACAGGACCAGGGCACAAATAATAATATAATAATAATCAATAATTTTGCTCTTTATTTAGCCAGCTTACATATAAAACCTTATTTGTTCATCAAAAATTGTGAATAACTCACCACAGGTCAATAAGAAGGGTGTGCTTGAAAGGATGCACATAACTCTGCAATGTTGGGTTGTATTGGAGAGAGTCTGCCTTAAATAATTTTCCACACACAGTCTGTGCCTGTATGTAGTTGTTATGCTAGTGAGGGCCGAGAATCCACTCTCACATAGGTATGTGGTTGCAAAGGGCATCAGTGTCTTAACAGCGCAATTTTCCAAGGCAAGAAACTATGAGCGCAGCGCTATCCAGATATCTAGCTGTGGCTTCTGATTAAATTACATTTTCACAGAACCGCTTGTTGAAATTTCGATGAGGTCCTCTTGTTCAGATATCGGTTAGTAGACTGGAGGCAGGGCAGGAAAGGGATAACGAATCCAGTTGTTTGTGTCGTCCACTTCGGGAAAGTAACTGCGTAATTGCGCACCCAGGATCACTCAGGTGCTTCAATATATCTATATCCCTTTTGACATTGTCCGTAAGCTTGAGTTAATTTGCACACAAAAAATCATACAATGATGTGTGTTGTCCTTGTTAATGCAGACAGAAAAGAGCTCCAACTTCTTATTTATAGCCTCAATTTTGTCCTGCACATTGAATATAGTTGCGGAGAATCCCTGTAATCCTAGATTCAGATCATTCAGGTGAGAAAAAACATCACCCAGATGAACCAGTCGTGTGAGAAACTCATCATCATGCAAGCAGTCAGACAAGTGAAAATGATGGTCAGTTAAGAAAACTTTAAGCTCGTCTATCAATTCAAAAAACCGTTGCTGCCCATATCATTGCATAGTGCAGAAAATACACAAGAGTTCAGGGGCCTTGCTTTGCAAAGTTAACCAGTTTCACTGTAGTGTCCAAAACGTATTTCAAGCTGTCAGGCATTCCCTTGGCAGCAAGAGCCTCTCGGTGGATGCTGCAGTGTACCCAAGAGGCGTCGGGAGCAACTGCTTGCACGCTCGCTACCACTCCACTATGTCTCCTTGTCATGACTTTTGTGCCATCAGTACAGATACCAAAACATCTTGACCACTAAAGTCCATTTGATGACACAAAGCTGTCCAGTACCTTGGTTTCCAGTGGTTTGCAGAAGAGGATGTCTTCCTTAATTGACCCCCTATAAACATAACAGACATATAACAGGAGCTGTGCCAGACCCGCCACATCTGTTGACTCATCCAGCTGTAAAGTAAAGAAATCACTGGCTTGTATGCGAAGCAGTAATTGTTTCAAAACATCTCCTGCCATGTCAGTGATGCGTTGTGAAACAGTGTTGTTTGATGAAGATATTGTCTGTATAGTTTTTTGGGCCTTTTCCCCCAGTATTGTCCCAGCCATATCCACGGCAGCATGAATAATTAAGTCCTCCACAATAGTACGGGGCTTGCCTGTACTAGCCACTCGGTAGCTCACCATATAAGAAGCTTCTAGCCCCTTCATATTAATGGTATCTGTTGCTTTTCTATATGTCTTACTACTCGAAAATCGTCTTTATTCTTGCTCAAAATACTCCCGTGGCTTATTTTTCAAATTGTCATGTTTCGTTACTAAAGAGTGAAGTTTTCCTGCAAGAGAGTAACTGTAATGTAATTGGATGTTACATTTTTTGACTAGGGCTACCTGTATTTGACATTGTGTTGTTATTTCGCTGAATACTACATGGTTTTAATAATATTGTTTGTTGGCAGTGAAACGAGGCGACTCAGGCGAGAAAAAAAAACAAATGTATAGCTCTGTTGGAAAATATAAATGTACTGTTTGAAAACGTGAAGAATAATGTCAAAAAAAATATTTGGCGTACCCCCGACGGCATTGCACGTACCCCCGACGGCATTGCGCGTACCCCCAATGGCATTGCGCGTACCCCTGGTTTGGGAATACCTGGTGTAGATG
Organism: Oncorhynchus clarkii lewisi; assembly: GCF_045791955.1. Taxonomy (NCBI): domain Eukaryota; kingdom Metazoa; phylum Chordata; class Actinopteri; order Salmoniformes; family Salmonidae; genus Oncorhynchus; species Oncorhynchus clarkii. The sequence goes on along the minus strand of NC_092163.1, from coordinate 54,252,684 downwards.
AAAAGGAGGAGGTCAAAGAAGGATTTTTAACACTTGAGACAACTGAGACATGGATTGTGTATGTGTGCTGTTCAGAGGGTAAATGGGCAAGAGAAAATATTTAATTGCTTTTGAACGGGGTATGGTAGTAGGTGCCAGGCTCACCGGTTTGAGTGTGTCAAGAACTGCAACGTTGCTGGGGTTTTATGGGCAACAGTTTCCCGTGTCTCTACAAATTCCTGTGCAGTCAACAAATTATTTGTAGTTATAAACTGGGTGGTTCGAACCCTGAATGCTGATTGTCTGAAAGCTGTAGTATATCAGACCGTATTCCACAGGTATGAAAAAACAAATGTTCTAATTAAGTTGGTAACCAGTTTATAATAGCAATAAGGCACCTTGGGGGTTTGTGGTGTATGGCCAATATACCACAGCTAAGGGCTGTATCCAGGCACTCCATGTTGCATTGTTCATACGAACAGCCCTTAGCTGTGGTATATTGGCCATATACCACACCCCCTCAGACCTTGTTGCTTAATTACAGTGGGGAGAACAAGTATTTGATACACTGCTGATTTTGCAGGTTTTCCTACTTACAAAGCATGTAGAGGTCTGTCATTTTTTATCATAGGTGCACTTCAACTGTGAGAGACGGAATCTAAAACAAAATTCCAGAAAATCACATTGTATGATCTTTAAGTAATTCATTAGCATTTTATTGCATGGCATAAGTATTTGATCACCTACCAACCAGTAAGAATTCCCGCTCTCACAGACCTGTTCGTTTTTCTTTAAGAAGCCCTCCTGTTCTCCACTCATTAGCTGTATTAACTGCACCTGTTTGAACTCGTTACCTGTATAAAAAACACCTGTCCACACACTCAATCAAACAGACTCCAACCTCTCCACAATGGCCAAGACCAGGGAGCTGTGTAAAGGCTGGGATGGGCTACGGGACAATAGACAAGCAGCTTGGTGAGAAGGCAACAACTGTTTGCGCAAATATTAGAAAATTGAAGAAGTTCAAGATGACGGTCAATCACCCTCGGTCTGGGGCTCCATGCAAGATCTCATCTCGTGGGGCATCAATGATCAGGAGGAAGGTGAGGGATCAGCCCAGAACTACACGGCAGGACCTGGTCAATGACCTGAAGAGAGCTGGGTCCACAGTCTCAAAGAAAACCATTAGTAACACACTACGCCGTCATGGATTAAAATCCTGCAGCACACGCAAGGTCCCCCTGCTCAAGCCAGCGCATGTCCAGGCCCGTCTGAAGTTTGCCAATGACCATCTAGATGATCCAGAGGAGGAATGGGAGAAGGTCATGTGGTCTGATGAGACAAAAATAGAGCTTTTTGGTCTAAACTCCATTCGCAGTGTTTGGAGGAAGAAGAAGGATGAGTAAAACCCCAAGAACACCATCCCAACCGTGAAGCATTGAGGTGGAAGCATCATTCTTTGGGGATGCTTTTCTGCAAAGGGGACAGGACGACTGCACCGTATTGAGGGGAGGATGGATGGGGCCATGTATCGAGAGATCTTGGCCAACAACCTCCTTCCCTCAGTAAGAGCATTGAAGATGGGTCGTGGCTGGGAATTCCAGCATGACAACGACCCAAAACACACAGCCAGGGCAACTAAGGAGTGGCTCCATAAGAAGCATCTCAAGGTCCTGGAGTGGCCTAGCCTGTCTCCAGACCTGAACCCAATAGAAAATCTTTGGATGGAGCTGAAAGTACGTATTGCCCAGCGACAGCCCAGAAACCTGAAGGATCTGGAGAAGGTCTGTATGGAGGAGTGGGCCAAAATCCCTGCTGCATTGTGCGCAAACCTGGTCAAGAACTACAGGAAATATGTGATCTCTGTAATTGCAAACAAAGGTTTCTGTACCAAATATTAAGTTCTGCTTTTGTGATGTATCAAATACTTATGTCATGCAATAAAATGCTAATGAATTACTTAAAAATCATACAATGTGATTTTCTGGATTTTGTTTTAGATTCCGTCTCTCTCAGTTGAAGTGTACCTATGATAAAAATTAGACCTCTACATGCTTTGTAAGTAGGAAAACCTGCAAAATCGACAGTGTATCAAATACTTGTTCTCCCCACTGTATGTTCTGGATCTCTGACCATCCACTCAAGAAAAAATGTGGCCCGAGGCTGAATCTAAGTGATGATCCCTGATTTAGACCTTGACACCTAAAATGCAACTTGTTGACTTGGTCATTTCTATATGTCTCATCAAAGAGAAACAGATTTATTTGAAATAACCTTACTTCCAGGAGTACAGTCCTTTATTTCCTCATCATTGACAATTTGATGTCTCTTCTCCCAGTTAACCTGTAAACAATTGTGTGCATGTGTTCTGTTATCTGATGAACAGGAGACATTTAACCTGTACTACTATGAGTCAGACCGAGCGGTGGGCACGGCCATAAAAGAGACCCAGTTCACCAAGATCGACACCATCGCTGCTGATGAGAGCTTCACTGGAGTGGACCTGGGAGTCAGGAGACTCAAACTCAACACTGAGGTTCGCTCACTTATTAGAAACTAAAGTGCAGGCCTCCCGAGTGGCGCAGCGGTATAAGGCACTACATCGCAGTGCTTGAGGTGTCACTACAGACCTGGGTTTTATCCCGGTCTGTGTCACAACCGGCCGTGACCAGGAGTCCCATAGGGCGGCGCACAATTGGCCCAGCGTCATCCGGGTTAGGGGAGGGTTTGGCCGAGGGGGCTTTACTTGGCTCATTGCGCTCTAGCGACTCCTTGTGGTGGGCCGGGTGCCTGCACGCTGACTTTGGTCGTCAGTTGGACGGTGTTTCCTCCGACTCATTGGTGCAGCTGGCTTCTGGGTTAAGTGGGAGGTGTTAAGAAGCCTGGTTTGGCAGGCTATGTTTCGGAGGACGCGTGACTCGTCCTTCGCGTCTCCTGAGCCCATTTGGAAGTTGCAGCAATGAGACAAGATCGTTATTGAATATCACAAATAAAGGGGTAAAATACCAACAAACAAAAAAAGATCTTAAAAAAAGAAACCAAAGTGCAAAATTATGTTGGTTTATATAGACTTGGAAAATTACTTGTTTTGAGTGAGCAGTGTTTATTTCTACATTTTAGCCAGCATGGTGCTAAAGTGAGTGGAGCTCTCCATGGTGCTGAAAGTAGTTCTCTTCACCTGATCCCGTGCCTTTCACAGTGCCACATTTTACTTTGCTCCCACATTTTACTTTGCTCCCACATTTACTTTTTTTTATGAAACATTGAGAGGTAATGTCATCTCCTTCTCCTCCAGGTTCGAGGTGTGGGCCCCCTCACTAGACGAGGCTTCTACCTGGCCTTCCAGGACATTGGGGCGTGCATCGCCCTGACCTCTGTGAGGGTGTACTACAAGCGCTGCTCGGGCGTGGGCCGCAACCTGGCCGTGTTCACTGACGTGGTGACGGGCGCTGACTCCTCCTCCCTGGTGGAGGTCAGGGGTCAGTGTGTGGATCACGCCGAGGAGAGAGACACGCCCAAGATGTACTGCAGCGCCGAGGGGGAGTGGCTGGTGCCCATCGGGAGGTGTGTCTGCAGTGCAGGGTTCGAGGAGCACAGGGAGTCCTGCATCGGTGAGTTACACTCTGGGTCACTGATGTTGTGTTAGACTAACTTGTTTTACATTATGTTACTGTACTGCAGTACTTTATCTATACTTTGCCCTACCTGTGCTCAATCTGTGCATTTGTGGTCAATTTTCAGCCTTGGATGTTTTCTGTGTGTTTTGTGTGGTTGAGTTGATGGATGGTTTGGTTGAATAGCTCCTGACTACTTTTAAGATGATAAGCTATGGTGAGTCATGGAAAATACCTTGTCTTTGTTTATTTCCTCTGATGGACTGACCTCATTTAGGGACCAGGGTTACGGTAATTAAAAACTATTAATCACTTCCCCTGGATAATTAAACATCAAATATTCCGTCGGCTAAATGTGCCAAATGAGGCGAATGAGGTACGGAACACTGGTTCACCTGTCTTGTTTCTACTTAATTCTGATTGGTTTTGGTTCTGTGTGCTGTCCAGTTAGAACACGATTTGAGGCACACACACACACACACACACACACACACACATCTTCTCTCATCTACATACCTGTTTACGCCCTGAAGGAAACACACTCTCCTGGGGAGCAAGGCATTGACGGCTCTTGGCACACACACAAACACACACAGAGAGATGAAGGGAACTTATGTGTTTGTGTGTAGTTGCGGCGTGTAGACACTCACGCTTTCCATAATTAGTTGGCGGCTCCCATTAGCACTCAGATCAATATGTATGCAGAAAAGCAGTCAGCTAGAAAATGTTTTAGTTTATGTTTTAGATGCTTGTCTCGTGAATCTCTCCATTTGTGTATAGTCAAGACATAAACATATAGCATTACAGTAGTGCCTAGTCCTTTTGGTAGCTGCAGTAGCTGTAGTAGTGGGCTGACGTGTATGTGTGTGTGCTGCTGTGCATGTGTGCTGCATTTGTGTGTGCAGAGGACTCTTCTCTCTGTGACCTAACTGGGTCATTGTGCTAATTCTCCAGTCACGCACATCCCAGGACACGAGACCAGCCAGGTCGCTCGAGATCCAAGACGATATTCAACGTCCTTTCAGGTCCCAGGACGTCAGGAGATACCTTCAAAACCTCCCGCAAGGGGAAACATTGAGCGCTATTACCATCAAGTAGGGTTGCGGTTTGCTAGGGCGTTGTGGACGGAAATGGCAGACCCCGAGGGCTGTGTGTTTAATCCCAGTTCTAGGCACTCATTTTTGCAGCCCTTCATTTTAACCCTGTCCCAAACTTTAACCCTTACCGTAACCATTCTGAATTAACGCATCAACTTAACTGTCAAAATGTGACGTTTATCGGATATTGTAGTCAGATGCGGAGCAAGCTGACAGCCCTGTGAGAGAGAGAGAGAGAGAGAGAGAGAGAGAGAGAGAAAGAGAGCACAAAACAAAGCTTCTCAAGGACAATCTAGAGAACCTATTTGCTGACTGCTACAAAGAGGGGAGTGTAAGCAACTTTATTTTCCACACAGACCATCACCTGGCATGGCACAGTATCAAGAGTATATCAAGTATATCAAGAGAGAGGGTATTGGCCCAGGGTGGAAACTCAGTTTCAATTTCCTCAATGTATAGTTTTCTATCTCTGTCAACATGTACAAGTCTGGGACAGTAATGGTGCAGGGCTTCCTCATGCAGCTCCAGCAAGACATTTACGGGATCAAAGAGAGAGAACAGCAGGAAAAGCTCTCTCTCTGTGACGACTCCCCAACCTGAGTGAGTCTGATCACACCTCCTCAAACTATTCTGCAGACGAGGATAGTCACCCACCAGCACTGAACACACCCAGGTCCACAACTTCCCAGCTACTCCATCATTGAGAGGGATACATCCACAGAGCAGGAGAGAGACATGGTGGAGCACAGAGAGCTATTCCACACAATCCAGACAGAACAAACCCGCAAAACAGACCAGTACAACCCCCCCCCCCCCCCACGCCAACAAGACCCGGAGGACAGAAGGTGGAGATAGATGGCAGTCTGACAACCCCCACTCATCCACTGAGGACACACAAAATCCAGAGATTGTGCTCCTCATTGACTCAAATGGCAAATACATTCAAGGGGATAAACTTTTTCCCAAACACAAAGTGGCTAAACTAATGGCTACCTGGACTTGAACAGCCTTTATGACCAGGTCCACCTCGCCAAGGCAGCAATCCCAACTTTTGCCAGGACCCTGAAGCACGTCAACCTCAACCGTAGTCCCAGCACCTCACACAGGAGCAACAGAGCAACGGATACCCCGCCAAGACCAGTGAGTCACCCTCCCAGACCTGAAAGGCCCCCTCCTGAAGGACCTGCACTGAGAGAACCCACGCCAAGACCTACACCCAGACCACAGCATCACCAGCCACACCCCAACCAGCAACCACCTCAAGCAAGGCCTCCCGGTTGGCACAGTGGTTAAGGGCGCTGTACTGTAGACTCTGGGTTCGCGCCCAGGCTCTGTCGTAACCGGCCGCGACCGGAAGGTCCGTGGGGCGACGCACAATTGGCCTAGCGTCGTCCGGGTTAGGGAGGGTTTGGCCAGTAGGGATATCCTTGTCTCATCGCACTCCAGCGACTCCTGTGGCGGGCCGGGCGCAGTGCGCGCTAACCAAGGTTGCCAGGTGAACGGTGTTTCCTCCGACACATTGGTGCGGCTGGCTTCCGGGTTGGATGCGCGCTGTGTTAAGAAGCAGTGCGGCTTGGTTGGGTTGTGTATCGCATGACTTTCAACCTTCATCTCTCCCGAGCCCGTACGGGAGTTGTAGCGATGAGACAAGATAGTAGCTACTAAAAAGCAATTGGATACCACGAAATTGCGGAGGAAAAGGGGTAAAATTTAAAAAATGTAAATTTTAAAATGTAAAATACCACCTCAAGCAAACCCTGGCCACACCCTGTATAGGCCCCCCCATATCAGACCTATGCCCATTCTGCCCACCCCATGCACTCCGCCCCTGCTTCAAGGACCTCAACAGGACAGCAGGACATATGCCCAGGCCATGAGCAGAGCAACAGGCCCAACCCCACTATTACACCCGCCCAAGCCCCATCCTGCGACCTAAGAGGTATGCATCAGATGCTCAACATGCTCTGCTCACAGCTACTGTGATGGTCCAGGCCTAAACCACACAAAAACAACACTAGACACTATGGAACTCAAAGCTTTTACTATCTCATCCTGGAATATACAAGGTCTGAGGTCATCTGCCTTTGGCCTAAAGAGCAGGAACCCAGACTTCATCAAAGAAATTGGAAATACAGACATTGTCATCCTACAAGAAACATGGTATAAAGGAGACGAACCCACAGTTTGCCCTCTAGGTTACAGAGAGCTGGTATTCCCATCCACCAAACTACCAGGTGTGAAACAGGGATGAGACTCAGGGAATATGCTCATTTGGTATAGAGCAGACCTAACCCACTATTTTAAATGAATCAAAACAGGAACATTTTACATCTGGCTAAAAATGAATAAGGAAATGATCTCAACAGAGAAAAGGGTACCAATAGAATCCCCATACTTTAACGATGACAGCTTCTCCATTCTAGAGGGGGAGATCAACAATTTCCAGGCCCACATGTACTACTCTGTGGCGACCTAAATGCCAGAACTAGACAAGAACCTGACACGCTCAGCCCACAGGTGAACAAACACCTACCCGGAGGTGACAGCATTCCCTCCCCCATATGCCCCCCTAGACACAACTACGACAACATAACCAACAAAAACACGTCATAACTCCTGCAGTTCTGTCGGTCGCTGGGTATGTACATTGTCAATGGTAGGCTTTGAGGGGACTCCTATGGTAGGTACACCTATAGCTCATCCTTTGGCAGTAGTACTGTAGACTACTTTATCGCTGACCTCAACCCAGAGTCTCTTAGAGAGTTCACAGTCAGTCTACTGACACCCCTATCAGATCACAGCAAAATCCCACTTGACTTGAACAGAGTAATACTCAATAATGAGGCATCAAAGACAAAGGAACAGAATAATATTAAGAAACGCTGTAGATGGAGGGAAAGTAGTGTGGAAATCTACCAAACAACAATTAGGCAACAACAAATTCAATCCCTTCTAGACAATTTCCTGGACAAAACGTTTCACTGTAATAGTGAAGGTGTAAACTTGGCAGTAGAAAACCTAAACAGTATATTTCACCTCTCAGCTTCTCTATCAAATCAAAACATTTCAAGCAGACAACCTAAGAAAATTTACAAAAATGACAAATGGTTTGATGAAGAACACAAAAACCTAAGAAAGACATTGAGAAACCTATCCAACCAAAAACGTGGAGACCCAGAAAACTTGAGCCTATGCCTTCACTATGGTGAATCACTAAAACAATACAGAAATACACCATGGAAAAAGAAGGAACAGCACGTCAGAAATCAGCCCAATGTAATTGAAGATTCCATAGAATCTATCCACTTCTGGGAAAATTGGAAAACTCTAAACAAACACTAACACGAAACGTTATCTATCCAAAACCACTTCTCCAATCCTTTTGGCTCGATAACAAAGTACAAACAGCAAACACATACACAGTACCAGTCAAATGTTTAGACAAACCTACTCATTCAAGTGTTTTTCTTTATTTTACTATTTTCTACATTGTAGAATAGTAGTGAATACATCAAAATTATGAAATAACACATGGAGTCATGTAGTATGCAAATTAGTAGTATGCAAATATGTGAGATTCTTTAAAGTAGCCACCCTTGCCTTGATGACAGCTTTGCACACTCTTGGCATTCTCTCAACCAGCTTCATGAGGTAGTCACCTGGAATGCATTTCAAATAACAGGTGGGTCTTGTTAAATGTTCATTTGTGGAATTTCTTTCCTTCTTAAGGCATTTAAGCCAATCAGTTGTGTTGTGACAAGGTAGGTGTGGTACAGAGAAGATAGCCCTATTTGGTAAAAGATCAAGTCAATTTTATGTCAAGAACAGCTCAAATAAGCAAAGAGAAAAGACAGTCCATCATTACTTTAATACATGAAGGTCAGTCAATACGGAACATTTCAAGAACTTTGAAAGTTTCTTCAAGTGCAGTCTCAAAAACCATCAAGTGCTATGATGAAACTGGCCCTCATGAGGACCACCACAGGAAAGGAAGACCCAGAGTTATCTCTGCTAAAGAGGATAAGTTCAGCCTCAGAAATTTCAGCCCAAATAAATGCTTCACAGAGTTCAAGTGACAGACACATCTCAACAACTGTTCAGAAGAGACTGCGTGAATCAGGCCTTCATGGTCAAATTGCTGCAAAGAAAACACCACTAAAGGACACTAATAAGAAGAAGAGTCATGCCTGAGCCAAGAAACACAAGCAATGGACATTAGACCAGTGGATATCTGTCCTTTGGTCTGATTTTGTCCAAATTTAAGATTTTTGGTTCCAACCACTGTGTCTTTGTGAGATGCAGAGTAGGTGAACGCATAATCTCTGCATGTGTGGTTCCCACCGTAAAGCACAGAGGAGGAGGAGGTGTGATGGTGTGGGGGTGCTTTACTGGTGACACTGTCTGTGATTTATAATTCAAGGCACACTTAACCAGTATGGCTACCACAGCATTCTGCAGCGATACGCCATCCCATCTGGTTTGCGCTTAGTGGGACTATCATTTGTTTTTCAACAGGACAATGACACAACACACCTTCAGGCTGTGTACGGGCTATTTTACTAAGAAGGAGAGTGATGGAGTGCTGATTCAGCTGACCTGGCCTCCACAATCACCTGACCTCAACCCAATTGAGATGGTTTCGGATGAGTTGGACCGCAGAGTGAAGGAAAAGCAACCAACAAGTGCTCAGCATATGTGGGAACTCCTTCAAGACTATTGGAAAAGCATTCCAGGTGAAGCTGGTTGAGAGAGAGTGTGCAAAGCTGTCAAAGACAAATGGTGATTACTTTGAAGAATCTCTAATATAAAATATATTTTGATTTGTTTAACACTTTTTTGGTCACTACATGATTCCATATGTGTTATTTCATTGAGTTGATGTCTTCACTATTATTCTATAATGTAGAAAATAGTAAAAATTAAGAAAAACCCTTGAATGATTATCTGTGTCCAAACTTTTGACTGGTACTGTACATGATCAAAATCAAATCTTAGAATCAACTATTAAAGACTACCAGAATCCACTGGATTATCCAATTACATTGAATGAACTACAGGACAAAATACAAACCCACTCCAACCCGAAAGACCTGTGGGGTTGGTGGTATCCTAAATTAAGTGAAAAATATACAGACCACAAATTCCAATTGGCTACACTTAAACTTTTTAACATCATCCTCAGCTCTGGCATCTTCCCCAATATTTGTAACCAAAGACTGATTAACACAATCCACAAAAGTGGAGACAAATTTTACCCCAGTAACAACCATGGGATATGCGTCAACATCAACCTTGGGAAAATACTCTGTGTTACCATTAACAGCAGACTCGTACATTTCCTCAGCGACAACAATGTACTGAGCAAATGTCAAATTGGCTTTTTACCAAATTACCGTGCGACAGACCACGTATTCACCCTGCAAACCCAATTGACAAACAAACAAACCAAAACAAAGGCAAAGTCTTCTCATGCTTTGTTGAATTTAAAAAAGCTTTCGACTCAATTTGGAATGAGTGCCAGCTATACAAATGAATGGAAAGTGGTGTTGGGAGAAAAATATACAACATTATAAAATCCATGTACACAAACAAGTATGCGGTTGTCACGTGTGTTCCTTCTCCGGCCCTCTAGGTCACCAGGCTGCTCGTTATGGTGCACACTTGTCACTATCGTTACGCACATCTGCGCGTCATCAGACTCACCTGGACTCCATCACTTCCTTGATTACCTGCCCTATATATGTCACTCCCTCTGGTTCCTTCACCAGGTGTCATTGTTTTTGTTTCTGTTTCCTGTCTGTGCGTTGTTCGAGGTTCTTGTTTTGTGTTATGTTCCATTTTTTTTTTTAAACACTCACTCCCTGAACTTGTTTCCCGACTCTCAGGGCACATCGTTGCAACGGCAAAAAAACACCCATTTCTTTCCACATGGCCATGGGGTGAGACCGGGATGCAGCTTAAGCCCCACCCTCTTCAACATATAAATTAATTGGCAAGGGCACTAGAACAGTCTGCAGCACCTGGCCTCATCCTACTAGAATCTCAAGTCAAAAGTCTACTGTTGGCTGATGATCTAGTGCTGCTGTCCCCAACCAAAGAAGGCCTACAGCAGCACCTAGATCTTCTGCACAGATTCTGTCAGACCTGGGCCGTGACATTAAATCTCAGTAAGACAAAAATAATGGTGTTCCAAAAAAGGTCCAGTTGCCATCAGTTTTAGAACCCATTGCCCTTTATTATTGTGAAGTCTGGGGTCCGCTCACCAACCAAGAATTCACAAATTGCGACAAACACCAAATTGAGACAGCATTCAGAATTCTGCAAAAAATCCTCAGTGTACAACATTAAACACAAAATAATGCATGCAGAGCAGAATTAAGCAGATACCCGCTAATTATCAAAATCCAGAAAAGAGATGTTAAATTCTACAACCACCTAAAATGAAGTGATTCCCAAACCTTTCATAACAAAGGCATCACCTACAGAGAGATGAACCTGGAGAAGAGTCCCCTAAGCAAGCTAGTCCTGGGGCTCTGTTCACAAACAGACCCCACAGAGCCCCAGGACAGCAAAACAATTAGACCCAACTATTAAGGCACAAGGCTAGACCGAGATGCAGATGGTTAGAGTCCAAGATGTTTATTAACAATCCAAAAGGGGAAGGCAAGAGAATGGTCGTGGACAGGCAAAAGGTCAAAACCAGTTCAGAGTCCAGGAGATACAGTGTGGCAGGCTCGAGGTCAGGGCAGGCAGAATGGTCAGGCAGGCGGGAATAGAGTCCAGACAAACAGGCAAAGGTTAAAACCGGGAACACGAGTAAAAGAGAATAGAAAAGCAGGCGCACGGGAAGAACACGCTGGTTGACTTGGAAACATACAGGACGAACTGGCACAGAGAGACAGGAAACACAGGGATAAATACACTGGGGAAATAAGCGACACCTGGAGGAGGTGGAGACAAGCACAAGGACAGGTGAAACAGATCAGGGCGTGACACCAACCAAATGAGAAAACCAAAATATAATTTTCTTGACACATTGGAAACAATTTTACATAAAAACAGAGCAAATTAGAATTGTATTTGGCCAAAAACAGAGAGTACACAGTGGCAGCATTTGGGAAAGCTTTGACTATGTACAGACACAGTGAGCATAGCCTTGCTATTGAGAAAGGCCGTCGAAGGCAGACATGGCTCTCAAGAGAAGACAGGCTGTGTGCTCACTGCCCACAAAATGAGGTGGAAACAGAGCTGCACTTCCTAACCTCCTGCCAAATGTATGACGGTATTAGAGACACATATTTCCCTCAGATTAGACAGACCAACAAAGAATTCCAAAACAAATCCAAATTTGATAAAAATCCCATATCTTTTGGGTGAAATACCACAGTGTGCCATCACGGCAGCAAATCTGTGACCTGTTGCCACAAGAAAAGGGCAACCAGTGAAAAACAAACACCACTGTAAATACCACCTATATTTATGTTTATTTATTTTCCCTTTTTGCACATCACTATTTGCACATCATTAAAACACTGTATAAATCCATAATATGACATTTGAAATGTCTTTATTCTTTTTACATTTTTGTGAGTGTAATGTTTACGGTACATTTATTCTTGTTTATTTTACTTTTGTTTATTATCTATTTCACTTGCTTTGGCAATGTAAACATATGTTTCCCATGCCAATAAAGGCCTTAAATGAATTGACAGAGACAGAGAGACAGAGAGAGAGATGGGTTAAGTGGTTAAGCAGTATGTGTGCGTGCACAAGAGAAAAGTATGAACTGTGTGTATGTTTGTATGCACCATGTATGTGTGTGTGCATGAGATCTTCTACGTGAAGGATTGTGTGATGTCACTAAAAAAGTGTCAGGGAGGAAATAGAAGAGGGTGAAGAGAAAGATAGAGGGAGAAGAAAGAGGAGAATGGAAGAGGAGAGAAGAGACGGATCCCTCACTTCGATATAGAAGGCTGGTCGACAGCTCCCTTGTCACGCTAAAAGTGACATTCAAAATAGAGCATGTCACTGCAGTGTGTGTGTGTGTGTGTGTGTGTGTGTGTGTGTGTGTGTGTGTGTGTGTGTGCAAGCCCGCCCCAGGGCATTTGACTGCTAGGGGAGAATGAAGTAAAGTGGTTCAATCCCATACAGAGAGATAGAGAGAGATACAGAGAGAGCGACTGAGGACACACTGATACGGGACACACACACTTAGCCTGATTACATTCACTCAAGTCAACCAGCCTATCTGACCTTGTTACAGAGGGTGGGGGGAGACACACAGACACAAACAGAGCGACAGAGAGACAGAGACAGAGAGAAAGTGAAACAGACAGAGAGAGAGAGAGAGAGAGAGAGAGAGAGAGAGACAGACATAAAAGCGGAGGAAGAGAGAACGAGATAATGAGAGAGAGAGGGAAAGAAAGGGGCAGAGTGAGAGAAAGCAAGAGATCCTTATCCTCCCACCGGCCCACATCAGTAGTTTAGCTCACTGCAATAGTAAACACATTGTGAGAGTGTTTTTGTTTGTCACAGACAGGCATGGCATTAGATCTATGAATCTATGAAAGAGATCAAGTACACACATCACTGATTTCCACGCTGGACAGAAAACATGGTGAAAAAATACATGATGTCTGCAACAGTGAAATTATCTTCTATTTCAGACAAACATATCTTCACATATTTTAAGTGAATCTAATTGGTGAGGTCTTATTTTAGTGGATCACCATCTGTTAAAAATTCCTGTGTTGTGGAATTTCATCTAGTTTTCTTTTTTCTAAGGATACCGGTTTCCCTGAGGGTTAGTACTGTAGTTAGGAAAACTTTATTTAATAAGGAAACAGAACACAGGGACATACTGTACAATTGACCCTTCGCTGAATGAAATATTTAGCATATAGAATAACAATCCTGGCTAGACTTGCCTGGCCAAAGAATTCAACTATTGATTATGGAGAACAATTGCCTATTCAGATAATGAGCTAAATGCTTAAAACATTACAGACTGCATCCCTTCAATGTGAGTTTAAAGTAACTGCCAAATAAGGGCAATACGTCATTGATTTAGGGCCAGTTTCTCAGACACAGATTAAACCTAGTGCTAGACTAAAAAGCAAGCTCAATAGAAAATCTCCACTGAAAGTGCTTTTTAGTCCATGACTAGGCTTAATATGTATCTGGAAAACCGGCCCTTGAAGTTTAAGTGTCTGAATTTTCTTATTCATTTTGTATCTTTTTAACATAAATATATACAGTCCCAGTCAAAGGTTTGGACACACCTAATCACTTAAGGGTTTTTCTTTATTTTTACTATTTTCTACATTGTATAATAATAGTGAAGGCATCAAAACTATGAAATAACACATATGGAATCATGTAGTAACCAAAAAACTGTTAAAAACAAATACAAATATACACAACCATAAAGCCACCCTTTGCCTTGATGATGTCTTTGCACACTCTTGTCATTCTCTCAACCAGCTTCATGAGAAATGCTTTTCCAAAAGTCTTGAAGGAGTACCCAAATATGCTGAACACTTGTTGGCTGCTTTTCCTTCACTCTGCAGTCCAACTCATCCCAAACCATCTCAATTAGGTTGAGGTTGGATGATTGTGGAGGCCAGGTCATCTGAAGCAGCACTCCACCAATCTCCTTCTTGGTCAAATAGCCCTTACAAATAGCCCATCATGACTGACCTTCACACCATTACACCTCCTCCTCCATGCTTCACGGTGGGAACCACACATGCAGAGATCATCCTTTCACTTACTCTGCAACTCACAAAGACACAGCGGTTGGAACGAAAAATCTAACATTTGGACTCATCAGACCAAAGGACAGATTTCCACTGGTCTAATGTCCATTGCTCGTGTTTCTTGGCCCAAGCAATGCTCTTCTTCTTATTGGTGTCCTTTAGTCAAGATTTTTTATTCAGCAATTCGACCATGAAGGCCTGATTCACGCAGTGTCCTCTGAACAGTTGATGTTGAGATGTGTCTGTTACTTGAACTCTGTGAAGCATTTATTTGGGCTGCAATTTCTGAGGTGCAGTTATCTCTACGGAACATATCCTCTGCAGCAGAGGTAACTCTGGATCTCCCTTTCCTGTGGCGGTCCTCATGAGAGCCAGTTTCATCATAGCCCTTGATGGTTTTTGTGAATGTACTTGAAGAAACTTTCAAAGTTCTTGAAATGTTCCGGATTGACTGACCTTCATGTCTTCAAGTAATGATGGACTGTTGTTTCTCTTTGCTTGTTTGAGCTGTTCTTGCCATAATATGGACTTGGTCTTTTACCAAATAGGGCTATCTTCTGTATACCACCCCCTACCCTGTCACAATACAACTGATTTGCTCAACTGCATTATTAAGAAGGAAAGACATTCCACAAATGAACTTTTAACAAGGCACACCTGTTAATTGAAACACATACCAGGTGACTACCTCATGAAGCTGGTTGAGACAAGGTCAAGAGTGTGCAAAGCTGTCGTCAAGGCAAAGGATGGCTACTTTGAAGTATCTCAAATTTAAAATATATTTTGATTTGTTTAACACTTTTTGGGTTTCTACATGATTCCATATGTGTTATTTCATAGTTTTGATGTCGCCACTATTACGCTACAATGTAGAAAATAGTCAAAATAAAGAAAAGCCCTAGAATGAGTAGGTGTGTCCGAACCTTTAACTGGGACTCTATATACAGTTCATTCAGAAAGTATTCAAACCCCTTTACTTCTTCCACCTTTTGTTACGTTACATTACAGCCTTACTCTAAAATTGACACACAATACGCCATAATGACAAAGCAAAAACAGATTTCTTTACATTTTTGTAAAAAAAATAATATATACAGTATATCACATTTGCGTAAGAATTCAAACCCTTTACTCAGTACTTTGTTGAAGCACCTTTGGCAGATTACAGCCTCGAGTCTACTTGGGTATAACATTACAAGCTTCACACCTGTATTTGGGGAGTTTCTCCCATTTTCTCTGCAGATCCTCTCAAGCTCTATCAGGTTGGGGAGCATCGCTGCACAGCTATTTTCAGGTCCCTCCAGAGATGTTTGATCGGGTGCAAGTCCAGGCTCTGGCTGGGCCACTCAAGGACATTCAGAGTCTTGCCCCGAAGCCATTCAGAGTCGTTGCCCTGTTAAAAGGTGAACGTTCGCCCCAGTCCTGAGTGCTCTGGAGCAGGATTTCATTAATGATCTCTCTGTACTTTGCTTTGTTCATTTTTCCCTCGATCCTGACTAGTTTCCCAGTCCCTGCCGCTGAAAGACATCCCCACAGCATGATGCCATGCTTCACGAATGGTGCCAGATTTCCTCCGGGCTTGGTATTCAGGCCAAAGAGCTCAATCTTGGTTTCATCAGATCAGAGAATCTTGTTTCTCATGGTCTGAAAGTCCTTCAGCTGCCCTTTGGCATAATCCAAGCAGGCTATCATGTGCCTTTAACTGAGGAGTGGCTTCTGTCTGTTTCTTCCATCTCCACAGAGGAACTCTGGAGCTCTGTCAGAGTTACCATCGGGTTCTTGGTCATCTCCTTGACTAAGGCCCTTCTCCCCCGATTGCTTAGTCTAGGAAGAGTCTTGGTGGTGCCAAACTTGAGTGATAGAGGCCAATGTGTTCTTGGGGACCTTCAATACTGCAGAAATGTTTTGGTACTCTTTCCCACATCTCTGCCTTGACACAATACTCTCTCGGAGCTCTAAGGACATTTACTACTACCTCGTGTTTTAGTTTTTGCTCTGACATGCACCGTCTTCCTTATACCTGTAGGTGCTTTTCCAAATCATGTTTAATCAATCAAATTTACCACAGCTGGACTCCAACAAGTTGTAGAAGCATCTCAAGGATGATCAACGTTAACAGGATGCACCTGATCTCAATTTCGAGTCTCATAGCAAAGGGTCTGAATACTTATGATTATAAGGTATTTCAGTTTTTTATGTTTAATATATTTGCTAAAAATTCAAAAAACTTGTTTTCAATTTGTCATTATGTGATATTGAGTGTAGATTGAATCCATTTTAGAAAAAGACTGTAACGTAACAAAATGTGGGAAAAGTCAAGGGGTCTGTATACGTTCCGAAGGCACTGTATGCCTTTTTTTGGTAATGCTTTATGTGGTTACCCTTTCCAAGGGACCTAAAAATATAATAGTGAAAGATTTCATTTTTCATATTTACATAAATTGTCAGGCAATTCCGACAGCTCCTCTCAGACTGAACTGCATTTTCAGTCCTCTCTCTCTCTCTCTGTGTGTGTGTGTGCGTGCGTGCGTGTGTGTGTGTCACAGCGGCTGGCAGCTCTTGTAATTTGTCACTTTTCCCTCTTAAGCAGACAACAATTATTGGCTCCTTCAGACACTGAGGGATTGTTTGACTCTCCTGTCAGCACAATCTCATCCCTGTCACAGAGAGAGAGAGAGAGAGAGAGAGAGAGAGAGAGAGAGAGAGAGAGAGAGAGAGAGAGAGAGAGAACGCTCAAGATCCAAAATGAAATGCAACGTCTGTCCAGGTACCCAGGACGTTGGGAGATGACATTAAAACCAGCCACTAGGGGCACTGGTGAGCACTAAACCACGAGCTCCGGCTCCTGTTTTTTTATTTTTACGCTATCCCAAACCTTAACCATTATGGAATTAATGCCTAAACTTAACAGTCAAGTTGTTTCTGTTGTAAACGTAACCCTATCTCAAACTAAACTGTTGAAACTTCAACATTTTACATTTTGGAGAAACGTAGACAAACGTTGGAATCTGAAGTCAAATTGGTAAAACCGTGAGATCTTGTAGGGTAGAGAGGGAGAAAGAGGGTGTGGTGGAAAGAAAAGGGAAAGAGAAAGGACAGAAAGAGGGAGACAGTATGACACTTGGCCACATATTGTGATCGTTATCTGTCAATGTGCCTCTGTAGAAAATATCACAGAAAGGACCTGCGAGTCAACAACGAGAATTTAATATGCATTTATTATTTATTAAATTCATCAAACAAAGACGATCGAATCCCCCTGGAGGGGGCCTTTCATATTGCCTGTCCTTTCACTGGCCTGTCAACATTTCCCTTCCTCCCTCTGTGTCTCTTTCTTTCTCTCTCTCTCACGCACACTCACACATGCACAAAAGTACACACACACACACACGCTCACACATTCAAGTCTGTCAGACAGCAGGCAAAGAGCTGTGTGTGCCCTGCTCTGACAGGGAGTCAAGGTGGAGCACCTGAAGCACCTCTGGGTCCCTGGGGTCCTTCCAGAGGGGAACACCTGACAGTCAGCTGGGAGTGGGACATCAGAGGGGCACTATTGTTGTATAAGTAGTCGCTTGATACTTGACAGAAAGGATAGAGCGGACAAATGTGGCAATATCTTCAGATCTGATGAACAATATAACCTCTATTTGCATATTTTTAGGATAAATTGGCCTTTAAATTGTACTTGGTCTCAGAGGAAAGTGTATTATATTTTACAAAACTTCATGCCACTCCATTTGGTATGATATCTTACTTTACGTTAGGATACATTACATTGGCCTACAAATGTAATAGCGGTATCCTATTTGTCATACAACGTCTTGATTGCAATTTACCCATTTAGTATGATAACCTACGTTCGACTGCTTTAGTATGATATGCCACATTCAATTGCTTAAGTATGATATGCTATGTTGTTAATTAGCTAAAATGCTAAAGTTGTCCATGATGAGATTCAAACACTCAGCCTTTGGGTTGCTAGACATTCACATTATACGCCCACCCATCCTCAACCAACCCGCCTTCTTTTATTTTTACCTTAAGTGACCTACTGTCCATACCAAACGTAACGTATCATACTAATTTGAGTGTCCCGGATTTACGTGTAATATGTAATGTCTGTTCAATGTAATGTAACGTATCGTAAAGTAACATATACTAAATGGAGTGGCACAGATTTCTGTTAAATATCATGTTTTGCTGTGAGACCAGACTGGGAAGCTAGTTCGATCTGTTATGATCTTCACTTTACCCTAAAATCTAAACGAGGACATTAGATAAATGGCTGATATAATCATGGTTGTCGTATTTCCAGGGCCTAAAACCTGATCATTAAAATGAGGTAATAGATAGAGCGAAAGATAATTAGGTGAGAACTTCATTACTCTCTGGCTCAGGTCCACTTGAGTGTATCATATAGTTATAATCACTGTCGAAATTAACTGGAGGGGGAATGCAGAGTTGCGATGATACGAGCCCAAATTGAAAAAAATCTCCTGAGAAATGGAATATGAACTTGTCAAATTAGATGTGTCCTTCTATGAGCGTGTAAACAACTGGTGATCATCAGCAGTGCTTCTGTTTTGAGTTAGCTGACACATGGCCACGTAAACTCTCACACACACAGTGATACCCTTGGGGCAGGAAATCACTCTCTAATGCACATGGAGGGGAGTACACACAACACACACACACATACAGTATGATCTCATTATCTCAAGTAGCTGTCAACATCTCCTTGGAGAGAGTCTTTCATCACGATACAAACTGTGTTCCGCCTCCATGTGAACTCCCAGGAAGGAAATTATTATTTCATCAATTAATTGTCATTATTTAATCATAAACCTATCAAATACCATTAGTTCGGTTGGAATTATTCAACCCTCAACTCTAAACTCACTCATGCAAACAAACACCCAAACAAACACACCCTCTCACCCTCTCTCAAATACACGCTCAAATACACACACGCACACGAACACATATCACAGACATGCCAATAGCAATTTGTGCAGTCCCCCATTAGACAGATTGGGTTGTGCAAAAACAAAACAACAAGAAAACAAAAACAGCAACAACAATCACCATTCTCACTGATAACCACAGCAGCTGCTAGCAGCGAGAGGAGAGAAAGGGGCATTGGGAGGGCGTGTGTCTGTGTGTTTGTGTGTGTGCTTGTGTGTGTCATGGTTGGGAATGTTGTTATTTTGCCAGGACTAATTAGCCGTCTTTGTTTGTTAGTCTGGTCCTCATTGTTAGAAGTGTGACGCTTATTTTATGGCCAACATTTTAAACTGGGATGAGGAGATTAAAAGATTCTCACTGCTGGGCCATTGTGACATAAGCAGTGTGAGTGAGGAGGAGAAGAGAGGGAGAGGGAGAGAGGGAGAGAGAGCGATAGAGAGAGGGGGGAGAGAGAGAGAGAGAGAGAGAGAGAGAGAGAGAGAGAGAGAGAGAGAGAGAGGGCGAGAGAGAGAGAGGGGGAGAGAGAGGGGGGGAAGAGAGGGCGAGAGGGAGATGGGGGGAGAGAGAGAGAGAGAGGGAGAGAGGAAGAGAGGGAGAGTGGGCGAGAGGGAGAGAGAGAGAGAGAGAGAGAGAGAGAGAGAGAGAGGGAGAGAGAGAGAGCAGCAATAAAATAATTAATCATAACTGGACCAGAGGAGGCAACGTCGTGTCACTTAAACTTCCCCCCAATTTCCATTCTGATTGGTCAGGCACGTATCTCCACAGCAGGTACGGACAGCTATAGGCTTTCAGATCATGGCACAAAGCAACAGGGCTTACTCAGAGCACAGACACACACACACACACAAAGCCCCGTTGTTCTCTGACAGTGAAGTCCATGTTATTAATGTTTAATACTCTGTCGGTCTAGGTCTCTGTCTGTCTGGATTCAATATATCTCGTATTAAAGGTGGGACATGCACACACTGGTCATAAAGAGTGGTTGGTAGTGGGTAAATTATTAATGGAGTGTGTGCCACCTCTGGCCTAAACAATACTGTCCACCCAAGTCCAGCCCTGAATCTAACAGCTATTAAAGATGACAGTACAAAAACATGATACAAGACATCACTGAGGCACTGCCAGCCAGCCTGGGTCTAGGGGGAGTTAGAGAACTTTATGAAATGATTTCCTGCCCTGACTTTACTGTGTTGAGTTAAACTGATGGGAGCACAGGAGCTGTCTCCTCTTTCAGACCCCTGCCTGCTGAAATGGCCTGTGTGAGCGTGTGCTGAAATGTGATCGATGGAGCTGTATTTGTATCACACTTGGAGGGCAGGGGACAAGTGAGTCACCCACTATCATCACAGAAATAGAGGGTGACATTTTGACAGTCACTGTCACTATATCACCTTGAATATTCTCTGTATCTCTATTTCAAAACAAGGTTGGGTTGCAACAGGTACACATTGCCCTTTATGGACATTGAAATATGTGTTGAGTGGAATTAATGATTTCAAACCTGCATGAATAACTACGGTTCACCAAGGATGCCGTGTACTGAGAGGTTTTGACATACAGTTGAAGTTGGAAGATTATACACCTTAGCCAAATACATTCAAACTCAGTTTTTCACAATTCCTGACATTTAAGCCTAGTAACAATACCCTGTCTTAGGTCAGTTAGGATCACCACTTTATTTTAAGAATGTGATATGTCAGAATATTAGTAGAGAGAAAAATGTATTTCAGCTTTTATTTCTTTCATCACATTCCCGGAGGGTCAGAAGTTTACATACACTCAATTAGTATTTGATAGCATTGCCTTTAAATTGTTTAACTTGGGTCAAACGTTTTCAGGTAGCCTCCCAAAAGCTTCCCACAGTAAGTTGGGTGAATTCTGGCCCATGATTTGCACTTATCGCACCAAAGTACGTTCATCTCTAGGAGACAGAACAAGTCTCCTTCCTGAGCAGTATGACGGCTGCGTGGTCCCATGGTGTTTATACTTGCATACGATTGTTTGTACAGATGATAGAGGTACCTTCAGGTGTTTGGAAATTGCTCCCAAGGATGAACCAGACTTGTAGAGGTCTATAATTTTTTTCTGAGGTCTTGTCTGATTGCTTTTGATTTTACCATGATGTCATGCAAAGAGGCACTGAGTTTGAAGGTCGGCCTTGAAATACATCCACAGGTAGACCTCCAATTGTCTCAAATGATGTCAATTAGCCTATCAGAAGCTTCTAAAGCCATGACATAATTTTCTTGAATGTTCCAAGCTGTTAAATTTAAAATTACTTGTGTCATGCACAAAGTAGATGTCCGAACCGACTTGCCAAAACTATAGTTTGTTAACAAGAAATGAGTGGAGTATGTAAGTGTATGTAAACTTCCAACTTCAACTGTACATGGTTGTGCTGTACTGCATCCACTCCTGTACTACGCTCACTTTTGAGGCTGTCAAACTAATATACGGGGAGTAGCTGTGTGCAATAGATAGATAATAGCGAGACAATGCGACACAGCATCCATTTCACCCTGAATTTCTATTTAGACTGGACTGCTCTGGACTCAGACTGTTTATCAAAGACTGTCATGTTGAATGAATATGACTTAATATATAGAATATAAGTTGTTATGCTCAGTAGAGGCAGCTGTGACACGTACATGCTTCTTGTCTTTGTTCCATCTCTCACAGCCCACTTTGTCCTTTTTAATTAAATTAATAATCAAAAACACTTGATTAATTTCCTCTCTGATGCTTCACAGCGAGTCATGAAACAGACTCAAAAGAGGAGACAAAGGCTTCTCTCTCACTTCTTCTCTCTTTCTCCCTCACTTATTTGCCTGCTGTGTGCCTCAGGCATTAGTCTACTCTCTCTCCCTACATTTCTTTGAAAGTCTCCTTTTGTTTGTGAGGTATTGAAACTAGCCAGTTTCTCTCTCTCTTTCTCCGCCTCAACCTCCTCTTCCTTGTGCACCTCTCTCGCTCCTTTCTTTTTGACTGTCCTCACCTCTCTCTTTGTATCACTCTCTCGGTCTTCTACCCCTTTCTCTCTCTCTTCCTCTCCTGTTACCCCTCTCCCATCTCTCTCTCCACTCTGTTCCATCAGGCACGGTTGAATGGTGACAGCCATTCAATCGGATAATTAACACCAGTTTAATGCTCATTACCCACCATGCATTGGTCTAGTTTGATTTGTAATTACGAGGCGTTTTCAAAGGAAAACACGTTTAGATCTGTGTAGCACTCTCTTTGTGATGACTTCATCAATGCCATTGATTTAAACCTACTGGGAAAGCAGGAGTTATCGGATGGGTTATTATCAGCAATTACTGTAGCCTACTCTCCTGGCCTGTGCATCAGATTATGTCTGTACATTTTCTCACTCTTTGAAAATTGTGTTGCCATTTAAAGAAAAAGGTTTTTCTCTTTCCTCCTTTTTCTAAGTTGTTGGTTTTGTTGTGTTTCTGTTTATTATACTTAGGACATTTAATTAGCTGGGAAAATGATTCTACAGATATATTCTGGTCATATTTCAGCCTCTGGGATAAACAAATCTTTTCCACTTGGACAATTTCAGATGTGTCATTTCTCTTCAAGGGAATGCAAAGCTCTTGGTGAAATGAAGTCATGCTCTGATGTCAGAGTACTGCTGCCACGATTGCTTCTAACACTAGCGTATAGTATATGTTATTAATGGACTGTTTGAATAGTGTTGGTTTTGTTTTCCACCCAGAATGCAATTTCAACACCTGCATGTTCAGTATATACTGTAATTCTACCTGATCTAATGTTTATTCCAAAATGATAAAGCATTTAAATAATGAGCAAATTGACAGAGATTATCTTATTTTTTACCTTTATTCAACTAGGAAAGTCAGATAAGAACAAATTATCATTTACAATTTACAGTCTAGGAACAGTGTGTTAACTGTCAGGGGCAGAATGACAGATTTTTACATTGTCAGCTCAGGGATTCAATCTAGTAACCTTTCGGTTACTGGCCCAACACTCTAACCACTAGGCTACCTGCCACCCTAGTTCAATAAGACTCCCAATTTATTTTTTATGGTCCAGTCTACCTTCAAATATAGTATCTTCAGAATGTTTTTGTGGTGCCGCCTGTTATATTAATGTATGAGTGAAATGGTTGTGTTTTAATGATATGATCACAGCTTCTTTGTCCTTTACTGACCCCCATTGAGGGAAAACAATCCCATCCATCCATTCTCTATCACTCCCCAACAATCCATCCATCCCTCCATCCATTCCGCTGTCCACAGTCATTTGGCTCTGAGCAGTACCTAGACAGATTCAGTCATTGAATCAATAAGGCTTATCTAAATTGAAAGCGGGACATCTCATTCGAGACTATGTCTGTATTTAAAATGACTTTCCATTCTATATAGTGCAATACAGTACTTGTGTCCAGAGCCGTAGAGGGTGTGGTGTATCATTCTAAAGCCTCCAGTATGGGGTCAGATTAGTAACTCAGAGAGTGGGACACAGGCCTCATCTAGGAGTTTGTAGTTTGGAGATATTCACACCAGACACCAGTGGCCCATTTCCACATGACTTTACTGACACAATCATCCATCACTCCTACCAGCATGGCAGTATTACCTGCTTATTAGTTACCGCTGTTTGGTCCCAGAAGAGAACTAGAAAGCGTGCATGTACATGTGCCTGGCTAAATTGCTTGAGTTTGGCCACACCAGCTTTTGACTAACTCAATGTTGTTTAAAGCTATGTACAGTATGTCAGTAAGCACTTTATGACCATTTGCCAGAAGACCAGGTGGCACTGAAGACTCTCCTCCAGTCCCGTTCCCCCTCAGTCTCCTCAAGTCTGTGATTTGCTTTCCCAACTCCTCTTTCTATACCGTGTTGTTTATTTACCCACTTATACTGAGAATAAATCAAGGTCAGCACACAAAGCCAGCACACAGCCATTAAGATTCATTGTAATGCAAATACTCCTGCATCGGCAGCACTGGGCTGACAGGCTCTGATGTGCCAAACAATACACACACACAATACACACACACACACACACACACACGCGCACCCACACACACGCACACACACAGTGCGCTGTCTCTAGTCTTTCCATTCTCGTTCTCTTTCTCTTCTCTCTCTCTCATTTCCTCACTTTATTCAGAGTGCCAGACCAATGTGAGTCAGGTTTGAAAGGTCATCAGGGGTCATCCACACCAGCCCTCCTTTCAATTCTACTTTATCTGTGTGTGTGTTACCAAGTTTATAATTGTACTTGTTGAATTATTTGTGTTATTGGGTGCATGTGCTGTGTGTCATGTGTATAGCATTATCGTTTTTGCTAACTGTGTATGCATGTGTGTGTGTGTGTGTGTGTGTGTGTGTGTGTGTGTGTGTGTGTGTGTGTGTGTGTGTGTGTGTGTGAGGTGAGTGTGTGTGTGTTGCTGAGTGTGCTAGCTGGTAAATCTGTCAGAGACTTCAAAGTGTCAGCAGCCTCCCTCCTTGATGAGCGAGCTGTTCCGATGTTTATCCTGACCTGCTTTTCAACTCAGGAGCTTCACAAAAAACATCAAGGGATGGTGGGATTAACGGGATAAAAGGGAGGAGAGAAAGCAGTCTGGGATAAATATTGCAAATAGAAGTAGTTTCTGGTTCCTTGGGGGACACTGACGGTGAAAGAGAGGTGCGATATCAGCCCCTGCCTTTTAATCTGGTTGTGATCCAGACAGTGTGTGTGTCTCTGTATGTGTGTGTGTCTGAATGTGTATGTGCGTGCGTCCATGTGTGTGTGTGTGTGTGTGTGCGTGCGTCCGTGTGTGTATGTGTGTGTGTGTGTGTGTGTGTGTGCGTGCGTCCGTGTGTGTATGTGTGTGTGTAATCCAGATGGTATACACTATCAATATGCTACTGACACTCTTACATGTCAGGGTTCATTGGAAATTGAAGACGTATTTAGAGACTCATAAATTATGGAAAGGCATAAAGAAATAGCATCAACAACATTGAGTGCTGAACAATACAACTACACTACCAAAGTTTTTACATTTTGATGTGTAATACACATGTTTTGATCTATTTATTTATTGGAGCCAATGGTCAAAATAAGGTTATACGAAGGTCATCCTTAACCTATAAGAGGCATTTTGCCAAACCTTTTTAAATGTTTTACTGAGGCAGTTAAGATGAACCCATGATGTTGCCAGATATATTAGAAAGTTTCTGTTACCACAGCTCCATACACCCTGTTTCTGCATTCTAAAGAGAATATATTTATCAGAGGAGCCTGTATTATTCATCAGTGCAGAGTTGAAAGTGAATATGTAGTACGTGTGCTGAATAAGGTTGAAACGTGGTCTAGATTCTAATGTTCCCTACGGGAGTATCAACAGTGCACAGCCTCTTTGGCCCAAATGTGTGTGTGAAAAAGTCTTAACTTTCTTCTCCCCCTCCTCTCAAGTCGGGGCTTTTATGCAGGGTTCCAATTACATATTGACTGTTGGGGTTGCTCTAGAAATAGTGTGGTAGACCAAAGCTGATATTTTCAAAGCATATTTTAAAATGGCATATCCTCTCTCTCTCTTTCCACCCCTCTCCCCTCCTCCTCTCTCCCCATGCAGCGTGTGAGGTGGGTTTCTATAAGCCAGTAGCAGGTGATGGGTTGTGTGGGAAGTGTCCTCTACAAAGCCACTCAGAGACCAGAGCTGCCCTCTCCTGCCCCTGTGACTCCAGTCATTACAGAGCCCCCACCGACACCCTTGCTGCACCCTGCACACGTACGTCACACACACACACAACACCCCTACATGCTGCATCCTGCACCTATCTCTCTGAATGCCCTGGGTGATTTAGACATAATTATCTGTAATAACTATTTTGATTTCTGAACGAGATAATAGAAGCACCTCCAACTTTTTCAGGTGATAGGCAAGAAAAAAAACATATGGAAACGTAACTTTCTCTCCTCCCTTCTAATTCTAATTCTTCTCTTCCCATCTCTCCTCTCCCCAGGCCCCCCAACAACTCCAGTAAATGTGATATCATCAGTTAATGGGACGTCAGTGAATCTGGAGTGGGGGCGACCGCTGGACTCTGGGGGTCGCAGTGACCTGCTGTACAGTGTGCTCTGTCAGAAGTGTTCTGGGGAGGGGGGGCAGTGTGAGGACTGTACAGCAGGGACAACCAGTGGTGGAGGGGGGATGGGAGGAGGGGGTGGAGGAACAGTGGACCGTGCCGGTGTGGTACCGGTGCGGTTCGTTCCCCGGCAGAGCTCTCTGACCGAACCCTGGGTGACTGTTCTAAACCTGGTTGCCCACGCCAACTACACCTTCCGCATCCTAGCGATGAATGCAGTGACTCATCTGAGCAATGAGCTGCCGCCCTTCGCCTCTGTCAACATCACTACGAACCAGGCAGGTAGGGGATACCTGTATGGATTTATTACATAACATTTTACTCATGAAGGTCAATTTACATAGAAAAGAAATACAGTTTACCTAGAATTAAAAACAACATCTCAACAGCTACAGTAGGTTACATTATCCTGTATGATCTCTATTGGATTTTATTGCTGTTTACATGTAGGGCTGCCCTGTCTGTTCTGGTTCTGTATTAATTCATGTGTTGTGTACTTCCTTTTTTTTGCTTCCTGTTCAGCCCCATCCCAGGTAATTGCGATTCGTCAAGAGAACGCAAGTCAGAATAGTGTCACTCTGCTGTGGCACGAACCAGACCAGCCCAACGGAGTCATACTGGAGTATGACGTCAAATACTACGAGAAGGTACAGTAGATAAATACTGTGTGTGAGTGGGGCTGATCTGGGCTGATAGGTGAAAGTGACAGTGAGCGTGTGGGTAAGCCTGAAAGCGGAGGGAGACAAGCTAATTTCTGTGTTGTTCTGCATGCTCTGACACACAGCTAATGGGGTATGAGTGATCTGACCAGCACAGGA
Source organism: Oncorhynchus clarkii lewisi (assembly GCF_045791955.1). Classification (NCBI taxonomy): domain Eukaryota; kingdom Metazoa; phylum Chordata; class Actinopteri; order Salmoniformes; family Salmonidae; genus Oncorhynchus; species Oncorhynchus clarkii. The sequence continues at coordinate 54,225,341 of NC_092163.1, read as the reverse complement.
GGCACACACACCAGACCAGGGCATATGTAAATACCACATCACACCCCACAGCGGAGTGGTGCCTGGAGACAGGGGAGTGTGTATAGAGTGAAGTAATAATGTCATGAACACACACATCTTGATAGTACAGACAGATTAGTGTGGCTGCTGTGTTGATGTCTTAATTTGGCCAAACTCCCGGGGTTACTGCTAAGGTGGATGTTAGTCAGGAATGTAAACACAGCTTTGTATAGACAGCCTTTATCATCTCTCTTGTGCTCCACCCCTTCCTACCCTCCTCTCCTCCTCCCTAACCTCTCTCCTCCACCAGGATAAGGAGCAGCAGAGTTACTCCACCCTGAAGGCCAAGGGGACTACGGCCCGGGTGTCTGGTCTGAAGCCCGGTACCAGGTACATCTTCCAGGTCCGGGCCAGAACCTCGGCAGGCTGCGGACGCTTCAGCCAGAACGTGGAGATCCAGACCGGGAAAGCAAGTAAGATAATCAGAGAAGAGCACCATGGAGCAGTGACCATCAATAAAACAACAAAACACTGAGGTTTCAAAGTACATTGATTTCTATGGGTGAAAACGCACCTCACCCAACACCACCTATTTGAGTGATGCACGACCCACCTGGTCCCACCCAGCGGTGCACGACCCACCTGGACCCACACAGCGATGCACAAGTATTTGTACACATTCCTAGTAACTATAAAGAGGCTTGATAGAAGTGTCTGTTGTTAGATATGTGGACTACTGTGTAAACCTGTCAGCCACAGGGGAGTTGTATTTAACCCAGACAGCACAGCATGCTACTGGTTAAAGAGCCGTCAGTGTCAGTGGGACCAGGAAGTCTTCAGACAATCCCTTAATGTTATTGATCTGTGATTTGTGTGAGGGTCACCCCTGTCAGGAAACCTGCTGCTGATCCAAGCCTCAAAGAGCATAGAACACACACACACACACGCATGCAGTCTCACACACACACATTTCACGTTTTAACACACACACACACTGTCTTTGTCTCTCACTCTGACACTAACTGGTTGTGTTGTTGTGTGTCCAGTTCCTCTGCGCTACGACACTATGACCATCATCTGGATCTGTATGGTCCTGGTCTCTGGCCTCGTCACCTTCCTGGCCATCGTCATCTGCAGGAAACGGCAAGGCAACCCTTTCTTACACTTCACCACAACCCGTGATGTGGACGAGTCCTCTCTGACTCTACGTCATTCACATATGTATGTGGGATATCTTTTTACACTACCTCAAGGAGGGTTCAAGTAAATGTTACCATCATCTCCATAGGATTCATTTGTAGTAGGGTAAATGTTTATATTAGCATTACTTTGTTGTTCTTTATCTGCCTGTGATGTCCACTAACCTTATGCATTGAAATCCATATGATCACCTCTAAACCCCATAGGCTCTTATGCTACGGTAACTGTTTCCATAGTGTGTCTGTCTGCAACCTCAAACCCCAACAGCACTGTGATATGTCCATCAAACAGGAAACGTAAGGAGATAATCTCTCTAACGTTGTTCCACTAATGGTTTAAATTAGTACAGAGTAGTTCTCACTCTAGATTACAGCCTGCGTTTACAGTGGAAAGTCAAGTCATCTCACAGAGTTTCTGCGCAGGAAATGTTCAGACCCAGTTGAGTTTTGTCATTCTAAACCAAGGGGCCAGGGTTCCTGTCGAGAAGCAAGGTTTCGACCAGTTTTGCCTCAGTACTGCAGTTTAACTGACGCCCGCCCCAGAAAGACCATTTCAATACACGGCCACATAGAGAAAGAAGTCAGATTAGAAAATTCCTAGTAAGTCACTTTCGTCATCACCTTTGTGCACCAAATATCAATTTAATTATTAACATAATAATTGAGGCAAAAATAAATGTTCATCACTCACAGCCAAAGATACTGTATTCAAAAAAAATTATTCATCCAATGTCTGCCATATTTTTGGATGACGTAATGATGTTGTCGCTGCTCATGCTGCTCCCTGTGCGCTAGTGCACATGTGATGTTGGTACGTAGAAACAGAAAGCAACTCGGATTTACAGTAGACGGTGCGTGAATCGGCATATGTGAAAGTGAGTAGATTACCTTGAAAACAACGGGCAGACATTTTGGACACAGTCTCCAGTTCTTATTATACCTCAGTGTTCTAAACAGTGAGTTTAATTATAATGGCAATTCATTTTGGTTAAGTAACAATGCAAATGTGTTTTACATATATATCCCTCTCCTTCAATTCCCTCTTCTGAGTTCTACAACTCTTCCACAAATAATTGATTTAATTGCGTTGAACTTTTTCCAACTTGTTAACATTTTCAAGCCGAGTTGGTTTGGAGCTGGAAGACAGAAAGAGAGGAAAACAGTGAGAAGTGTCTAGACTCTGAACTATTCTGAAGACTTACATGTGAAAAAGGCCTTTTAGAGTGAATTAACTGCTATGACAAGACTGAAGAGTTTTAACATACAACGTGATGCTCTATATAAACCATACACCAGAGAAGACTTGGAAATACAAAGTAGAAAACAGGATCACAACATAGTGACATTTACATGTTTCTGTGTGTTTGTGATACAGACATTGTGGCTATAGCAAGGCCTTCCAAGACTCTGATGAGGAGAAGATGCACTACCAGAATGGCCATGGTGCGTTTTTTATTATTATTACTAGTCTATTATTATATTTCCCTTCCTAGTCTTCACTCAAGTGGTAATAATGTTCATCCTCAATGTACACAGTTCACTTCCCTTTTGATTCAGATTTGTTCAGGTAGAAATGATCTCTCTCTCTCTCTCTCTCTCTCTCTCTCTCTCTCTCTCTCTGAGAGATGCTTGCAAAGCTTATGTGGGTATCCAAGTTCATACTTTTAAATGGCATATTCTCTCTCTCTCTCTCCCCCCCTCTCTCTCCCTCTCTCCCCCCCTCTCTCTCCACCCCCTCTCTCTCCACCCCCCTCTCTCTCTCTCTCTCTCTCTCTCTCTCTCACTCACTCACTCACTCACTCATGTGAAGCATATTGTTTCCATCCAGTGGTATGTGACCAGATGCTAATGTTGTTTATTTTAGTGTCATTCCCCGACGCACGTTTCTACATCGACCCACACACCTACGAGGACCCCTGCCAGGCCGTCCATGAGTTTGCCAGAGAAATTGAAGCTTCCAGGATCAAACTGGAGAAAATCATTGGCTCAGGTAAACTGAAAATCATTGGCTGACGTAAATGCTGAGGTGTGCAGTGGAGAGGGATGGCACAGTGGAATCAGAGCGTCGCATGGGGCTATCAATCAAACACACAGGGAATACTAACATCATATTGGCACAGCAGGAAATGGCAACACACAGGCGTCATAATCACGTCTGTTAACAATGACCTTTAGAATGGAAGTTGTTGATAAGACACAGAAGAGGAAAGGGAAAGACATGTAATGACATGTTCCAGGACTTTTCAGAGCACAAAGGAGAAATATACCGTACATACACTACCATTCAAAAGTTTGGGGTCACTTAGAAATGTCCTTGATTTTGAAAGAAAAGCTCATTTTTTGTCCATTAAAATAACATGAAATTGATCCGAAATACAGTGTAGACAGTATTTCGTAGTACACAGCATTGAACGAGATCTTCAGTTTCTTCTCGCATCTTCATTTCTCAGAACAAGAATAGACTGACTAGTTTCAGAAGAAAGTTATTTGTTTCTGGCCATTTTGAGCCTGTAATTGAACCCACAAAAGCTGATGCTCCAGATATTCAACTAGTCTAAAGAAGTCTAGTTTTGTTGCTTCTTTAATCAGAACAACAGTTTTCAGCTATGCTAACATAATTGCAAAAGGGTTTTCTAATGATCAATTAGCCTTTTAAAATGCTAAACTTGGATTAGCTAACACAACGTGCCATTGGAACACAGGAGTGATGGTTGCTGATAATGGGCCTCTGTACTCCTATGTAGATTATCCATAAAAAAATCAGCCGTTTCCAGCTACAACAGTCATTTACCACATTAACAACGTCTACACTGTATTTCTGATAAATGTTATGTTATTTTAATGGACAAAAAATTGCTTTTCATTCAAAAACAAGGACATTTCTAAGTGACCCCAAGTGACCAAATATTTTTTTGTTTTTGTTTGAATACATTTTTCAATCAATGGATACATCCGTCTAGTGTTGTCAGGGAGGCATATACTATATCTCAACCTGAATTGTGTGTCTGTTTGTGTGTGTCTCCAGGTGAGTTTGGGGAGGTGTGTTACGGGCGGATGCGTCTCCCAGGGAAGAGAGACATCCCGGTGGCTCTGAAGACGCTGAAGGCAGGATACAGTGACAAGCAGAGGAGAGAATTTCTGGCTGAGGCATCAATCATGGCCCAGTTTGACCACCCTAACATCATCCACCTGGAGGGAGTGGTAACACGCAGTAAGATTCCATTTGTTTTGATTTGATTCAACTCCATTTTCAGTTTGGTGCAATTACATTTATTTTCAGCTAAATTCAAATGCAATAAGTAAATAATTTGGTGTAAGTTACTCCTGTTTAGTTACTGTGGTTCCTGCCTCACTCCCTCCCCCACACTCCCTTACTCCCATCCCTCCATTCCTCCAGGTAAACCAGTCATGATCATCACTGAGTACATGGAGAATGGATCTCTGGACTCTTTCCTGAGGGTTTGTTGATTTTCTGTTTTTATATATACTGAACAAAAATCTAAATGCAACATGTAAAGTGTTGGTCCCATGTCTCATGAGCTGAAATAAAAGATCCCCAAAATGTTCCTTACGCACAAAAAGCTTATTTCTCTAAAATGTTGCGCACACGCGTATTTACATCCGTTAGTGAACATTTCTCCTTTGCTAAGATAATCATCAATTCACCTGACAGGTGTGGCATATTAAGAAGCTGATTAAACAGCATGATCATTACACAGGTGCACCTTGTGTTGGGGACAAAAAAAGGCCACTCTAAAATGTGCAGTTTTGTCACACAATACAATGCCACAGAGGTCTCAAGTTGGCATGCAATTGGCATGCTGACTGCAGGAAGGTCCACCCGAGCTGTTGCCAGATAATTGAATGTTAATTTCTCTACCATAAGATGCCTCCAACATTGTTTTAGAGAATTTGGCAGTACGTCCCACCAGCCTCACAAACGCAGACCATGTGTATGGCGTCATGTGGGCGAGAGGTTTTCTGATGTCAACGTTGTGAACAGAGTGCCCCATGGTGGCGGTGGGATTATGGTATGGGGAGGCATAAACTAGAGACAATGAGCACAATTGCATTTTATCGATTTGAATGCACAAAAATTCCATGACGAATTCCTGAAGCCCATTTTTTTAAGGTATCTGTGACCAACAGATGCATATCTGTATTTCCAGTCATGTGAAATCCATAGATTAAGGCCTAATGAATTCATTTCAATTAACTGATTTCCTCAAATGAGCTGTAACTCAGTAAAATCTTTGAAATTGTTGCATGTTGCGTTTATATTTTTGTTCAGTATATTTTCCTGTGAAGCACATTGCGTTGCATTCCATGTCTGAAATGTGCAGTATAAATAAAACAACGCATTCTTTGGATTTCATCTCTTTTTCACATACAGTTTCCCTCTTTCTATCAGATTCCCTCACTTTCTTTCTCTTGTGAACACATTAAAAAAATGTTTTTGAAAGACTTGACATCAGAGATCTCAATCCATATGCCTGTAACGAATACTACAATCTTTCTCTACATCTCAACCCCGTTCTTCTCCTCTCTCCCCTTCCTCCTCTCAGAGACATGATGGTCAGTTCACTATAATCCAGTTGGTGGGCGTGCTGCGTGGCATCGCTGCGGGTATGACCTACCTGGCAGACCTGGGCTACATCCACCGCGACCTGGCAGCTCGTAACATCCTGGTCAACAGCAACTTGGTGTGTAAGGTGTCTGACTTCGGCCTGTCTAGAGTCCTGGAGGACGATCCTGATGCAGCATACACCACCAGCGTGAGTTCACACTCTCATGATAGCTACATTCTAAAACTCTAATATGCACTAGGTTCTAATACTGTTGTAGCCCTAGTTCTCTAGTTCAGGTTCTGTTTTCTATTCCGTGGTGAAATGCCAGTGTCGGCTCTAGTCTGGTGCTGTTCCCTTCAGGGTGGTAAGATTCCGATCCGCTGGACAGCACCGGAGGCCATCGCCTACAGGAAGTTCTCCTCATCCAGTGACGTGTGGAGCTACGGCGTGGTCATGTGGGAAGTGATGTCATACGGGGAGAGGCCATACTGGAATCTCACCAACCGAGATGTGAGTAGAGTGGACACACACACACAAAAAACACATGTACTGTATGTGTGTGTAATGATACCTGCATATATATGTGTGTGTGTGTGTGTGTGTGTGTGTGTGTGTGTGTGTGTGTGTGTGTGTGTGTGTGTGTGTGTGTGTGTGTGTGTGTGTGTGTGTGTGTGTGTGTGTGTAGGTGATAAAATCAGTAGAGGAGGGCTACAGGCTGCCTGCTCCAATGAGCTGTCCAGGTGCTCTACACACTCTCATGCTGGACTGCTGGCAGAAGGACCGGAACGAGAGGCCTCGCTTCTGCCAGATTGTTACGGTTCTAGACAAGCTTATCCGGAACCCGGAGAACCTTAAGTCCATGGACACGCTGTGCAGGTGAGCAGGCTGCTAGGCCACCATCGCCTGGGCAATACAGATTGCTTGGGAGCCATTGTCTGGACAAAGGGCTGCAAATCCACTCTCAGCTCATCTGTCATACATAAGCTGTGGGATAAAGTTACAGCCCAAAGTTTCCCCCAAACTTCCCCGGCTGACGCGAGGGAGACGGGTTGCCTTAGGGGAGCAAGGAACGGCCGTGTTCGTTTTCCAATAAGCTCATCTCTGATTGACGCGCTCTCGGTTAAATAAGAGCCTGTGATATTGACATTGATCGTTTGGGAATCAGAGAGCAGAGAGAATAGCGGCTGAAGCTAGAGTTGGACCCGTGTTAAATCGCTCCGTTCAGATCCCGGGTCCCGGATCCCTGGTGCATGTCAGGAGGAAGAAGGGGAGATGGAGGGAAGGGGGGGGTGTTAAGGATTTCTCCCTGTATTAATCTAGCCAAACCAGCCATCCTGCAATCAGAGCAGCCACCTCTTCTCTATCATTTTAACTGCTATTGATTTTCTGCCTTAGCTGCTATTGCATTTCAAGACCCTTTTTTCTTCTCTCTCTTTCCTCATGCCTCCGCTCTCCCTTTTCTCTATCTTTTTCCTACCACCTTTTCTTCCTCCTCTCTCTCTCTCACTTTTTTTCCCTCCATTTTGTCTCTCGCGGTCTCTTGCTCTCTCTCGCCCTCTTTTCTCTCTGTCTCTCTCTATCCCCCAGGTTAGGCACACCTCCCATGATGGACAGAAGTATCCCAGACTTCAGCAGCTGTAGTTCCGTGGATGAGTGGCTGGATACCATCAAGATGGGTCGATACAAGGACCACTTTGCTGTAGGAGGCTACCAGACCTTGGGCCACGTCATAAGCATGAACCAAGGGTAAGGGGTCAGGCCACAGCTCCACGCTGACACCACACTACAGTCCTACTCTCACAACATCACACTCTAATCACATTATCCAAATGTCATGGATGCAGTTGCCATAATGTGCTTAACAGTAACTTGTTCTATCATATCTAATGTGTGTTAATGCATGTGATCACTGATGTGTGTGTGACTTTGTTCCATCTCTGTGTCCTACAGGGATATACACAGACTGGGGGTGACACTGATGGGCCACCAGAAGAAGATCATGACCAGTGTACAGCTGATGCGTGTTCAGGTGCTCAACAGGAGTGTGCCATCAGTGCATGTGTAACTTCAGCCTCCAGGCTTCTCCAGCCAGCCGAATGTCAAATCTAGCCCCAGGCTTCTGAGGCCTAGTGGAACTTCATGGGAATAGATCTATGACTACTATAAGATTGTCTGGGTGACATTCTGGTGAACTTTTCAAGACTTCTTCTTTGAGAGGTTGAAACTTCCAGAGGACGGATATGAAGGGACTCGAGTACAGTAGCCTATCAAGTCCATGGGACATTTTCATCATTGTTTTTCCTATTCAGATATGTTTTGTGAGTTCTGTGTCTTGTTTGTAAAAATGGATGGACTGCCTTAATCTCCACAGACAATTTTAATTTTGTTGTATACAAAGAGAGATTTTATGAATATGAATTTATTAGAAGAATATGTTATAATGGATCTGAGTGATAGCCTAGCATACAGTAAGAGAGAGACTGACAGGGGCTGGAGCATTCAGCTGTGTCCCCGAACACACAGCTTCTCTTATGGTTCCCCTGAGAACCGGCCCCCGACTTCAAAACTGACATGGTTGGACCCTGCACCTGACAATGGACAAACAGCAAAAAACTCAGAAGTCCCAAGTCTCCTCCATCGAGGAGGAGACCAGTTTCAACAAGAGAGACAAACTCACACAGTAAACCTTTGAATGACCATGGGAGAGAAGCATTGTGTTCTCTCCCTGTTACAGCTGCATAGCGCACAACTACTGTAGAGAAGATGTATGGATGATGACTTAATGTGATGTGTCACTGTTTTGACTCTGTGGTGGTTAGAAGGGGAAAACTAAGAATAGGAAAAGTTCTGTATGTGGAATGTTTTTATCTAAATACCCCGAAAACAATATCATTTATGGTCCTAGTTTCTCTGTGCAATCAAGAGAAAGCTTTTCTTGTGCAACTCTGTAGGACTTAATAGGTGGTTGTGTCTCTTTTTATTAGAGAAGAACCTCATATTCCCTGAATATGCATTGCATAACTATGGTGTCATTTTAATAATGTTTCCGGATCTTTATGGAGATGCTTAAAAAAAAAATATTGAATTCCATATTTTATAAAAGTATGTTTTATTAGATTAATTAATTGACAAACATCCTTCAGTTTGTCTATACCATTACATACCTACAGTCACAGCAATACAACTGGATTTACTCACCTCTGTCTGAAATTAGGTCTATTTGCTGTCAAACTAAATTCAAAAGACACAGGCTTTTTGCAACGATTGATGGGTCATCCTTGTTTCTAATGTTGAATCATAAAATGTGCAAATAGTCCATGATAACACAATAAATAAAAACAATTGTGTGTGTGTGTGTGTGTGTGTGTGTGTGTGTGTGTGTGTGTGTGTGTGTGTGTGTGTGTGTGTGTGTGTGTGTGTGTGTGTGTGTGTGTGTGTGTGTGTGTGTGTGTGTGTGTGTGTGTGTGTGTGTGACTGAAACAGCGGTACACTTCTGTATACATAGCTCAATGCTGATAGAGTCCACTACCATGACTGATCTGGGAATGAATAAAACGGGTTTAACACAACAACTGACCTGTCTCGCCTGGGATGTTGCAGAATTTGACACATTGCGATTCGGAACACAACACCATGACTAATCTAGGAATTAATAGAATTGATTTAACACAACAGGGTTGGGGTTACGGTAATGGATAGGGTTCATGGTTAGGGTTAGGGTATATCCACGATGTAAACATGAAGCGGTTAGGCCAAGATTAAATCCGATCATGGGTTATTGCAGCTTTTAAGGGCAATTTCCAATTGATCTGACATATGCAGAGTTTACCGTGAAAGGGATCTCCCCAACATTGCCTTTAAAAGCTGCAATGACTATAACCTGCGATCGTATTGAATCACGGCCTTAGGGTTAGGGTAATGAATAGGGTTACAGTAATGAATAGGGTTACAGTAATGAATAGGGTTAGGGTAATGAATAGGGTTAGGATAATGAATAGGGTTAGGGTAATGAATAGGGTTAGGGTAATGAATAGGGTTAGGGTAATGAATATGGTTAGGGTAATGAAGTGGGTTAGGGTAATGAATAGAGTTACAGTAATGAATAGGTTTAGGGTAATGAATAGGGCTGGGGTAATGAATAGGGTTAGGGTAATGAATAGGGCTAGGGTAATGAATATGGTTAGGGTAATGAATAGGGTTACAGTAATGAATAGGGATAGGGTAATAAATAGGGTTAGGGTCATGAATAGGGTTAGGGTAATGAATAGGGTTAGGGTAATGAATAGGTTTAGGGTAATGAATAGGGCTGGGGTAATGAATAGGGTTAGGGTTACAGTAATGGCTAGGGTAATGAATAGGGTTAGGGTCATGAATAGGGTTAGGGTAATGAATAGGGTTAGGGTAATGAATAGGGTTAGGGTCATGAATAGGGTTAGGGTCATGAATAGGGTTAGGGTAATGAATAGGGTTAGGGTAATGAATAGGGTTAGGGTAATGAATAGGGTTAGGGTTACAGCAATGGCTAGGGTAATGGATAGGGTTAGGGTAATGAATAGGGTTGGGGTAATGAATAGGGTTGGGGTAATGAATAGGGTTAGGGTCATGAATAGGGTTAGGGTCATGAATAGGGTTAGGGTAATGAATAGGGTTAGGGTAATGAATAGGGTTAGGGTAATGAATAGGGTTAGGGTCATGAATAGGGTTAGGGTCATGAATAGGGTTAGGGTCATGAATAGGGTTAGGGTAATGAATAGGGTTAGGGTCAAGAATAGGGTTAGGGTCATGAATAGGGTTAGGGTAATGAATAGGGTTAGGGTAATGAATAAGGTTAGGGTAATGAATAGGGTTAGGGTTGTGTTTACCGTGAAAGGGATCTCCCCAACATTGCCTTTAAAAGCTGCAATAACTATAACCTGCGATCGTATTGAATCACGGCCTTGGGGTTAGGGTAATGAATAGGGTTACAGTAATGAATAGGGTTAGGGTAATGAATATGGTTACAGTAATGAATAGGGTTACAGTAATGAATAGGGTTACAGTAATGAATAGGGTTACAGTAATGAATAGGGTTACAGTAATGAATAGGGTTACAGTAATGAATAGGGTTACAGTAATGAATAGGGTTAGGGTAATGAATAGGGTTACAGTAATGAATAGGGTTAGGGTAATGAATAGGGTTACAGTAATGAATAGGGTTAGGGTAATGAATTGGGTTAGTGTCATGAATAGGGTTAGGGTAATGAATTGGGTTAGGGTCATGAATAGGGTTACAGTAATGAATAGGGTTAGGGTAATGAATAGGGTTAGGGTAATGAATAGGGTTAGGGTCATGAATAGGGTTAGTTTCATGAATAGGGTTAGGGTCATGAATAGGGTTAGGGTAATGAATAGGGTTAGGGTAATGAATAGGGTTAGGGTCATGAATAGGGTTAGGGTAATGAATAGGGTTAGGGTCATGAACAGGGTTATGGTAATGAATAGGGCTAGGGTAATGAATATGGTTAGGGTAATGAATAGGGTTAGGGTTACAGTAATGGCTAGGGTAATGGATAGGGTTAGGGTAATGAATAGGGTTAGGGTAATGAATAGGGTTAGGGTAATGAATAGGGCTGGGGTAATGAATAGGGTTAGGGTCATGAATAGGGTTAGGGTCATGAATAGGGTTGGGGTAATGAATAGGGTTAGGGTAATGAATAGGGTTAGGGTAATGAATAGGGTTAGGGTAATGAATAGGGTTAGGGTAATGAATAGGGTTAGGGTCATGAATAGGGTTAGGGTCATGAATAGGGTTAGGGTAATGAATAGGGCTAGGGTTACAGTAATGGCTAGGGTTAGGGTTGATCCGGGATGTGGCCTTGAAGTTACACCTTCCATCCCTGGATTGAGGTACGTTTAAAACCATTTCACTTGAACCTAGGGCTAGGGTAAATGTCAACATTGACACTAATTAAAACTTCTTTCTCCTACTTGAGACGTCTGCGTCTCAAGTAGGCACCTGGAAATGCAAATGCGCTACGCTAAATGCTAAATGTACTCGTTAAAACTCAAACGTTCATTAAAATATACATGTAGGGTATTGAATTAAAGCTACACTCGTTGTGAATCTAGCCAACAAGTCAGATTTTTAAAATGCTTTTCGGCGAAAGCATGAGAAACTATTATCTGATAGCATGCAACACCCCAAAATGCGACGTAAACAAAATAATTAGCGTAGCCGGCGCTACACAAAAATGCAGAAATAAAATATAAAACATTCATTACCTTTGATGATATTCTTTGTTGGCACTCCTATATGTCCCATAAACATCACAAATTGGTCTTTTTCCCGATTAAATCCGTCCATGAATGCCCAAAATATCCATTTGTATGGCCTGTCTGCATCACGAAAAAAGCTCTCTTCCAACACGCAACGTCATGTTTAAAAATTATATAAGTTGCCTATATTCTTTGACAAAAAACTTCAACCTACTTTTATAACCCAACTTTAGGTATTTGTAAACGTTAATAAGCGATCAAATTGATCACTGGGCGATCTGTATTCAATAGCAGCTACAAAAGAAAACAGTGTCCATTTTTCAGTCTTCCAAAATCGATTGAGGTAGGCTGGATGGAATCAAGGATCTATTCGTAATGTCTCAATGGATTTTTGTCAATGAAAATGACGTTCCACATCGTGTGGAAGCTGTAGGAATTGCATCCGTCTCCATATTACATTTGGTTTCCTTTAAATAATCCATGAAAGGGGCGCATGGATACTTTTTTCAGATTTCAGTGACCAGTTTTTCTTGCGCTTTTCGATGAAACACACGCTCTGTTATAGTCACAGCCGTGATTTAACCAGTTTTAGAAACTTCAGAGTGTTTTCTATCCACACATACTAATCATATGCATATACTATATTCCTGGCATGAGTAGCAGGACGCTGAAAAGTTGCGTGATTTTTAACAGAATGTTCGAAAAAGGAGGGGGTAGGATAAAGAGGTTAAAGGTCTGGCATATCTTAGGGCTCGATTCAATACCTATCACCAAAGTTCCGCCTTATAGCGTGGTAGAAATATAAAAGGTAATGTTCCCACGATGGCGGAGACTGCATTCCCTTTACACGCTGCTTAGATAGGCTCTATCGGAAATTACCTTTACATTTCAATTGCACTACAGTATAATTTGGAACTGTGATACGGATTGAATCGAGCCCCTACACTGTGGCAAAATCACAACATTGTGGTCTTAAATGCTTTTATCTGACTGGGCCTGCTGGAACAAAGCTCTGCCTGTTTGCAGGTCGGAAACAATACTGCTTGACTTGTTGTTGCTTAGTGTGTATGTGCTTCCTTTTGCCCTTAAACTTAATTTCAACCACAGAAAATGTAAAAAAAAATCAGTGTTGAATCTTGGTCAGGGTGTCTGAGTAATTGTCCTCTCGTTTACCTTCGGGAGAGCTGTATGGAGCTAATCCTCTCATTGGTGAAACGAGACTGAACAGAACACTATTAATCTCATTAATACGGCCATGTGCTTTGTTACCATGGAGTCCCACGCCCAATTATCAGTCGCTGACCCATCCCCATGACGATGCAGTGCCCCTCCCACTCATTATGACTGTGAGTGTTCTACACTGTCCCCTGGTTGACTTCTCGGAGGGGCGACACACAGAGTGGGCCATGAGTCATGACGGGAGTGTTTGCTGTTTGTTATCGCTAATACCCAGGTTCTCATCGCAAACGAAACCGCCAACAATAGAGATTCATTATAATCCTCAAGCATTTAATGTAAAACTGCCCATCAACAATGCAGATTCATTAAAATGCGCAAGCATTCAATGTAAATTTAATCCACTATATAATGAAGTCTTTGTGAACAACCTTGGAACAATGCAACTCTAAATATAGATTACCGTGTATCCTAATGCGCTGCTGTCAATGCATCACATCCAAGAAACAATTATGTTTGCCAAGACACAGAGTCAGAAGGGACTGTACAATACTGTGTATTGTTAGCTGGTTGTTTCAGATGTTATTGTCAAGGTATGTATCTTTGGCAGCAGGGTGTGATTGTGGGTTAGCTGTTGTGTTAATTGGCTGCTGCACTAGCCTCGTCTGACATCTGAAGACAAATGGGGAGATTGAGACAGTTCAGTACATGATAGAGTGCTGGGAGGCTTTGAGATGTACAAGGTCAGGGTGTGAATCTCCTACCACTTCAATAACTGCGCTCATCTCCTACTGATGCCTCCATCTCAGTCTTTATTTTATTTTTTTCACTCCATTTCTCCCCAACTTTGTGGTATCCAATTGGTAGTTACAGTCTTGTCCCATTGCTGCAACTCCAGTACGGACTCGGGAGAGGCGAAGGTCGAGAGCTGTGCGTCCTCCGACACACGACCCTGCCAAGCCTCACTGCTTCTTGACGCACCAATGTGTCAGGGAAAACACGTACACGTACCCGGACAACGCTGGGCCAATTGTGCACCGCGGCCGGCTGCAACAGAGCCCGGGATCGAACCCCGGTCTGCAGTGACGCCTCAAGCACAGCGATGCAGTGCCTTAGACCGCTGCGCCACTCGGGATGCTCCTCCATCAGTCTTATTTTGAAAATTGAAAGAATACTGTATACCTTCTATTTTTAAATACCTAAATGACTACGAGAGACTATGCTGGCTTCATCAGTGGCACTGTTAAAAAACTGCAACGCTAGATTGAACTGAATAGTCACCACATTCAGAATGGGATTGACACAAACAGAGCAAAGGGGAGATGTAAAAATAACTCACATATTGTTAAAGCCCTCCACCAGTTCAGTTTTAGTTCCTCATGTCTCCCTCTCCTCTTCAAAATAGTTTTTTAAAGCTGTTTTCTCTGCATAGTAAACAACCCAATGACTCACTGTTAGAAGGGAGAAGTCTGCTCTCTCTCTCCGCTTGTTTCTCTCACTCGCTCGATTTCTCTCTCTCAGAAGAAGTAGTTGCCCTAAAATAATGAACTAAAATCAGTTTTGCGAATCTCCAGGCATAATGGTTAAGTTTAGCGATCTGGGAAGATAAACTGATCCTAGATCTGTGCCTATAGACAACTTCTACCCACTAACAGGACTAACAGTCTTCGCAGGACAGAAGGAAAACAGATGTGCACCATTATACACAAACAGAAATATTATGGATTCATGACCTAATGGTATATGCATGAGGTACACAGAGCCTGACAGTGTAAATATACATATATACATTTACATTTAAATATAAAAATGAATACATAAACATTTGTATGTACACAGTGGTGAGGCCATTGTATTTCCTGACAGTGGCCTAGGTACAGGAGATGAGGTGTGATCAGGGTTGTAGTACAGTATCAGTCAATACCATATAGAAGATCAAATAGCAAGGAGATTGAAAGGAGACTTTATACTGTCAATGTTAGAGCTGCAAGGACTTTCTCAAGACAAGCAGATGTCTTTTTAGCACCAAGTTCCATACACAAAGACATTCTGTCACTCATCCTCTCTGTAACAGCCTATACTGTAAACACGCTCTTGACGGCTAGGATGTAAGCTGTAGGTTACTGTGTCTACCTAGTACATGATGCTTGCCCTGAAATAAATAGCAATTGCTCTCTAAATATTTACTCTATGATAAGCGACTGAAGCGCTAACCAGTTGGCCATGTCCAATCATTCTAATATTTGTGCAGAACAAAATCGCATGAACTCATTCAGATTACCTTTAAGTTTATTACGACGCTCTACGTTGTTTTCTCAGTTGGTCAAATGCCACTGATGATTTGCTCAGTTCGGCGCGAGACCCTTTTCTTCCATTAAAAACGAATGGGCTTCGTCATTGTGTCAGCTGCCGTCTCTAGCAGTAGGGATTGTGTCTAAAAGGGAAATTGCTAAATTGCTTTAAGGTCATCTATTTTACTCCATTCTATTCTAGCCGTAGCCTTCTGTATTCATGCGCATGAGATTGAAATGGTGTTAACCTTGTTGACCGTTTTCTTTCCTCTATTTGAGGCACCATAATGGCTGCTTTAGGCCAGGAGGTCCATCAGTAAGACCTTTAGTATGACTTTCAATAATGCTCTAAATAAGATAAGACAAGAGTATGGCACAAGACACTTTTCTCCTTTTATTTGCTTACTTATTTATTGATCCATTTAAATAAGTATTTGTGCTGAATGAACCCCCTGGAGAGGAATCATGGTTTCTAAGTCCCTTATCAAACATATTACCAAAACAGCACTGCATTATGAATTATTAACATGTCAATAAGCTGTACCGTTTCTCTCTCTCCTCCATGTCCTTGTTCAGAGCAAATATCTCCCAAAATGTGATTGCTTTGATAGCATAAATGTGCTGTTTTTGTCACAGCACGCCATAGGCAAGACAAATGATTCTTCACAGACACTAAAGGAGATCAATATCTGGTCAAAAGCGGCATTGTTTCAAATAAACTATTAATCCAACTTGAGTGTGACTCTTTGAACATCTCATAATTCATGTCGCATTTGCCAAGGTTTAAGAAGAGACATCACATTAATAAGATGTTCACAGGGTAATCATGTGCTTTCACACACATCAAAGAACCGACCAAGATCCTAACATATCAAAGCCATCATTCATATCAGTGTAAACACGGGCACTAGCAGAAAATCAATTGTGTGTGTGTGAGTGTATGTGCATGTGTGCCTACATTATGTACATTCATGCAGGTTGGGACGTGTAAATCAATGACTTAAAGAAGATTCAGCAATCACTCTGCCTGCGTGTGTTCCTCTGAGGGTGACCCATTTCCCTGCCCCTCTCCTGTGTGGATCTCCCCATTTCTCTCTGAGCCTGCAACCATACCTCATGACTTAATAACAACACCGTCTGTTTCTCTAGTTTAATCAGGAATCATTTCCATAAATGTAAATGCTGCGTGGTTGTGAGCAGCCACCTCTCCCCGCGTGCCCGCTGTATGCACTCAGCACGTGTTCAGTTTGTGTGTGTGTGTGTCCCCTCTGTGTGCACCCAACTTTCCATTCACTTTCCATTCTGGGGGGGGGGGGGGAAACGATCGCTTTGATGTTCCCCCTTGCAGCCTGCCACTGACGCCCCTATTAGCTAGCACTTGGCTGATGCAAGCTATGCTAAGCCACCCCACACTCAGCATAGTTCGGAGCAACACTGGGCTGATGCAAGCTATGCTATCCCACACTCAGCATAGTTCAGTGCAGCACAGGGCTGATGCAGGCAAACGCTAAACACAAGCTAGCGTCGCTCTACTCAGTGTTACATTGATCACACCCCGGGGTTATGAGCACACAAAACCAAAACACACTCTTTAAGGAGATAAGAGTCTAAAGTGAACATGATGATAATAAGGAGGATAAACCAGCCAAGGGGCAATGCTGAATCAGAGAAAGAGGGGGATGAGAGATTGGGAGGATGGATAGGAGGTAGGGGGTGAGTGGGAATGAAGGAGCGAGAAGAGGAGGTAATTGGCTGTAAAGAGGTGATGGAATAGAGGAATAGGGAGGAGGGGTGAGACAATTGGGCGACTAGGAGGGGCAGGATGGAGAGTTGGGATGAGAAGGGGAGGGCAGGATGGAGAGGTGGGGATGAGAAGGGGAGGGGCAGGATGGAGAGGTGGGGATGAGAAGGGGAGGGGCAGGATGGAGAGGTGGGGATGAGAAGGGGAGGGGCAGGATGGAGAAGTGGGGATGAGAAGGGGAGGGGCAGGATGGAGAGGTGGGGATGAGAAGGGGAGGGGCAGGATGGAGAGGTGCAGAGGAGAAGGGGAGGGGCAGGATGGAGAGGTGGGGATGAGAAGGGGAGGGGCAGGATGGAGAGGTGGGGATGAGAAGGGCAGGGGCAGGATGGAGAGGTGGAGATGAGAAGGGGAGGGGCAGGATGGAGAGGTGGAGATGAGAAGGGGAGGGGCAGGATGGAGAGGTGGAGATGAGAAGGGGAGGGCAGGATGGAGAGGTGGGGATGAGAAGGGGAGGGGCAGGATGGAGAGGTGGGGATGAGAAGGGGAGGGGCAGGATGGAGAGGTGGGGATGAGAAGGGGAGGGGCAGGATGGAGAGGTGGGGATGAGAAGGGGAGGGGCAGGATGGAGAAGTGGGGATGAGAAGGGGAGGGGCAGGATGGAGAGGTGGGGATGAGAAGGGGAGGGGCAGGATGGAGAGGTGCAGAGGAGAAGGGGAGGGGCAGGATGGAGAGGTGGGATGAGAAGGGGAGGGGCAGGATGGAGAGGTGGGGATGAGAAGGGCAGGGGCAGGATGGAGAGGTGGAGATGAGAAGGGGAGGGGCAGGATGGAGAGGTGGAGATGAGAAGGGGAGGGGCAGGATGGAGAGGTGGAGATGAGAAGGGGAGGGGCAGGATGGAGAGATGGGGATGAGAAGGGGAGGGGCAGGATGGAGAGGTGGAGATGAGAAGGGGAGGGGCAGGATGGAGAGGTGGGGATGAGAAGGGGAGGGGCAGGATGGAGAGATGGGGATGATAAGGGGAGGGGCAGGATGGAGAGGTGGGGATGAGAAGGGGAGGGGCAGGATGGAGAGGTGGGGATGAGAAGGTGAGGGGCAGGATGGAGAGGTGGGGATGAGAAGGGGAGGGGCAGGATGGAGAGGTGGAGATGAGAAGGGGACATGGAAAAGAAAAGGCTCCTGTTTGTGGATTACTATGTTCATCACACACAAACAGACCCTGACCGCAGATTAAACTTCACGGGGCTTAATCAGAAACCCGATTCTCTTTCAGCAGCGTGGGCATGTCGCCCTAACGGGCTCAGAGAGAGACGGATGAGGAGGGGGAGGTAGACGCTTTTTGGACTTGTTTTACCTTCCCTCCATCCTCTCCCTCCTCTTCTCTTCAGCTCGCTCCTCTTGAAACTTTAAGTATATGCTCCTAACTCAGACTTTCACATTCAATAAACTGCAGATTTAGAGTTAGGATTTATCCCCTACTGAATGTACTGTAAAAGGTAGGGAATCTTCATTGGAACTGAATAGTGTTGCTGCATGGCAGCTAGAGGCCAATACCGATTTAGGAATTTAAGACGTTCCTATGCACATCTCAGTATCTGGTATTCAAACGTATTTTTTTTAGCTGTATGTCATCTTCATGCAATCTCGTTCCACTACTGGACGGAGAGCATGGGGAGGGTTTCACGAGACAAGAAGGAGGGGCGCCTAGTGTCTGGTGATTGCATTTATTTATGAGAAAAAAATACATTTGACATAGTATAATATGATATTTTTGTTCCAAGACAGGATAAACACTGTTTCAGTTGAGGATAAAACATGTTTCATTTAGTTACTTTAAACTCAACTTGTTTCAAGTCAAGCTAGCTATCTAGCTAGCTAAAAGCTAGGCTATACTGTAGCTAGCGGCCTCCACCTAACAAGTATAATCAAAAACAAATGCCATTTGTCAAAGTATAAATGTGTCAAAGTCAAAGTATAAATGTGTATTATATTGTAATATACTATTAAAATAGTACTCACTTATGAAAGGGTAACGTTACTTGTTTACAAGTTACTAGCTATAACATAAACCCAACTTTGATATTTTCATCTTCTTTGGTTTGGTAACTTCTTGTTCTTAGATAGACTCTGGCTGGACTGTCGAAGACGCAGAGGTTGGAAGTATTCTAAGTATGCGGTGTCTGTCTCTCAACGAAGTCTTCAACCGCAAGGAGGCCACTCAGATGTGGACGGTCCCCATTCAAATTAATGACATTCGGCGCAACGTAACGAAGTGTTTCTGGTTAATGTGAATGGGTGTTACCTTATTCAGTCGCGTAACGCGATCTTCAGGTGTGGATCATTTGCGCACTCTGAATACATTTCATTCAACAGCGGAAAATCCTCACATTTGCTGGCCAAAATGTTTTCTTTTGGAGGTTTGTTTTAATATGGTTTTGAGTAAATACGGTGTATTTTTTTGTTTTGTCAACAGACCCTAAAGAACAGGTTCAGAATATTAGGGATCAATGAAAGAAAACCATCTAAATATATGCATTTTCTTCTCCGTTTCAGCACCAATTGGTTGATTTAAAATTTAGGTTTAGGATAGTATGTATGAATCATTAAAAAAACAGGTTTGGAGAGCCTTTACACACGAAATAAGTCAAATGGTGGTTTGATTCACTCTGAAAATTGCCACATTCAGTTCTTCAGTTCTTCAACCCGTGGTAATGAAGATTAGCGTGCATAGAATTATAATAGGGAGTAGACTATACCCTCATATATTGCCTACACTAACCAAGGAACTGTGTGATGACACCGCCAAGTATTGCTCCATGCGTCAGTTTCAAACTGTTAAGGCTTGGTCTGTGCGCCACTCCATAACAATTTAATTAGCCTACATGTTTCTTATATATTTTCAACTGTTAGTAATGTTCCTCAGCAACAACCACACGGCTGTGACAGCTTTTACAGAGGAAGCAAATGAAGGTAAACGAAACAATATAATTAAATGGAATTACAACGTCAGCTATACCAACTGAATGGAACCAACAATAAACTGCCAGTTGAATACACTACATGGCCAAAAGTATGTGGACACCCTTCCAAATGAGTGGATTTGGCTATTTCAGCCACACCCGTTGCTGACATGTGTATAAAATCAAGCACACAGCCATGCAATCTCTATAGACAAACATTGGCAGTGGAATCATGGCCAGGTGACTGGAAACATGACCAAATGCAAACAGTGTAGCTATTCCCTCCGCAAGGCAATCAAGCAAGCAAAGCGTCAGTATAGAGACGAAGTAGAGTCACAATTCAACGGCTCAAACACGAGATGTATGTGGCAGGGCCTACCGTCAATCACGAATTACAAAAAGAAACCAGTCCCATCGACGTCTTGCTCTCAGACAAATTAAACAACTTCTTTGCTCACTTTGACTACAATACAGTGCCACTGACACAGCCCGCTACCAAAGCTTGTGGGCTCTCCTTCACCGTGGCCAACGTGAGTAAAACATTTAAGCGTGTTAACCCTAAATGACTATCATCCCGTAGCACTCACTTATGTCATCATGAAGTGCTTTGAGAGATTAGTCAAAGATAATATCACCTCCACCCTACCTGTCACCCTAGACCCACTATAATTTGCTTACCGCCCCAGTAAGTCCACAGATGACGCAATCGCCATCACACTTCACAATGCCCTGTCCCATCTGGACAAGAGGAATACATATGTAAGAATGCTGTTCATTGACTACAGCTCAGCATTTAACACCATAGTACCCTCCAAACCCGCCCTGTGCAACTGGGTCCTGGACTTTCTGATGGGCCGCCCCAGGTGGTGAGAGTAGGAAAACAACATCTCCACCCCGCTGATCCTCAACACTGGGGCTCCACAAGGGTGCGTTCTCAGCCCTCTTCTGTACTCCCTGTTCACCCATGACTGCATGGCCATGCACACCTCCAACTCAATCATCAAGTTTGCAGACGACACTACAGTGATAGGCTTGATTACCAACAACAACGAGGAGGTGAAGGCCCTCGGGGTGTGGTTTCGGGAAAATAACCTCTCCTCAATGTCAACAAAACAAAGGAGATGATTGTGGACTTCAGGAAACAGCAGAGGGAGCATCCCCCATCCACATCGGCGGGACAGTAGTTGAGAAGGTGGAAAGTTTTAAGTTCCTCGGCATACACATCACAGACAAACTGAAATGGCCCACCCACACAGACAGCGCCTCTTCAACCTCAGTAGGCTGAAGAAATTTGTCTTGTCACTTAAAACACTCACAAACTTTTACAGATGCACAATCGAGAGCATCCTGTCGGGCTGTATCACCGCCTGCTACGGCAACTAGTAGGGCAACTGCTCCACCCACAACTGCAAGGCTCTCCAGAGGGTAGTTGTTACGAACGTTGTTATAAGAATCGGACCAAAATGCAGCGTGGTTTGGGTTCATCATCTTTTATTATGAGAATCGAAACAAAAACAATAAAGAGCAAAGAAACAAACATGCAGCTTTGTCGTGCTCAAAGAAAACAAGATCCCACAACAAACAGGTGGGATGACCAAAATAGAGAATAAAGGATCTCTAAGGTCAGGGCTTGACAGTACCACCCCCCCCCCCCCCCCCCCCCTCCCCCCAGGCACAGGACGTACCGGACTGGGGACACACACTTCAAGGAGAGTGCGAGGAGCAGTCACAGGACGTACCTGACTGAGAAGGCGCACTTGAGGGAGAGTGCGAGGAGCAGGCACAGGACGTACCGGGCTGTGGAGGCGCACTGGAGACCTGGTGCGTAGAACTGGCATCAATGGTGCCGGAACAATGACCTACTCCGCACGGTGAGTGTGGGGAGCTAGCACATGACGTACTGGGCTGGGCTGTGGAGGCGTACTGGAGACCTGGTGCGTAGAACCGGCACAAATTGTACCGGAACAATGACATACTTCGCATGGGGGGAGCTGGCACAGGACGTACTGGGTTGTGGAGGCGCACTGGAGACCTGGTGCGTAGCACCGGCACAAATTGTACCGGAACGGTGACACACACTTCAGGGCGAGGGCATGGAGGAGACACAGGACGTACCTGACTGGGGAAGCACACTGGAGGGCCAGATGCGTGAAACTGGTGCAGATGACACCAGACAGGTGTCACGCTCCTCAGCGCGTCCGCTCTGCAGCACTCTCATCGCCACCACCTCTCTCCGGAATCTTTCGTAGAGTTCCTCCTTCGACTCTCTGACGGTCTCTGGCTCATTCCTCGGCTCCGCCGACCACCCCGTGTGCCCCACCCCCTAAAAAAGAATTTGGGCCCAAGTCCAGGATCTCTTCCCATCCAAAATCTCCTCCCAAGTCCATGATACTTTCTCCACCTGGGCACGCTGCTTGGTGTTGTTGTGGTGGGATCTTCTGTCACAAACGTTGTTATAAGAATCAGACCAAAATGCAGCGTGGTTTGGGTTCATCATCTTTTACTATGAGAACCGGCACATAAACAATAAAGAGCAAAGAAACGAATGTACAGATTTGTCGTGCTCAAAGGCAACAATACAAAAACAAGATCCCACAAAAAACAGGTGGGAAAAGGCTGCCTAAATATGATTGGGAACCATACCAAGCCAACCTAGAAATAAAGAAACTAGAATGCCCACCGTAGTCACATCCCGACCTAACCAAAATAGAGAATAAAGGATCTCTATGGTCAGGGCGTGACAGTAGTGCGGTTTGCACAAAGCATTACCGGGGGCAAACTACCTGCCCTCCAGGACCCCTACAGCACCCGATGTCACAGGAAGAAGAAAAGATCATTAACGACAACAACCACCCAAGCCACTGTCTGTTCACCCCGCTATCATCTAGAAGGCGAGGTCAGTGCAGGTGCATCAAAGCTGGGACCGAGAGACTGAAAAACAGCTTCTATCTCAAGGCCATCAGACTGTTAAACAGCCATCACTAGCATAGAGTGGTTGCTGCCAACATACAGACTCAAATCTCTGGCCACTTTAATACAGTGCATTTAATAAATGGATTTAATAAAGGTATCACTAATCACTTTAAATAACCGCAATTTAATCATGTCTACATATCCTACATTACTCATCTCATATGTATATACTGTACTCTATACCATGTACTGCATCTTGCCTATGTCGCACAGCCATCATTG
Organism: Oncorhynchus clarkii lewisi; assembly: GCF_045791955.1. Lineage (NCBI taxonomy): Eukaryota > Metazoa > Chordata > Actinopteri > Salmoniformes > Salmonidae > Oncorhynchus > Oncorhynchus clarkii. The sequence goes on along the minus strand of NC_092163.1, from coordinate 54,201,959 downwards.
ATCCATATATTTATATGTACATATTCTTAAACATCCCTTTACATTTGTGTGTATAAGGTAGTTGTTGTAAATTTGTTAGATTACTTGTTAGATATTACTGCATAGTCAGAACTAGAAGCACAAGCATTTCGCTACACTCCCATTAATATCTGGTAACCATGTGTATGTGACCAATAACATTTGATTTGATTCTATAGATTAGTATAACAGAGAAATTGTGGAAATATCTTATTTTATCGTATTTTTCAAATAAAACAATAGGCTAGTTAATCGATAGCTTAGCTGACAGCTATGGGAATTAACAATGTAACTTTATAATATGTATTAAACCTTGTTAAATGATAATGCAGGTTGTGATCATTAGCCCGAGACACTCCTATACCACCCAACAAAAAAAATTGAAAAAAACTTCATTTACGCGATCTCACCTAAAACGAATAGTGGGTGAATAGCATGCTATTCTCATGCTTAAGTTCAAGGTCAGAATACGCATTGAGAGAAAAGTGCATTAAAAAGGGAATTCCTTTCCATTTACTTGTGTTTAACAGAGGTCGGAATCGGGTCCTTAAAGATGAAGGAAGGAGGGGACAGGAGGTGGAATCCAATAAAAACGGTATACAAGTGTATTGTGTAGGCGTTTGTTGACAACAAGCAACAAATACCTGACTTCCACCTCCATAACTTGAAGAATACTGTACGTCAGAGAGCATAAAGAAGAAGTGTGAATAACTAGCTGTGACTAGATGGCAGCTAGTCACAGCTAGCCTAGAATTGCACGTCACTGTCAGTTCAACCTGTGTCATTTCTGAACTACTGCACAGCCTGTCCAAATCAAATCATATCAAATGGAATTAAGAAATATTAGGTTGATCAATGTCAGAGTGGCATTGACTAAAATGAAGTCGAATAGAATACAGTATATACATATGAGATGAGTAAAGCAGTATGTAAACATTATTAGTGTCCCATTATTAAAGTGACCAGTCATTCCAAGTCTATGTATATATGGTAGCAGCCTCTAAAGTGCAAGGTTGCATAACCGGGTGGAAGCTGGCTAGTGATGGCTATTTAACAGTCTGATGGCCTTAAGATAGAAGCTGTTTTTACTTATTACTTATTTCGGTCCAAGCTTTGATGCACCTGTACTGACCTCGCCTTCTGGATGATAGCGGGTGAACAGGCCGGCTTGCGTTATGGTTGACTTGGGGGGTACAGAGTACTGTTGTAAGTAGTTTATCAGATCCCAGAGAGGGTAGATATGCTACATCAGCAGGGGACTTACATGCCAAACATCCTTTGATCTTTGTTTTTCAACCTCTGTTCAACCATTGAATCTCATGATATACAATAAAAATAAAAAGTATTTTTTGACCCATAACTTGTACTGAACAAAAATATAAACGCAACATGTAAAACATTGGTCCCATGTTTCATGAGCTGAAACAAAAGATCCCCAACATTTTCCATACACACAAAAAGCTTACTTCTCTCACATTTTGTGCACAAATTTGCTTACATCCCTCTTAGTGAGCATTTCTCCTTTGACAACATAATCCATCCACCTGACAGCTGATTGGGCTCCTGAGTGGCGCAGCGGTCTAAGGCACTGCATCTCAGTCCTAGAGGCGTCACTACAGACCCTGGTTTGATTCCAGGCTGTATCACAACCGGCTCTGATTGGGAGTTCCAAGGGCGACGTACAATTGGCCCAGTGTCATCCGGGTTAGGGTTTGGCTGGGGTAGGCCATCATTGTAAATAAATATTTGTTCTTAATAACTGACTTGCATCGTTTAAAGAAAGGTTACATTTAAAAAATGTAAGAGCATGATCATTACACAGACGCACCTTGTGCTGGGTACAATAAAAGGCCACTCTAAAATGTGCAGTTTTCTCACACAACGCAATGCCACAGATGTCTCAAGTTTTGAGGGAGTGTGCAATTGGCATTCTAACTGCAGGAATCTCCACCAGAGCTGTTGCCAGATAATTAATGTTCATTTCTCTACCATAAGCCTCTTGCATAAAGTCATTTTCGAGATTTTGGCAGTACGTCCAACCGGCCTCACAACAGCAGATCATATGTAACCATGCCAGCGCAGAACCTCCACATCCGGCATCTTCACCTGCAGGATCGTCTGAGACCAGCCACCAGGTTATCTGACAAAACTGTGGGTTTGCACATCTGAAGAAATTCTGTACAAACTGTCAGAAACATCTCAGGGAAGCTCATCTGCGTGCTCGTCGTCCTCACCAGGGTCTTGACCTGACTGCAATTTGGCGTCGTAGCTGACTTCAGTGGAAAAATGCTCACCTTTGATGGCCACTGGCACTCTGGATGAGTGTGCTCTTTACGGATGAATCCCGGTTTCAACTGTATTGGGCAGATTGCAGACAGCATGTATGGCGTCATGTGAGCAAGTGGTTTGCCGATGTCCATGATGTCCACGATGTCAGTTTTTCACAATTTCTGACATTTAATCCTAGTCAAAATTCCCTGTCTTAGGTCAGTTAGGATCACCACTTTATTTTCACTTTATCTCCAGATCTCCTAACAGTACTATTTCTAGGGTCAATTTTAGATCAATGCTATGCATTGTAGCCATTCCTGAACCTGAGACCAGAAACAGGCTACCTGAGGGCAATACCAAAATAAATTGTCTATTGATTCTGTATCCTCACAACAAAATCTGCAAAGCTTCTATGATTTTATGCCCCAAATATTGAACATTTTGTTGGTGGCAAGAATTCTATATAATAATTTTAGCTGAAAAGCACGAAGTCTTGAATCTTGCGTTGTTTTATATATCAACTTATACACCCTGTACCATGGAATCGGTGCAACAAAAATCTCTTCCCAACTATTTTGCAATCTGTATGGCACAGTTGTCAACATCCTGGTCCTCAAATTAAACTGGTATACTTTCCTATTTATGCTATTTTTATTCCTCCACCAGTTTTGAACCTTTATATTGGGCAGACAGACCAGTTCCCTACCTACCACGCTGCCACCCGCCTTTTTGGGGCAATGCTGTAATCAATTGGTTGTACTCTTGGAATGAGCAGACCTTCCCGTACAATTTTGGTAACTCCATGACAACTCCAAGGACATAACTCTACCATTACACTTTACCATATAATTTAAGAACAAAATACCCTTCTCAAACATCTTTCCCATAAATACAGGTATTTTATCAACCAGCACATTTGAGTTCAGCCATAATATTTGTTCTATCTTTTCAGGGGGCCAGCTCTGCAAAGCTTGTTTGAAAATGACAGATACTTGAAAAAAGTATCATTTTCAATTAATCAAAAATGAGACATGGAAATCTGCACAAAGGCAAAAATAAAAAATGTAAACAATGGATGAGATTTTCTTGTTAATCTACTTGAGAACCATTTAGGGTTAAAATAAAACTTTTGAATGAGTAAAGCTTTTAGAGAGAGGGTTTGTGCTTTTATATTTAATCATCTCAACCCACCCAATTCATATTCATTATATAGATAGGCTCATTTTATTTTGTCTGGTTTAGCGTCCCAGATAAAGCGAAATATTTTTTGCTCATATGATTTGAAAATCGAATCAGGAGTAGGCAGCGCCATAAGTAAGTGAGGAAACTGAGATATGACTAAGGAGTTCATCAGGGCAATTTTTCCATAAATAGACCTCTCCATGGTTGCAGGATCTTGTCTATTTTTACAAGTTTTCTATTGAAATTCATTGTGCAGAGCTTATTTATATATTTTGTGATATGAAAACCGAGTATGTCTACTTCACCATCAGCACATTTTATAGGTAAGCTGCAAGGTAATGTAAAAGTTGTACTTTTTAAGGATCCAATATGTAATATTGCACACTTTAGTCCAGAGAGGTTTTTTTTAGGTTTTAGTCCAGAGAGTACAGAAAAGTTATCTTTAATGAGACATTGCAGGGATCTAGCTTGCGGACTTAATATAAAACTTGAGTCATCAGCATACATGGACAACTCTGTTTTTAAGCCTTGGATTTCTAATCCTCTAATGTTGTTATTGGATCTGATTTTAGTAGCTAGCATTTCGATGGCCATAACGCATAGATATGGTGACAGCGGACACCCTGGTTTAACTCCTCTTGACAATTCAAATCTCTCTGAGAAGTAGCCGTTATTTACTATTTTACACCTGGGGTTGCTATACATTATTTTTACCCACCTTTATTTATCTAGGCAAGTCAGTTAAGAACAAATTCAGGGGCAGAGCGACAGATTTGTACCTTGTCAGCTTGGGGGTTTGAACTTGCGACCTTCCGGTTACTAGTCCAACGCTCTAACCACTAGGCTACCCTGCCGCCCTGAAATTGAAAAAATCCAGGCATTTATAAATAAAATCCAGTCTTACTTTATCAAATGCCTTTTCAAAATCCGCTATAAATACCATTCCTGGCTTCTTATATGTTTCATGATGTTCTATTATTTCTAGTAGTTGTCGTATATTATCTCCATTGTATCGTCTATGTTAAAAAAAATGTCTGATCAGGATGAACAATACCTGGTAAAACCCTTTTAATTCTGAGTGCTATGCATTTTGCTAGTATTTTTGCATCACAACATTGAAGTGTAAGGGGCCTCCAGTTTTTTAGATAGACCGGGTCTTTATATTTGCCATATGGGTCTTGTTTTAATAATAGAGAAATCAGACCTTCCTGCTGAGTACCTGACAGACTACCATTTCTATACGAGTAGTTAAAACAATCTAACAATGGAGCTTTTAGTATATAAAAAAATATGATATACCTCTACCATTATGCCATCAAGCCCTGGGGTTTTCCAGACTGAAAGGATTTAATAGCCTCAAAAAGTTATTCTTCTGTAATTTGGCCTTCGCCCTGATCTTTCTGTAGATTTGTTAATTTTCCATTTTTTATATTATTTGGAAAGAATTCCTAACCGTAATCTTCATTCAGTGGGAGAGGATGAGACAGAACAGAGAAAATCTGCCTAAAATAATTAGCTTCCTCTTTTAAAATATCATTTGGAGAATCATAGATGACTCCGTCTTCAGTAACAAGTTTCTGCAAATTATTTTTGTTAGCGATCCTGTATTGGAGATTCAGGAAGAATTTTGTGCATTTTTCTCCATATTACACCCAGTTTGCTTTATTTTTGTAATCGATTACATTAGATCGTTCGTAAATAAGTTCCTCAAGTTATTTTTGTTTTTCCTTTACCTTATTTTGTATCCCTGTAATATTGTTTTGATTGCTATCTACCTGTACTATTAGTTCATGGATTTCCCTGCTTTTTTATTATTGATGAATATTGAATTGAATGACCCCTGAAGGTACATTTAAAGGTATCCCAAACAATAAGGGGATTTGCTGAACCTATATTATACTGGAAAAATTCAGTTTGAATTATTTTGTCTTAGTTAAAAATAAGTTGTTCTCCACTAACCTTTGATAAAATTTCCAATATCCCCGTCCACGTGGAAAATCTGTAAGAGTTATGTGAAGGCCAATTAGATGATGATCCGATCGCATTCTGTCTCCTATTAAAACTTTTTTAACCTTTGATGCAAGAGAGAAAGAGACAAGAAAGTAGTCAAGACGACTAGCTTGATTAAGTCTCCCCCATGTATATCTCACTAGGTCTGGGTTTTTTAGTCTCCAAATATCCACTATTTCTAATGTGTCCATAATATTTGTGATTTCCTTAAGGGCACAGTGATGATAGTTTGTAGAGTGATTACCTTTACGGTCCATTGAGGTACTTAACACTGTGTTGTAGTCTCCTACTATAATGATTAGAACATTTGTTGCCTGTAAGTTCAATAAATTGGTATAAATGTTTTCGAAGAAGTGTTGGTCATCCTGATTTGAACCATATAGATTAATGAGCCAAATCTCTTTTTCGTCCACTTTCATATTCAATAGAATCCACCTTCCTTGCGAATCATTCCTGATTATTTGCACCTTCAGATCGAAATTTTTGTTAATTAATATCATCACACCCTTTGAGTTCCTTTGTCCATGACAGAAAATTATTTCACCACCCCATTCCCTTTTCCACATAACTTCATCTAAGGATGTAGAGTGAGTTTCCTGTAAACAGTATATATTATATTCATTTTCTTTTAGCCATGTAAGAACAGATCTTTTTTTATAATCTGCCAAACCGTTACAATTATAACTAGCTATACTTATTTCACCCCTTACCATAACTAGATACTATTCTCAGGCTAAATTGACCATAATTAGTGCTTGTAAAGTTACTGCCATCAGAGGTATTATGAAGGTCAAAACTAGAGCCTTCAAATGTCTGATATTTACAATTCAAGAAATAGGTTCCAGAAATAACTTTTTATTCCCTTGCCTGTTTGCCTGTGAGCCAATGCCACAGATGTTAGAAGATTGAGACCAATTGTGTGTGTAACAAATCTGAGTAGGTTGATGTGTATGATATTGGATATGATATAATGAGAGTGTGTATGATGTCTGTATAAGAGTAAGACAATAATGTGTGATGTCCAAATAAATAAGAACTCCGCCAATTTGCATGTTTGAGTGTCTATATATGTAACATGTAGTGCGTATAGCCTTAATATTCATAATTGTAATCTATATCGTATCACCATCATAGTTGCATCACAATGACCTTTAAAATAATTGAAAAACACATCCCAGCATTTCCATAGCAATTGACGTTTCACATGATCATGAAAGAGACCTTGCATTACTCTAGAGACTTGTGTACTATTGTTTGAACAGCTGAACATGATACCTTCGGGAGTTTGGAAATTGTTCCCAAGGATGAATCAGACTTGTGGAGGTCTACAATTATTTTCTGAGGTCTTATCTGATTTCTTTTGATTTTCCCATGATGTCAAGCAAAGAGGCACCGAGTTTGAAGGTAGGCCTTGAAATACATCCACAGGTACACCTCCAACTGACTCAAATTATGTCAATTAGCCTATCAGAAGCTTCTAAAGCCATGACATCATTTTTTTGAATTTTCTATACTGTTTACAGGCACAGTCAACTTAGTGTATGCAAACCTCTGACCCATTGGAATTGTGATACAGTGAATTATAAGTGAACAAATCTGTCTGTAAAAAATTGCTGGAAAAGTTACTTGTGTCTTGCACAAAGTAGATGTACTAATCGACTTACCAAAACTATAGTTTGCTAACAACAAATTTGTGAAGTGGTTGAAAAACTAGTTTTAATGACTCCAACCTAAGTGTATGTAAACTTCCAACTTCAACTGCATGTAACGTCTGCTTCCAACTCACACTCTTAAACACATAGATCCCCTGAACGCAGCTCACTTTCCAGACCCCTTTCCAGCTCACACTCTCAAACACGTAGATCCCCTGAAAGCAGCTCACTCTCCAGACCCCAATCACTTGAATTCTGATCACCTGTTCACACACCTGCATGTCATTATCACACACTATTTAGTTCAGTTCTTTGCATCCATCCTTGTGAGGTATTGTTTGTTTTGTGATGCACTTCTATTCAGAGCTCTGGTTTCCCTGTAATTTACCCCTCCCCTGTATGATAGTTTTTGCCTGCCTCTCTAACGACACCTTTTGCCTATTCCCTGCCTGTACTTTAGCGGATCGGATTTCTTGTTATCAACCTATTTCCTGATCTCCCGGATGACATTACTAGCCTTTTCCCTGCCTGTATAGTTACCTTTTCGGACCCCCTGTGTATGACCTTCTGCCTGCCCCTGGACCGAGCTACCTGCCTCCTCCTGTGGTCCTTTACAATGAACACCTGCTGCGCCCTGTGCTTGAAACCAGCTCTCTGTCTCCCATCGTGTTCATTACAGTATGTGTTGTGATAATTGCGTTGTTTCCTCTATAACCTGTTAGTTCATATGTCTTGCGACCATGATATATAGGTCCGAGGCCAAGACAATAAGCAGACACAGTGGCTGAATAAATTCATCACAAAACCGGAGCGCAACATCTGTCTGGTGGAGTCCACAAAGCATATTGCATGTAACAAACAGTGACATGACCTACAGCATGGTCAAGCAAGTTAATGTTTCTGATATTTTAAGACAACTAAACAACTATTGATTTAGAACCACGGAGATTCCGCAAGTCGCAAAGAAAACAGGCACTGCCTGCAATATTCCAGCACCATTTCAACTTCAACATCTAATCACCTATGCTTAGCCAAAACCAGTGAAACTAAAAGGTACCAAAAACAATTTAGTCCAGTCAATGTAAGTTAAATATAATGTGGCTGTCCATGGTACAGATTTCTGTGTGTGTGTGCGTGGACATGTATAACTATTGTTGCGAATAGTAAACAAACCAACATTTGACCAACTACGGACATTTTGTTTGTCCACACAAGGTCAGATGCTATTTCTAGGGGATTTAGGGTTAAGGTTAGAATTAGTGTTATGGTTAGAATTATGTTAAAGGTTAGGAGCTAGGATAAGTTTTAGATTTAGGTGCTAGGGGTTAGGTTTAAAGTAGGGGTTTTAAGTTAGGTTTTCATGTTAAGGGTTAAGGTTAGGGTATAGGTTAGGGGTTAGGGAAAATAGGATTTTGAATGGGACTGAATTGTGTGTCCCCACAAGGTTAGTTGCACAAGACTTTGTGTGTGCGTGTGTGTGTGTGTGCAACGAGCAAGTATAAAAAACATTTTAACACCCTACTTTTAGAGAAATGCCAATGCCATCCTCCTCTTTCATGTTGCCTAAATGGTCTTTGACTCTGTCACACAGTACACACTTTTAGTTTTTGTTGTCCTAGGCTACTTGGCTAAAATGCTTGCTTGCTAGCCTAACTTCCTTTTATGGGCAACAATGCAGCAGACTAGCTAGCTAACATTAGCCTACTACATCTACTGTAGCTACATGTTGAACTTCCATCCTCTCAGGCAAGGGGCACAATATATGAATTTATGGTTGGATCAGAATTGCCATTATAATCCTTGGCCAGTACGGATAGTTAAGTAAAACCACAAGTCCAAATTTTGGGCTCCCGTGTGGCGCAGCGGTCTAAGGCAATGCATCTCAGCACTAGAGGCGTCACTACAGACCCTGGCTCAATTCCAGGCTGAATTACATCCAGCCATGATTGTGAGTCCCATAGGGAGGTGCACAATTGGCCAAGCGTTGCCCAGTTTTGGCCGGGGTAGGCCGTCATTGTAAATAAGAATTTGTTCTTAACTGACTTGCCTAGTTAAATAAAAGGTTAAATATCCCTATCTCCATCCATGATGAATTTAGGAAAGTGGTGATTTTAGCTAGCTAGCTAGCCAACGGGGGCCAACAACACAATGAGATGCAACAATTCAAGTTTTTTTCTGTCCATGGCGTTTGGCCTCTGTTGTGATGTGATTGGTGTGAAGCCAAATCCAACAGGATTCCTTTGGCACTTTTTTTTGGTGCGCCAGGACCATTCACAGCTGAGCTCACTCAGTTTAGCTCAATGCTGATGGGCTATTATGTAATATATTTTTATCAAGGGAGACCATGCTCACTGGCTTCCCTTGCATTCTATGCTGCGGGCGACAACAGTGTCATACTCTTTTTGACCAGACAGAATCAGATAGATGGGCTACACATACTGAGACAGAGGGGGCACTGTTTCGCTCAGTTCTGCACCGGGGCCTCCCACTTCTCTATCTATTCTGGTTAGTGCCAGTTTGCGCTGTTCTGTGAAGGGAGTAGTACACAGCGTTGTACAAGATCTTCAGTTACATGGCAATTTCTTGCATGGAATAGCCTTCATTTCTCAGAATAAGAACAGACTGATGAGTTTCAGAAGAAAGTTCTTTGTTTCTGTCCATTTTGAGCCTGTAATCGAACCCACAAATGCTGATGCTCCAGATATTCAACTAGTCTAAAGAAGGCCAGTTTTGTTGCTTCTTTAATCAATTCTTTAAACAGTTTTCAGCAGTGCTAACATAATTTCAAAATGGTTTTCTAATGATCATTAGCCTTTTAAAATGCTAAACTTGGATTAGCTAACATAACGTGCCATTGGAACACAGGAGTGATGGTTGCTGATAATGGGCCTCTGTACGCTTATGTAGATATTCCATACAAAATCAGCCGTTTCCAGCTACAATAGTCATTTACAACATTAATATTAACATGTCTACTGTATTTCTGTTCAATTTTATTTTATTTTAATGGACAAAAAAATGTGCTTTTCTTTCAAAAACAAGGACATTTCTAAGTGACCCCAAACTTTTGAACAGTAGTTTATCTTGGAATTAATTGGGAATTTCAATGCAATGGTAAACGGTTTCTTCATATCATTCATATATTAAACGGAATACCGCACAAACCTTGCAGTGATGACGTTTTCTCACAGCTCAGAGCACAAGTATCCCCTCACACTAAATGCATATGTATGAAGAGCACAAGTATCCTCTCATGCTAAATGCATATGTATGAAGAGCACAGAGCCCAGTAGATAGTCTGTTTTTCAAATTGTTTTTTTCAGAGAAGATATGTAAATGAGGGACTAATCGTTCCAAAAATAAAATTACCAACATCAGCAGGATTCTCCTCTTCACTAAAAATGTTTTTTAAAAATGAAGGAAAAAAAGGATAAAAGAGACTTGGATGGCTCTGCCTCACAGTGAGAGAGAGAGAGAGACAGAGAGAGAGAGAGAGAGAGAGAGAGAGAGAGAGAGAGAGAGAGAGAGAGAGAGAGAGAGAGAGGGAGAGAGAGAGAGGGAGAGAGAGGGAGAGAGAGAGAGAGAGAGAGACAGAGAGAGGGAGAGAGAGGGAGAGAGAGAGACAGAGAGGGAGAGAGAGAGAGAGAGAGAGAGAGAGAGAGAGAGAGACAGAGACAGAGAGAGGGAGAGACAGAGAGAGAGCGAGAGAGAGACAGAGAGAGAGAGAGAGAGAGAGAGAGAGAAAGAGAGAGAGAGAGAGAGAGAGAGAGAGAGAGAGAGAGAGAGAGAGAATGCCCCACACCTCTAACTAGAGTGCCCTTTGGCTCCCCAAGGTCCCTGGTCTCATCTTAGTCTCTTCCTCTATGAGTGAGTCTGTCTGTCAGGCGGAGTAGTACTATTGTGTGTGAGTATGTCTGAAAGCCAGGTGGTTTGTTTGTCTGACAGACTCTCTGTCGAGCTGCTCAACTCTGGGAGTACTGAATGTCTGAGTTGGTGTGCTTGATGAGTAGGTGTGTGTGTAGAATAGGTGGGCCTGTCTGGAAGATACAAGCATACTTGCTGTCCCGTTATTCCTTATCCTCTATCCCCTGTCTGTGTGCATCACGCTCCAGACGAAGGCACGGCCAATCTTGTTAAGTGAGACTAAGTGGCTCTAAATATGCTGGATGCTAAACAGAAACTTTTCAGGGGCTGAGAGGCTGTCGAAGGCTCAGTAGTATCACACTACTCCACAACTAAACTGACTATGTTGTGCTTCAGCCTTACAGAGTCACGAAACCACCACCCCAGCCACCACATTCAGCAATGTGGGTGTCTGAGTGTGTGTATGTGAATGCTTGCATGTAGCCTCACACGTCATGTTGGCCTTGGGAGTCTCTAGGGTGTTGGGTTAGAAAGAGCTGCACGCATACCCAGACCGAGCCTCACGGAACACTTTACCTGGCTGATACTACCACACAGAAAAAAAGAGCCAGCATCACACTCTTTTGGAACCCTAACAATCCTGTGACTCCTCCCCCTTCACTTCCCCCCTCCCTCTCCTCCTCCCATTTTTCCTCTTCTAATTACTCTTCCATCCTCCACTCTCTCATGTTGAAAATGTGACTATCTCGTTGATTTAAAAAATGAATGGATCCTTGTGCAGATGGCAGTGTGTGTATGTGTTTGTGTGCATGTAAGCATGTGTGTGTGCACGCGTGCGTGTGTGTGTTTGGGTTCTGGTCATGTCTGGCATGAGTGGCTGGTGTCTCCTTCCGTGACTGGGCCCTGCATCAGACCAGCAGAGAGCTAGGGGAGAGAGGGAGAGAGGGAAGAGAACAGGCGAGGCAGGGGGAGAGCACTCATGAATGAAACATATACGGTAATGAAACCAGTAGCTTAACACCCAGACTCACACACACTATTTATCTCACCCCAAACACACACACACACACACACACACACACACACACACACACACACACACACACACACATACACACACACACACACACACACACACACACAGAATCTAATGGACAATGTTACAATACTATACATTTCAACATAGCACACTGTTCTGTACGTATGATTCACTTGGATTGTCACCCCTCCTCCATTGGAATATAAAGTGCATAATGTCTGCCAATGAAAACCATCCAGTCAAGGAATGCATACTTTTGTAGGTCACAGTGCCATGGGCTGTGGTTGCAGAGGTGACATAGAAGTTCATAAGGGGTCATAGCAGGTTATGCTAATTGATTCAGCTGTGAGTTGTGCAAGTAAGCGAACACTAATTGGCTGTCAGGGACACATTTCAAGGACATCTCAAACACTGGCATCCTCTCTTTCTCTCTCTCTCTCCACAATCAGCCACACACACACTGTGGACACCTGTGCTTCTCAGTGGTAGTCTTGGGATGAGCAGCATGCCTGTGTCTTTTCTCCAGGATGTCTCATATTGTTTCAAGGTAAGGATTCTGCTGTTACCTTGATGATGGATTTCTAACAGAAATGAAGTGTCCACATTACTGGGAGTGTTATCATGATTTAACACAACCGCATTTAGGTAAATGTCCCACCTGCCCTGCTGTATTGACATCACAAAGACAGTTATGTGTGTGCGCATGTGTGCACACGCATGTGGCATGTTTGTCTATAAAGTTTAAAAAGATCAGCGTCACTCCTGCCATCCTCCCTACAACTGACTAGACGCTGACAGGGAAGGAAACTTGCACACAGACGTGTGAAGGGCAAACTCACCAAGCCCAGAGAAGCCCAGCAGGATAAAAAGACACAATAGTCTTCGCTTTTCTCCCGGCTGCTAAGAGCAGGATTAGGCCTTCTTACTACAGAACAATGGGCAGACTGTTGTGCTGATAACGAGGTGTTAATCAGTAATGCTTTTCTTCCTCTCTCCTTCTCCTTCCGGCACTAGAAGCTCAAATCTGCTCCGTGCTCCTCTTAAATAGGAGAATGGACAGTGGATTTTGTCCCCTTATTGAACGTCTTAACTGTCAAAACAAGCTGTAATATCGGTAATCAGTTGTTCAGCACCATTGAAGTGGACAGCAACATATTTCTGAAGTTCAGCACCTGGAAAGAGTGGACAGCAATTGTTTTACAAGAGCAGTAATGTCACTACTCGACACAGTGTAAATTGCAACTAAAATAGAACTCTCCATCGTTTCTTTGCATCTGCAGCCAAACATGTTTGTATCATTCCATAGATGACATGTATGTCAGTGTAATGTTTGTTTTGACCAGTATGTAGTGATTGTCTGGATGTGTGTTTAACAGTAAGACTGGTGGCATGTGCATGTCTGTATTATGTCTGTTTTATGGCACCTAAGTAATGTCCGGTGTAACAGCAGACCAAGCTGCTCTCATCTCCTCCCTCTGTCTGCACGGCTCACTGGGCTAACACGATCTGGAGCTCCTCCAGCGTGTGGTTGTGTCTGTCTGTCTGTGTGTATGCGTGTGCGTGTGAAGGAACCTACCAGCCCCTGGGAGGTAGGATGGTGTGATAACACTCAGAAATGATAGTTTAGCCCTGGAGAGCACTTGACACGCAATATCTCCCCCCTCAGATCGACAGGCACACACACAGCTGCCATGATGAAGGGTAAACAACCACCGCCAAGGGCTTTGAGAGAGACGCTAGAGAGGGAGACAACTTCATCTGTATGTATAGTGTGTGCATGTGTGTGTGTGCGTATGTGTGTGTGCATGCGTGAAACACAGCTGTCTTACCAGAGCTTGGATAGAGTATAGGAGAATATAAAGAAGACAAACTACAAATAGTTAATGAGGTGCAGACTAACTGCTCCTAACTTTTTATAACACAAACACAGCGTGGGACAGTAGGATGTAAACTCAGCAAGAGAGACAAGAGCAAGATGAATGTACTTTACTGAAGACAATATGCTTTACTTTGCCAGAGTGCCAGACTGTCTCTAAAACTAAATATTCATCTGATCTAATCCTGGGAGACCAGGTACACTCACTCTCTGGGAAATCAGTAACATCAATGACGTAACAGACAGAAACAGAAACCAGCAGGACTGCGGCTGTCCGCGACTGGGGTTGGTCTTTGGGACTTTTTCATTTTTTTTGTTGATATCTTCGGACTTAAAAGATGAAAACTCACTCTGTATGACCCTCATCCCCATGCCCAGTCATTTGAGCATAGACGACAATGACTCATTTTAGAAGTCTATACCATAGAGACTCATTTTAAAAAGTCCCATCACTTCAGTGGAAAAACTTCTAAAATGAGTCTCCTCCCTCATAATTGCGGCTCAAGTAAGCCATTATTTTGAGAGGGGCCGACCCCAGCTGCCTTAGAGACGTCTCCAGGCAGCTTGTTAGCACTTAGTCAGGCTTTGAGTGTGTTTGAGTAACATTACAGATGATGAGAATTCTCTCCCTATCTCTGCTGCTCCTCTCCCTCCGGCTGAGTCGGAGGGTCAATTTCCACAACACTAAAATATGGAGCTCGGCGATAAAATAGCAGCATCTATATTTCTTAGGACATGTAGGCCTACTTCAAACCTCTTATTCTGTGGTGTCAGGATATTGATCATTTATGCAGGTTTAGAATGTACAGTAACAGGGCCGGCCGTAGCCTTTAGGGGGCCCTAAGCAGGATTTTAATGGCCCCTCCTCTCAATGGCGGAGAGAAAAATTAATGTTTTAATGTACATTCCTGCAATTCTACACATTTTGCCATGACTTGTGCCATGTCAGTGATATCTGAGTGAAAGTGAATAACAAAATCAATGGGCCCTGCATGATCCGGTCAGTATTCGGCCATGATTACTACAAGTTTAGATAGCTGGCTAGACTAATTTACCAATAAAAAAATTGTTAGCAGACAAGGCTAATTGAGTGACTGTAAATGACAGACATAACAATAAAATAAATTGCTGATGCACAACCAAAGTTCGAACTTGCACATTGTGTATTCTACTATTCTAACTCTCAGGGCCTAGGGCCCTGGAGCCGGTCCTGTACAGTAACAGCATGTATATAAGGTAGAGTCACATAATGTTGCATCTTCCCATGTTACTTTAAGAAAATAGATGTAGCAGCAACTACACAGGACAGCAAGACAGAGACACACACATCCCCTAGACCTCAGGGCTGCCTACAAATGATCCTGTCTGCCACCAAGCAGAGAATAATCCATTTCACTACATAAAGCATTTTGGCTGTGAAGGACTGGAGGGACTTAGTCCATCACTGGAGAGGCTCTGTATGGTGCAGCCCAGTGTGAGTGAATACTAGTCCTGTGACTGTATGTTATGAATGGGGAACATTATAAACTCATCATTAGCCATAAGATGAAAGGCCAATCTGCTGAGTCTACATCACAGAGAGGCACAGAAACGCCTTTGCTGTTGACACACACATAGAGCAGCCATAGCCCTCAGCAAGTGTCACCCAACAGTAAAACAAGGGGACTTTTTACTTTTTTACTGGGTCTGTTTTCTGTCAGACCACATCCTGAGGCAAAGGATCAAATTAGCTTTTCTAAAAAAAAATGTGCACACACACACACACACACACACACACAATGGATACATATACAAGTACACACACACTGGTATTATCATTCAACCCCTAAAACCTTTCTAACGGGTGATCGGAATTAATATGCATACATATACTTTTTTAATGTAAGCACTAAACTTTTATAATTATAGGAAGCCTTGAGTGTGTGCATGTCTGTGTTAGTGTGAGTGTGAGTGTGTGTGTGTCTGTGTTAATGTTAGTGTGTGTGAGAGGATGTTTTTAACGCTAGCTGAAGGGAAAGCGCCCTTGCCGAACGCAGCCCGTAGGCAGCTGTCTAACACAGATGTGGCAGTTTACACACACACACACACACACACACACACACACACACACACACACACACACACACACACACAGCTACTGCAGACCCATTGGGACAGTACCTTCCTTTTGGTATTTCCAGAACACAGGCAATCATAATTAAACTAATTTAATGTCTCCTCGTTAGCGTAAGGCAGACGCCCTAAGCCTCTGAAACAGGATGCCACTCCATGGGTTTACAGGGAGTTCATCATATCCTCAGATACCGTCAGTGACAGAGGCTTCCTGGTGGTAGTCAATAGTTGATCAGGCTGTTATGGTGTTAGGGTTTAGGTAAGGGTTTGTGGTTTGTGGTTTGTGGTCTGTGGTTGAAATCATGTGGTTACAGGGTGCTTCACTTCTCTTCTTTATAACATAGCCATATAATGAGGAGCAGGTGGCCTCAGATGAGAGGTGAGATTTCAGAGAGGAGAGGACAGAAGGAGAGCTGCATGGTCACCTTGGGCCGAGCCTGCAATTAAAGGCACCACTAGTAATAATATATATCAATCTGTTCCATAACCCATCCTGCCCAGGCTCACAGCTGCCAAGGGCATGGATTACCAAAGAAACCAATTCGGAGGGAACAGTGCGCGCAATGACAATTTGAGACGGGAGAGAAATGAGACTGCAGGTCTTTGTTCTGCCTGACATTTATCTGGACGCGCTCAAACAGAAAGTGTGGATGGGAGATGCGGTGTCGCCCTATAAGAGGTCCCCAGGTTACTCCTGTGGTATTAAACTGATATACATAGGTATACATCTCAGGGAAATATCAGAGCATCACAGACCTGGATTTAGCAACAAAGTCCAATCTGTAAATTAAAAATTAGCCAAAATATGGTGCCCAGACGGTACTGGACGACTGAAGGACAGTGCAGGCCTACCTCTCCGCAAACCAAAGAAGATTTATTTGTCACTTTGAGACATTTCAGGTCAAATGCGCTGGTAGTTCTTCTCTGTTTTGCAACACAGAACCAATGGGTTGCCACTTTAACAATACTATGGCTTTTAACTCAACCGTAAACATTAGTGATTGGCCCACAGGATTGTCACCGGACCCAAAAACAAGAAACAAGGCTGTAGATAAGACTGCATATCATCCCCAATCACCTGGTGAGTCTGTATAGAAATATGGGTTTGATCCTAAAGGCAGCCGCATCGATTTCCCTTAAAACACAACTTCAAAGAGACGGTTTTGTTTGCTAGTTTAAAGTATGTTGTACAGCAGCTTTAGCAAACCCTCTGATGTAGTGGTCACGCCTTCCCTGGCCCAGTAAGGAGGACCAACCTGCACCAAGGTTAAAAGTAATAATTACATAAAAAGAGAGTGCCTTATCAATCCTCCACTCCGCTCTCCACTGTTCTCTCGTTCTCTCCGTTCTCCTTTGGGTTAAAGCACAGAGATCAATCCTATGCTATGAAGTGGAGAGGGCACCTTGAAAAACCGCTATTTATTTGTTTGAAACGTTGCCTCTCTTTCTTGTCCTCTCGCCGGCCACGGGGGATCCGGACATTGATTTTCACTTCAATGCTTTGGCCTTTGACCCCTGGGAGACGTGGCATCCCTCTCACGGCCGCTCCCAGCCAGGTGCAACTGGGGAAACCGCCAGCACTGTCACCAACACTCACACTCATTTACATATTTTAAAAGAGAAATATATAGTTATATATTATCCAACTTGCGGGAAAACTATTTTGGGCTGGATGGACTACGACACTCCAAACCCAGAATTAGTTGAACTCTTAAAAATTGTATGTGCAAAAGTTCAGCGGTATTTGAACTTTAAAGGGGGGTAGAGAAACTATCTGACTCTCAAATAAAATTTCATGTTCTCTCCATTTCGTGTACAGGAATGTGTAGTGTGAGAGAGATAGACAGCACTGTACTGTTTGCGGATGGACTGCTTTGCTGTAATGAAGCTAGGGCCTCATGTGGTGACGCTGTCAACCAATGCAGTGTGTCAGCAGAACACCAGTCTCTCTGCATTAAAACGTGCCTCAGGACACATAACTCCAGATTACTGAGATACTGCCTCACATCAACCAATATTGACATTATATCCTCTGGAAAAGGCATTAAGAAAAAACAATATATATATATATATATATATATATATATATATATATATATATATATATATATATATATGCGCATTCGGAAAGTATTCAGACCCATTAACTTTTTCCACATTTTGGTAGGTTACAGCCTTATTCTAACATGGATTAAAAAAAAAAAAATTCCCCTCATCAATCTACACACAATACCCCATAATGACAAAGCAAAAACATGTTTTTAGAAAAGTTTGCTAATTTATAACAAATACAAAACTGAAATATTTCAGCTACATAAGTATTCAGACCCTTTACTCAGTACTTTGTTGAAGCACCTTTGGCAGCAATTACAGCTTAGTGTCTTCTTGGGTATAACACTACAAGCATGGCACACCTGCATTTGGGAAGATTCTCCCATTCTTCTCTGCAGATCCTCTCAAACTCTGTCAGGTTGATGGGGAGCGTTGCTGCACAGCTATATTAATGTCTCTCCAGAGACGTTCGATCGGGTTCAAGTTCGGACTCTGGCTGGGCCACTCAAGGACATTCAGAGACTTGTCCCGAAGCCAATCCTGCGTTGTCTTGGCTGTGTGGTTAGGTTTGTTGTCCTGTTGGAAGGTGAACCTTCGCCCCAGTCTGAGGTCCTAAGAGCTCTGGGGCAGATTTTCATCAAGGATCTCTGTGTACTTTGTTCCGTTCATCTTTACCTCGATCCCTGAAGCTGAAAAACATCCCCACAGCATGATGCTGCCACCATCATTCTACACCCTAGAGAGAGTGCCAGATTTTCCAAAGAGTTCAATATTGGTATCATCAGACCAGAGAGTCTTGTTTGTAATGGTCTCAGAGGCTTTAGGTGCCTTTTGGCAAACTCCAAGCGAGCTCTAGAGGAACTAGAGCTTTTCCCCCCGATTGCTCAGTTTGACCTGGCGGCCAGCTCTAGGAAGAGTTTTGGTGGTTCCAAACTTCTTCCATTAAAGAATGATGGAGGCCACCGTGTTCTTGGGGACCTTCAATGGTTCAGAAATGTTTTGGTATCCTTCCCCTCGACACAATCCTGTCTCAATGCTCTACAGACAATTCCTTCATCCTCATAGCTTGGTTTTTGCTCTGACATGCACTGTCAACTGTGGGACATTATACAGTGCCTTGCGAAAGTATTCGGCCCCCTTGAACTTTGCGACCTTTTGCCACATTTCAGGCTTCAAACATAAAGATATAAAACTGTATTTTTTTTGTGAAGAATCAACAACAAGTGGGACACAATCATGAAGTGGAACGACATTTATTGGATATTTCAAACTTTTTTAACAAATCAAAAACTGAAAAATTGAGCGTGCAAAATTATTCAGCCCCCTTAAGTTAATACTTTGTAGCGCCACCTTTTGCTGCGATTACAGCTGTAAGTCGCTTGGGGTATGTCTCTATCAGTTTTGCACATCGAGAGACTGACATTTTTTCCCATTCCTCCTTGCAAAACAGCTCGAGCTCAGTGAGGTTGGATGGAGAGCATTTGTGAACAGCAGTTTTCAGTTCTTTCCACAGATTCTCGATTGGATTCAGGTCTGGACTTTGACTTGGCCATTCCAAATACAGTTTTATATCTTTATGTTTGAAGCCTGAAATGTGGTAAAAGGTCGCAAAGTTCAAGGGGGCCGAATACTTTCGCAAGGCACTGTATATACTGATGTGTGCCTTTTCAAATCATGACCAATCAATTTAATTTACAACAGGTGGACTCCAGTAAAGTTGTAGAAACATCTCAAAGATGTATATACAGTGCCTTTGGAAAGTATTCAGACACCTTGCCTTTCTCTACATTTGGGGAGAATATATATATACGTTTGGACACACCTAGTCATTCCAGGGTTTTTCTTTACTTTTACTGTTTTCTACATTGTAGAAGAATAGTGAAGACATCAAAACTATGAAATAACACATATGGAATCATGTAGTAACCAATTCAAACAATTCAAAATATATTTTATATTTGGCATTCTTCAAAGTAGCCACCCTTCGCCTTGATGACAGCTTTGGACACTCTTGGCATTCTCTCAACCAGCTTTAACTGGCATGCTTTTCCAACCGTCTTAAAGGAGTTCCCACATATGCTGATCACTTGTAGGCTGCTTTTCCTTCACTCTGCAGTCCAACTCATCCCAAACCATCTCAATTGGGTTGAGGTTGGGTGATTGTGGAGGCCAGGTCAGCTGATGCAGCACTCCATCACTCTCCTTATTGGTCAAACAGCCCGTACACAGCCTGGAGGTGTGGGGTCATTGTCCTGTTGAAAAACAAATGATAGTCCCACTAAGCACAAACCTACTCTGCACCTCACAAAGACACGGCGGTTAGAACCAAACATCTCAAATTTGGACTCATCAGACAAAAGGACAGATTTCCACTGGTCTAACGTCCATTGCTCTTGTTTCTTGGCCCAAGCAAGACTCTTCTTATTATTGGTGTCCTTCAGTAGGGATTTCTTTGTAGTAATTCAACCATGAAGACCTGATTCACGCAGTCTCCTCTGAACAGTTGATGGTGATTCTTCACTCTGTGAAGCATTTATTTGGGCTGCAATTTCTGAGGCTGGTAACGCTCATGAACTGATCCTCTGCAGCATAGGTAACTGTGTCTTCCTTTCCTGTGGCGGGCCTCATCAGAGCCAGTTACATCATAGCGCTTGATGGTTTTTGTGACTGCACTTGAAGAAACCTTCAAAGTTCTTGAAATTTTCCAGATTGACTGACTTTCATGTCTTAAAGTAATGATGGACTGTCATTTCTCTTTGCTTATTTGAGCTGTTCTTCCCATAATATGGACTTGGTCTTTTACCAAATAGGGCTATCTACTGTATACCAACCCTACCTTGTTACAACACAACTGATTGGCTCAAATACATTAAGAAGGAAAGACATTCCACAAATGAACTTTTAACAAGGCACACCTGTTAATTGAAATGCATTCCAGGTGACTACCTCATGAAACTGGTTGAGAGAATGCCAAGAGAGTGCAAAGCTGTCATCAAGGCAAAGGGTGGCTACTTTGAAGAATCTCAAATATAAAATATATAAAATACTACATGATTCCATGTGTGTTGTTTCATAGTTTGATGTCTTCACTATTATTCTACAATGAAGAAAATAGTAAACATAAAGAAAAACCCCTAAACTAGTTGATGTGTCCAAACATTTGACTGATACTTTATATACTTAATTGTATTGTCCCATACATACTGTACAGAAGAAATTGCCGAACAAAGGCATTTTAAGCAAGCATCGTGTTATAATCTGGATAACTGGAGCTAAATAAACAGACATATATAATCTCACAGTAATATAAATTCCTCCTTCTCTCTCCTTTTCTGCTCCATCCTCTCTTCCTATGAATGATGTAGACTCAGGCCAGAATGTGGCAGATGGGTGAAACACAGGTGTCGTCGAAACCATCAGTAACTAGGCTACCCCCTCCCCTGACAGTCCGTAGCCACATCAGAGAGTACAAGTGAATCAAAACTTTCCATCTGCAAACAGTGGCATCTTAACCAGAGCACTGGTCTATTTGACATTCAAGATTTTAATAGGAGTCATGTCGGCATCCGAACTTCCAAGACGTTGACATTCTAGTGACAATGCAAATTAGAGTGCTATTGTTGTGGTGGTTTTGTGCCAAAATGGAGGAGAGTCAAACTAATAAGGTTTCTGGCCAAATGTTGTTTTTAATCAGATGGGCATAGTTATTACTTACTGTGTAGTTACATGTAATTACAGTATTCTATGTAACTACATAGACTTTAAATGACAGCCTACTTGTTTCGACCATTGTGGTGACGTGAATACATTGGCCTGTTTGGACATTGGGTGAAATATAACTATGTTAAATAATATGAGCAGAATTCAAATGTTCATCTTTAACAATGCCATGGCCAGTTGATGCATCTGTTACAGCTTGGCTGACACCCTCATTCCCTCCTCTCTCCTTTCTGAATATCTCAAGACAAAAGCGACCCAGTGTAATGGTTAGACATGGGTGTGTGTTATTTCAGACACCTGCTAGTGTCCTTCTGGAGAACCCACTGGCCTGGCTCAACCATAACCTGGATCTGACCCATCTGGCTGCTTTAGACAACATTTACCGAGGAGGAAAATCACCCTGGGCTGAAGCTACGTCCTGCCTTTCCCTGTGGAAAGACAAATGTCTTAATTACACAGCACCAGTCCACAAACATAATCTACGGGCCAGCATCAACTCTGGAAATGTGCTATTAAACAGCAGGCTGGGAACACAGGAACTTAGGTCGTTTTCTGTCAGATCTATATGTTAATTTACATATATCCTAATTGAATACAAATTAGATAAGACTGTCGCTGATTGGAATTTATTAAAGATAGGTAGAGGTGAGTGATCTGTCCAGACATGGCCACCTACTGAGCAGCAGGAGATCTCAGCTCAGGTGGAAGGAACTGAAACTACAGGTAGTTTAATCCCCCAAACACTTCCATCACTAACATACGGCCATGAGTGGCCTAATGGACTGAGTGACTGACCTCTCTCCCCAACCCCCCTCCCTCCCTCCCACCCCCTGTCTCTCCACTCAAAATCCATCTGCCTGTTTGAGTGGGTCAGGACATGGGCAGCTGAACAGCCAATTTAAGCACTTTAAATCACAACTCACACACACACCCAGGCCATGGAAGCACTAATCATCACAGCAGGGTGGCTGCTCTGAACCAGGCAGAGAGTGCAGTGTTCATCTGCCAGAGGGGACGAGAGGTTAGACAGTGTCAGTCTGGACACGAGAGGAAGTGACACCGTCATAACACATCCCGCCCCTTCCCATCAAAGCCAATTAAACCCAATCAGGACTGAAGTGTCAGGCACCTCTCACCCAATCACCTCTCACCCCGTCTGTCCTGAGGGACACCACTTCTTTCTCATGTGTTTTAACATCAAAGGTTTTACTTCTGTAAGGTCCAGGCTGCTGTTGGTTCAGACACAGAAGGGGGTTGTCTAGGCTGGGAATGGGCATATGGAGCTCTGTGTGTGTGTGTGTGTGTGTGTGTGTGTGTGTGTGTGTGTGTGTGTGTGTGTGTGTGTGTGTGTGTGTGTGTGTGTGTGTGTGTGTGTGTGTGTGTGTGTGTGTGTGTGTGTGTGTGTGTGTGTGTGTGTGTGTGTGTGTGTGTGTGTGTGTGTGTGTGTGTGTGTGTGTGTGTGTGTGTGTGTGTGTGTGTGTGTGTGTGCGTGCGTGATAGAGAAAGAGAAAGAGAAAGAGAAAGAGAGAGAAAGAGTTTGACTAGAGGCCGTGCTGCCCCAAGGGCTCAGACCTGATCTGTCAGTCTGTAGGAACACAAACACAACACTGCATCCTGACAACATACACAAAAACACACAAACAAACACACAAACACCCAACATACTGCAATACACTATGACAGAGGGAGAGGAAGAGGGAACACAGAGCTAGAGAGAAGTGACAGAAACAGAGAGAGAGACCATCTTTGACCAAGAATAGGGGTTATGTGGAGGACATAGGCCCATGTGGAGCACTCCACTTCCCCCTTAGAACAAAAGGAGAGGTTATAGTCTGCATTTCAGAGTGGAAGGGCCAGTTAAGCAAAGCAGGTCAGTGTAAACATGAGACTAAGTCAGAGTAATGACACTGACCCACTCCATTGTGTGACCTGTCCCTGTTCCATTAAAATATATGCCCCAGCATCATCATTCTGAGTTAGGCCCCTGTGTGGAGGTGACCTGGGTGAGCTAGATTTAAAGGGATACTTCAGTACTTTGGCAATGAGGCCCTTTATCTAGCAGATAACCATAGACTTCCAGTCATTGCGCTAAAGCTAGTTAGCATTGGTTTGTTAAACTACCTCTAACTACCTTCAAACTGGACACATAGATATAAAAAGGGTATCTACAAATTAATCTGACTCTGGGGAACTATTGCCAAAATCCCAAAATATCCCTTTAGCTAATACTAATCACAGTCCTCGCTCTGTGACCACTTCCTTCACCTACATTTCCTTTAAAATAATATATATTGTGTGACCTGCCCCTATTCTAATAAAACACATGCCCAGCATCATCACTCCGAGTTAGGCCATTGTGTGGAGGTGACCTGGGTGCGCTAGTTTGAACTAATCACAGTCCTCGCTGTGTGACCACTTCCCTCCTCCCAACATTTCCCCAGCAATCTACACACCATACCGCATAACAACAAAGCAAGAACAGGTCTTTGGCATTTTTTGTATTTAAAAAAATAATTAAAACAAAAATACCTTATTTACATGTATTCAGACCAATCCATGAGGATGAAGGAACTGTCCATAGACTGCCGAGACAGGATTGTGTCGAGGCACACATCTGGGGAAGAGTACCAAAAAATGTCTGCAGCATTGATGGTCCCCAAGATCACAGTGCCTCCATCATTCTTAAATGGAAGAAGTTTGGAATCACCAAGATTCTTCCTAGGGCTGGCTACCAGGCCAAACTGAGCAATCGGGGGAGAAGGGCCTTGGTCAGGGAGGTGACCAAGAACCTGATAGTCGTTCTCTGTAGAGATGGGAGAACCTTCCAGAAGGACAACCATCTTTGCAGCACCAATCAGGCCTTTATGGTAAAGTGGCCAGACGGGTGACACTCCTCACTCAGTAAACGGTACAGGACAGCCCGCTTGGAGTTTGCCAAAATGCACCTAAAGACTGTCAGACCATGAGAAACAAGTATCTCTGGTCTGATGAAACCAAGATTGAACTATTTGGCCTAAATGCCAAGCATCATGTCTGGAGTAACCTGGCACCGTCCTTACTGTGAAGCATCATGCTGTGGGAATGTTTTTCAGCGGCAGGGACTGGGAGACTAGTCAGGATCGAGGCAAAGATGAACGGAGCAAAGTACAGAGAGATCCTTGAGGACAACCTGCTCCAGAGCGCTCAGGACCTCAGACTGGGGCAAAGGTTCACCTTCCAATAGGACAACGACCCTAAGCACACAGCCAAGACAACGCAGGAGTGGCTTTGGGATAAGTCTCTGAATGTCCGTGAGTGGCCCAGCCAAAGCCAGAAATCGAACATCTCTGGAGAGACCTGAAAATAGCTGTGCAGCAACGCTCCTCATCCAACCTGACAGAGCTTGAGAGGATCTGCAGAGAAGAATGGGAGAAACTCCCAAAATACAGATGTGCCAAACTTGTAGCATCATACCCAAGAAGACTCGATGCTAAAGGGTCTGAATACTTATGTAAATGTGATATTTGAGTTTTTTTTATTTTTATAAATTAGTAAACATTTCTAAACCTGTTTTTGCTTTGTCATTATGGGGTGTTGTGTATAGATTGAGCGGGGGAAACTATTTAATCAGTTTTAGAATAAGGCTGTAACGTAACAAAATGTGGAAAAGGTCAAAGGGTCTGGATACATTCCGAGATACTGTATAGTAGTACTTTTGGAATGCCAGCTTGAAACTAGCTTAAGTAGGGCCTGAACGTAAAATGGCCGCCAAGGGTTTATCCTTTCAGAGCCTACCTGTTACATAGTTGTGTTCCTGCACATCCATGCAGGGACAGCATAAGTAAAAAGGCCGTTCAAACATTTTTTTACTATTTTGCTTCCTACCAATACTGGATACTCTTAACCAAGTTGGAGAAAAAAATCCTAATACATTCATCCTAATACAAGTTTTACTGGCAGTTAACTTCATCAAAGATCTAAAAGACCTCACAAGCATCTCATTTCAATGTCTTTTTTTTATACATAAAATCAAATCAAATCAGATGTATTTATATAGCCCTTCTTACATCAGCTGACATCTCAAAGTGCTGTACAGAAACCCAGCCTAAAACCCCAAACAGCAAGCAATGCAGGTGTAGAAGCACTGTACAGTGGTCAGATGAAGCAGATGCTAAACTACAGGACTGTTTTGCTATCACAGACTGGAACATGTTCCGGGATTCTTCCGATGGCATTGAGGAGTACACCACATCAGTCACTGGCTTTATCAATATGTGCATCGAGGACGTCATCCCCTGTGTACATACACACCCCAACCAGAAGCCATGGATTACAGGCAACATTCGCACTGAGCTAAAGCGTAGAGCTACCACTTTCAAGGTGCAGGACTCTAACCCAGAAGCTTACAAGACATCCTGCTATGCCCTGCGACGAACCATCAAACAGGCAAAGCGTCAATACAGAACTAAGATTGAATAATACTACACCGGCTCCGACGCTCGTCTTATGTGCAGGGCTTGCAAACTGTTACAGACTACAAAGGGAAGCACAGCTGCGAGCTGCACAGTGACACAAGCCTACCAGATGAGCTAAATCACTTATATGATCGCTTTAAGGCAAGCAACACTGAGGCATGCATGAGAGCATCAGCTGTTCCGGACGACTGTGTGATCACGCTCTCCGTAGCCGACGTTAGTAAGACCTAAAACAGGTCAACATACACAAGGTTGCGGGGCCAGACGGATTACCAGGACGTGTGCTCCGGGCATGTGCTGACCAACTGGCAGGTGTCTTCACTGACATTTTCAAAATGTCCCTGATTGAGTCTGTAATACCAACATGTTTCAAGCAGACCACCATAGTCCCTGTGCCCAAGAACACTAAGGCAACCTGCCTAAACGACTACAGACCCATATCACTCACGTCTGTGCTTTGAAAGGTTGGTAAGGGCTCACATCAACCATTATCCCAGAAACCCTAGACCCACTCCAATGTGCATACCGCCCAAACAGATCCACAGATGATGCAATCTCTTTTGCACTCCACACTGCCCTTTCCCACCTGAACACCTATGTGAGAATGCTATTCATTGAATACAGCTCAGCGTTCAACACCATAGTACCCTCAAAGCTCATCACTAAGCAAAGGATCCTGGGACTAAACCTCCCTCTGCATCTGGATCCTAGACTTCCTGACGGGTCGCCCCCAGGTGGTGAGGGTAGGTAGCAACACATCTGCCACGCTGATCCTCTACACTGGAGCCCCCCAGGGGTGCGTGCTCAGTCCCCTTCTGTACTCCCTGTTCACCCACGACTGCATGGCCAGGCACGACTCCAACACCATCATTAAGTTTGCAGACGACACAACAGTGGTAGGCCTGATCACCGACAAGGACGAGACAGCCTATAGGGAGGAGGTCAGAGACCTGGCCGGGAGGTGCCAGAATAACAATCTATTCCTCAACGTAACCAAGACTAAGGAGATGATTGTGGACTACAGGAAAGGAGGACCACCCCATTCTCATCGACGGGGCTGTTGAGCAGGTTGAGAGCTTCAAATTCCTTGGTGTCCACATCAACAACAAACTAGAATGTTCGAAATACACCAAGACAGTCGTGAAGTGTGCACAATAAAGCATCTTCCCCCTCAGGATACTAAAAAGATTTGGCATGGGTCCCAAGATCCTCAAAAGGTTCTACAACTGCAACATCGAGAGCACCCTGACCGGTTGCATCACTGCCTGGTATGGCAATTGCTCGGCCTCTGACCGCAAGGCACTACAGAGGGTAGTGCGTACGGCCCAGTACATCACCTCTACACTAGGCGGTGTCAGAGGAAGGCCCTAAAAATTGTCAAAGACCATAGCCACCCCAGTCATAGACTGTTCTCTCTACTACCGCATGGCAAGTGGTACCGGAGTGCCAAGTCTAGGACAAAAAAGGCTTCTCAACAGTTTTTACCCCCAAGCCATTAAACTCCTGAACAGGTAATCAAATGGCTACCCGGACTATTTGCATTGTGTCCCCCCCCCCCCCAACGCCCCCAACCCCGATTTTTAAGCTGTTGCTACTCTCTGTTTATCATATATGCATAATCACTTTAACTATACATTCATGTACATACTACCTCAATTGGGCTGACCAACCAGTGCTCCCGCACATTGGCTCCCGCACATTGGCTAACCGGGCTATCTGCATTGTGTCCTGCCAACCCCCTCTTTTACGCTACTGCTACTCTCTGTTCATCATATATGCATAGTCACTTTAACCATATCTACATGTACATACTACCTCAATCAGCCGGACTAACCAGTGTCTGTATGTAGCCTCGCTACTTTTATAGCCTCGCTACTGTACAGTATATAGCTTGTCTTTTTACTGTTGTTTTATTTCTTTACTTACCTATTGTTCACCTAATACCTCTTTTGCACTATTAGTTAGAGCCTGTAAGTAAGCATTTCACTGTAAGGTTTACACCTGTTGTATTCGGCGCACGTGACAAATAAACTTTGATTTGATTATGTCATGTGCTGAGACGTCTATGCATTTCTACTCAGAGACATATCTATGTAACGTTTGGTTCAGTCAAAGGGTTGAAGGGTTGAGCAGATGAAACAACACATTACATATTCCTGACGTGTTTAGAAAGGCTATGTCCCTCTAAAAGTTTAGGAGCCAGAGGGAGAAGCATAAGCCACATCAATTGACTGGGAAAATGAGAAAGTTTGTCGCGTCGCTCCTGTCGGAGTAAACGATTAAGATATCTAATATGATATTTAATGCTGTAGGGCAGGCAGGCTGATAGCAGGCTGATAAGCTTCTCTCCCCTGCGCTCATCCTCACACGTTAATTAGTTTCTGGGCTCATTTTGTTTTATCCATTTAAGGCTTTGAAGGAAAGAAAGACACCTGCATCTATCATAATTATTTTACTGATGCTAAAATGAGCGGCAGAGAGCACGGTCTCATTCACACAGAGAGAGAGCGGAGAGAAAGGGAGAGACAGAGGGAAAGAGAGAAGAGGTGGAAGAGAGCGGAGAGAAAGGGAGAGACAGAGGGAAAGAGAGAAGGGGTGGAAGAGAGGGGGGAGAAAGGGAGAGAGAGAGAAGAGGGAGGTGGATCGATAAATACCACTCCAGCTGATTGGACCTAATTAGAGACATAGCGAAGCATTCTGGGAGAAGCTGGGTGGAATTGAGTTGGCCAGGTTGTCAAAGCCAATTAGACAGCTGTATTATTGCAATAGAAAAAAACACACAGATTAGATTAAGTGTGCTGTGCTGTGCTTGTGCTTGTACCATGCTTATTGAACGTGTGTATATGTGTGTTCGCCATCATGTTAGAACTCTAACTAGGAAGAAGAGGACACTGTGGCGGTATGGAGGACAGGTATCTGTTCAGAGGGTCATTGTCATTGCCACTGAAACCTTGATACTATGTATTTCTGTCTCTAAGACCCTTACATGGAGATTGGACAAGGCCATGTGACACACACACACACACACACACACACACACACACGCACACACACACACACACACACACACACACACACTCCAACACCAGCATTCGCGCCAGCTGTCAGCTGCTGGACTTGGCTGCAGCTGCAGAAAGCTCTTCAACACACTTTCAACTGGATGGTGTGTGTGTTCTTGAGAGAGATAGAGAAAGAACAGAGAGAGAGAGGGAGAAACTCTGATTACTTTCTCCAGATGGTACACACCCTAAAGCTCCCATCAGTTCTGCTACGGGGTGTCAGTTCCCTCAGGTCTCAGGGAAGGTTACACCTCTGCATGATGATCAACTACGACTAGCTACATGTGTGCACTTGTGTGCATGCCTGTGAATTTATGCATGTATCTGTGGGCTGTTGAAAGTGTCTTTGGAGATTTGTTTGTTCTGCATGTAACTCCTATATCAAAGGGAATCGATTCCTCTGACCTTGTTCTGAGATCAGCAGTCCAGATATCTACACCACCTCAATCCCACACTCAAATCAGCATCTCATATACAGTAGAAACTGTAATGATCAATACCTCATTATAAGGCCTTGGCCATAATGTAAGCAGATTAAATGTAATACAGGCAGACGTTGGTAATGAAAAGCCCACACATTGTAGTTGCCATTGATTTAGGCAGATATCCCGCTTGCTATTGCTGTTGCTCACACACAGTTTGTGAATAGCATCTGCTGCGTTCTGGAATGAGTTTGTCTTTGCTTTGAAACCAACTTTGAAGTGCTTATGTTGTCAATGCTCACACACGCATACTGTACACACACACACACACACACCCAAATACGCATAATCGTAGGAGAGCTTCTTATGCTGCAAATAGCTGGTTATCCAGGTTATGAAAAGAGAAAGAACATGCCTTATATATATGTAAATCGAGTGCTGGATCCTCGTATAAAATCCAAAGAACAGAAAAAGGACAGCACTCTGGTAAATAAACGTACAATTACGTATTTTTATTGCCACAAACATTTCAGGTATGAAATGCAAAAGGCAATGGCAATCAAACAGTGCAGCCAGAATTACAGCGTTTGAATCACCCCCGAGGTTTTGCTATAAGAGACCCTCAAATTTACGGGATTTTTTAGTAAGGCCAGATTTGTCTGTCATTCCTGATGGCTATTTCCCTTGTCACAACTGTATTCACTGCTATGCCATTATCAGAGGGAACAGGCGTATTCATCCCCATTCCAGTGAGAGGATAAAGGTTTGAGATAGAATAACATGTAATACAAAATATGTTGTATACTGTATCTCCTTAAGTGTTCCTGTCACTTTGATTATGTGGGTGAGACCAAACGTGAACTTAAGACAAGGATATGTGAGCATAAGATCTCCTGTTGCCATGCATTTCAATAGCAATAATAATGAACTAAGTGTCTTACGTTATATGTGTAATGAATTGGTGAAGGAACCACACAGGGGAGGAGACAGGGATAAATGACCTCCAGAGAGAGGCACATTGGATAGACAGCTTGGCCACTCTAGCCCCAGCAGGCCTCAATGAGTAATGTTGTTTTTCTTGTTTTTTTGTAGTATGTTTTTTGTACTAGGTTATAAGTAGGCCAAACATTTAGGTAATGACTTCATAATGTATTTTCATTTCGTGTCTATATATCTTCATTCATTTGATGTTCATGTTTCCCCTACAGCTCCCTCTGCTGGGTTCTCTTGATTGGGCCAATACTGACTGTGAATTTATAGTTCTGCCCAGCTGTGTGTGGTATTGCTGTTCTGACATTGCCTTGCACGCTGAAAAAGGGCTTATACTCAAAATATTTGTGCGGCCAAAAAAAACTGTACATCTAAGTGTATTTACCTGAGTTCTGTCCTATTTCTGTTCTTTGGTTACCCAGGTTAAACAATTCAGACAGTCCCTTCTCTCTGTCACACACTGTTAATGGGATTTATATGTTTAAATGAATGATTAGAATATTCCACCCTGAAACCATATGATTGTATGAAATTGATTAGAGTCATGAGATTAATGGTTTTCGTCAGTAGAATTATATATCCGTGAGTGTAGTTTTTAGGCAGAATTAGGATATAACAATATATCTGTACAATATGTCTATTATAGTATTTTAAAAACAGACTGTCTGAGCAGGATTCGGTGCCGACCTTCGCTGGGGGCCACTGAGAGTACTTCCCAGGATCTCCCTATCTTGAGGGAGGACGGGGAGTTATTCTCACGGACTCCCCTAATCTTTGTCGGCTGGGTAGCAGGACAGTGTGTGCGTAGGATACCTAATGTTTGTGTGTGAAAGTACAGTGGGGCAGAAAAGTATTTAGTCAGCCATCAATTGTGCAAGTTCTCCCACTTAAAAAGATGTGAGAGGCCTGTAAATTTCATCATAGGTACACTTCAACTATGACAGACAAAATGAGGGAAAAAAAATCCAGAAAATCACATTGTAGGATTTTTTATGAATTTATTTGCAAATTGTGGTGGAAAATAAGTATTTGGTCACCTACAAACAAGCAAGATTTCTGGCTCTCACAGACCTGTAAATTCTTTTTTAAGAGGCTCCTCTTTCCTCCACTCGTTACCTGTATTAATGGCACCTGTTTGAACTTGTTATCAGTATAAAAGACACCTGTCCACAACCTCAAACAGTCACACTCCAAACTCCACTATGGCCAAGACCAAAGAGCTGTCAAAGGACACCAGAAACTAAATTGTAGACTTGCACCAGGCTGGGAAGACTGAATCTGCAATAGGTAAGCAGCTTGGTTTGAAGAAATCAACTGTGGGAGCAATTATTAGGAAATGGAAGACATACAAGACCACTGATAATCTCCCTCGATCAAGATCTCACCCCGTGGGGTCAAAAGAGCTGGGACCAAAGTAACAAAGCCTACCATCAGAAACACACTACGCCACCAGGGACTCAAATCCTGCAGTGCCAGACGTGTCCCCCTGCTTAAGCCAGTACATGTCCAAGCCCGTCTGAAGTTTGCTAGAGAGCATTTGGATGATCCAGAAGAAGATTGGGAGAATGTCATATGGTCAGATGAAACCAAAATATAACTTTTTGGTAAAAACTCAACTCGTCATGTTTGGAGGACAAAGAATGCTGAGTTGCATCCAAAGAACGCCATACCTACTGTGAAGCATGGGGGTGGAAACGTCATGCTTTGGGGCTGTTTTTCTGCAAAGGGACCAGGACGACTGATCCGTGTAAAGGAAAGAATGAATGGGGCCATGTATCGTGAGATTTTGAGTGAAAACCTCCTTCCATCAGCAAGGGCATTGAAGATGAAATGTGGCTGGGTCTTTCAGCATGACAATGATCCCAAACACACCGCCCGGGCAACGAAGGAGTGGCTTCGTAAGAAGCATTTCAAGGCCCTGGAGTGGCCTAGCCAGTCTCCAGATCTCAACCCCATAGAAAATCTTTGGAGGGAGTTGAAAGTCCGTGTTGCCCAGCAACAGCCCCAAAACATCACTGCTCTAGAGGAGATCTGCATGGAGGAATGGGCCAAAATACCAGCAACAGTGTGTGAAAACCTTGTGAAGAATTACAGAAAACATTTGACCTCTGTCATTGCCAACAAAGGGTGTATAACAAAATATTGAGATAAACTTTTGTTATTGACCAAATACTTATTTTCCACCATAATTTGCAAATAAATAAATAAAAAATCCTACAATGGGATTTTCTGGAATTTTTTTCTAATTTGTCATAGTTGAAGTGTACCTATGATGAAAATTACAGGCCTCTCTCATCTTTTTAAGTGGGAGAATTTGCACAATTGGTTGCTGACTAAATACTTTTTTGCCCCATTGTATGTGCGTAAGAAGCCAGTATAAAATGTATGGTTTTGTACAACAGACCAGCGCTCTCCTGAATAAACCTTTTTGACTATTTTAGCTGGGCCTCCGTCTGTTTCATTCGACCAGTATCTTACAAATTCTGAGTTGCATACTGAGTAGTATAATTGAAGTGGGTTATGAACCTTGAGAACATAATTCTCATAACACACACACACACACACACACACACACACACACACACACACACACACGGCTGGTTGCCCAGAATAACCAGTACAGACAGTTCTCTCTTACTGTGAGCCAACTCTGAGTATCTGTAGTGTCACTTCCCAGCCACACAACTGAAGCGAATCATACATTGCACTGACTTTCAGTCAGGGAATTTGTACTGGGGAGTGTAGAGCTGGGTTTTCTGACCAGGAATATGTAGATCATAGACAAACACTGCCCTCTACAGGGCATCAGAAAAACTCAGCGTGCCACGTAGTGACAGAGATGGCATTTTAATTCAGTGGTAATCAATCGAAACATCTCTATATGGTTTGCCTGCGTCTGTCTCTCTGATGTCTTAAAATGTACTATTTCCTGTTTTATCTTATCATCGCTTCAGCATAAAGATTATCTCAGAACCTTTGAACATTCTTAAATAGAAGAGAATGTCTTGAAGTGAAACAAATGTTCCTTCAGCAGCATTTCTTTATTTGAGGATAAGAAGTTGTAAAGGTGAAGTCATCACTGTTAGCAGTGGGGGGTAGAGGGAAAGACTGAAAGGGGCTAAAGAGAGAGAACAGAACAGAGCGGAACGGACAGGGTGGAAATACAGTGGAGGTCACAGTGTTGGGAAGGGAATGTGTGCTTAACGCCTTTAGAATATCAACTTTAACCTTTACATAACAGGACCCCCTGGGACAACCATACCATTTCATATTTTGGAAGCAAGGCTAAGATGAAATGTCAGATTTATTAATGTTTTTTACATTATTTGCAAGCTTCCATGCTAAATTTTGTTGTAGTTGCTGAAAGTCACTCATGCTAAATTGATGCACTAATCAGCGGCTACTTTCTCTTACGTAAGTCAAAGTCAAGGACTATGTTTTATGCAACTGGCCCAAGATCATTTGCTGAACTCATATGATTGTGTTGATTAGGGCAATCTATACAGTGCTTCCATTACATCTGTGTGAAGTTGATCTATTGTATGTACCTTTGTCCTTGCAGCTGAGACCCTGATCATGAGAGCTGTGTTAGTGTTGACCTGTGTGATGGCTCTTCTGTCCATCCTGGCCACTGTAATTGGGCTGAGATGAATAAAGAAATGTGACTCTACAGGCCAGAAGGACAGGCTGGCTCTCTGGTGTCCTCTTCCTGTGTGAAAGTGAATATTGCAGGCCAACACACACACACACACACACACACACACACACACACACACACACACACACACACACACACATACTTACCTACATCAAGTTGTTCACTCTGCTTGTGGTTGTAGTAATTCTCATTTGCTGGCTGCCATTATACAGACAAATCATACCATGGTTGAAACACATAGTGTTGGTTTGTTTCTTGCTGTTTATATGTTTATTTTCTGTTGGCCTTTTCTATGTAGTCTCCCTGTCATGCAAGACAGAACAGACTATAAATACTATGGACCATAGTATAATACTCGAACCAGTGGAAGGTGTTCTTTTATGAACAGATACATATCTGATCGGTTATACTGTAGATTATTGTTATAGCTGAGTAGAGTAAAGTAAAGTAGATCTTAAAGTTCTACATCGCCCATGTCATTGGGAACCGACTGAGCCATGGGAATGAGTGAGGCTGTGACTGAGGTACTTGGGTTGCTTTTGGGGATCTTTGGTGCCAAGCTGCTGGTATCGGCTGGTGTTACTGATTGCTGGAGGGTAAGAGAACGGATTAACACCATTCTTTATTGTTTGAGATAAACTCCAGGGGGCGATTCCCTGGGCACAGATTAAAAGGTCAATTTTGGATTAGTACATAAATTGTTGTACTTTTTAATGAATAGCAATTTATTCTTGAAAAATATAACATGAAGAATATAGTGCATCTGTTTTACCTCATTAGAACCCAAAATATAACCTTGTTTAAAACAAACACTGTATGGCTCCAAAGCATTACAACCTAAAAACTATAATTTTCATCTCATGGATGGTCAGGCCTTGATTCCACAGCTCGGTCTATGACTGTCTATGAATTTGAGAGTGGTTACATTTCCTCCAGTCCAATCCCTCAGCTAATTACCAAAAAAGTGTCAGGGTGACCACGTTATTGTTTGATTCTTAGATTGAAATGATTGAGCATGCTTTTCAATCAGACTAGGCTTCATCTGTATTTGAAAAACCAACACTCAAAGATGTGTTTATGTTGCAGAGAGCCTAGTTGTCCTTAAACTGTTATAGGCTTTATAACCACCAGGGTGCGCTCTACTTCCCAGAGTCTTACAGAGAAATCTCTGTGCCATTGGCAATATGTGTGAATATGATATAATTGGTGTGTGTTGTGATAGCGGGATGCTAAGGACCAGTTCTCCTCAGTGGGCCTGAGCTCGCGGTGCAGGGGGCTGTGGGGTGAGTGTCTCCATGACAGCATAGCGAGACTGTGGACCTGTGATGTCACCATAACCTACCTGGAAGAGCTGCCAAGTGAGATCACGTCCACCGGATTTCCTTCTAACCCAGTTTCAAATTAAAACTGCAAAAACAGCATTGGGACTACCTTCAGTTTCTAGTAATTATATTTCTATGGTTTCAACCATTCATATTTGTTTTAACATTATTTATGCAACATACCTTAATAATGACACAATATTCAACAAATTACATGCATGTGCTTAGCTTGTCCATTTGTAACACTGGCAGCTAGCTAGCCAGATAGTCCAGGACTAGGTCTATGCATCTGGCCCAAGATCATTTGTTGAACTCTTGTAATTGTATTGATTAGGGCAATCTATACAGTGCTTCCATTACATCTGTGTGAAGTTGATCTATTGTATGTATCTTTGTCCTTGCAGCTGAGACCCTGATCATGAGAGCTGTGTTAGTGTTGACCTGTGTGATGGCTCCTCTGTCCATGCTGGCCACTGTAATTGGGCTGAGATGCACAAAGTTATTATGTGACTCTGCAGGTCAGAAGGACAGGCTGGCTCTCTGTTGCCCTCTTTGTGTGTGGAAGTGAATTTTGCAGGCCAACAAACACACACAGCACAGGACTCCCTGGAAAACAGTGAACAATTTTACTGAGTGGACTATTCTGACCAAACAAATAAAATTAAATGAAACAAAGCATGCACACTCACTCGGATTACCTACATCAAGTTGTTTACTCTGCTTGTGGTTGTGGTAATTCTCATTTGCTGGCTGTCACACTAAATTCAAATCATACTTATGGTGGAAACACAATTCAACACAATGCATGCTTGTATCTTGCTGTTTATATCTTTATTTTCTGTAGACCATTTCTATGCAGTCTCCCTGTCATGCCATAAAGCGTGTGACCTGTTCAGCCTGTTGGTCTTATCAGTGTATCAATGTGTGACTGTATCCCACAGGTCTGCTTGGAATAGGAGGTCTGCTGTGGTGTGGAGACCGGTGTGGAGACCTTCGCCAGATACAGAGAAGAGGTGTGTAAACTATCATTGATTATTAAGATACTGTTATAACTGTTTTTTCACAGTATCATTGAGAGGAATCACTGACTGATCTCTCTTTCTCTGTCTACTACAGGTGGTTTATGGGATACCAGGGATAACATATGAGCTGGGCAACTCTTATTGGCTGACTGCTGGGGGTGTAGCCTGCACTCTGACCTCAGCAGTCACCCTGTTGACCACCAGACGTCTGTCCAACAGGAGTGAGGTCATAAGACGGCGCCGGATTAACACCAATGGTCAACATGTCGAGCAGATAACAATCGATAAGAGCTACACCTAGATGTGTCCATATTAATCATACACCTCAAATTGTGAGTCTGGCCCCTTGTGAGTCATATAAATAGATATACACTGAGTGCACAAAACATTAACTACATTTGCTTTTTCCATGACACAGACTGACCAGGTGAATACAGGTGAAAGCTATGATCCCTTATTGATGTCAAATCCACTTCAATCAGTTTAGATGAAGGGGAATAGACCGGTTAAAAGAAGGATTTTTAAGCCTTGAGACACGGATTGTGTATATGTACCATTCACAGGGTGAATGGGCAAGACAAAATATTTATGTACCTTTGAACAGGGTATGTATGCCAGGTGCACCGGTTTGTCTAGACATACACACAGTCCTCATTTACTGAGACGCTCTTTTACTAAATCTTATGTCAAGTGTTATTGAAGTGTTGTGGTTGCAGGTTCACCTGGCACGTCTAACACTTTTTCTTTTGTGGTGTTGTTATAGGCAAACAGTCAATATCTAAATAATATGTGTGAAATGCTTCATAGTGTATGTGATGTAAACAGATATGTCTACTTTCTTGGTGACCTGAATATTGACTGGTTTTCCTCAAGCTGTCCGCTCAAGAGGAAGCTTCTCACTGTAACCAGTGCCTGTAATCTGGTTCAGGATATCAATCAACCTACCAGCATATTTTCAAACACTACAGGAACAAGATCATCCACATGTTTTGATCACATTTTTACTAATACTCTAGAACTGTCACGTATACTCCCTCCCCGGTCTCTAGGTCGTCAGGCTGCTGATTATCCCGCACACCTGTCACCATCGTCAAGCACACCAGCGCCTCATGACACTCACCTGGACTCCACCACCTCCTTGATTACCTGCCCTATATACAGTTGAAGTCGGAAGTTTACATGCACTTAAGTTGTAGTTATTAAAACTCGTTTTTCAACCACTCCACAAATTTCTTGTTAAGAAACTATAGTTTTGGCAAGTCGGTTAGGACATCTACTTTGTGCATGACACAAGTCATTTTTCCAACAATTGTTGACAGACAGATTATTTCAAATCAAATCAAAGTTTATTTGTCACGTGAGCCGAATACAACAGGTCTACAGTGAAATGCTTACTTACAGGCTCTAACCAATAGTGTGAAAAGGGTACTGTATAATGGCAGCCAGCAAATGAGAATTACTACAACCACAAGCAGAGTAAACAACTTGATGTAGTTAAGTGTGTGTGTGTGTGTGTGTGTGTGTGTGTGTGTGTGTGTGTGTGTGTGTGTGTGTGTGTGTGTGTGTGTGTGTGTGTGTGTGTGTGTGTGTGTGCGTAAAGAAAGAAATAAAACAACAGTAAAAAGACATTTGAAAATAGGAGAAGCAAGGCTATATACAGACACCGGTTAGTCAGGCTAATTGAGGTAGTATGTACAGTACATGTAGGTATGGTTAAAGTGACTATGCATATATGATGAACAGAGAGTAGCAGTAGCATAAAAAGAGGGGTTGGCAGGTGGTGGACACAATGCAGATAGCCCGGTTAGCCAATGTGCTGCAGGAGGGACTGGTGCACTTCACAAAAGCCCTGACATCAATACCGTAGAAAATTTTGGGGCAGAACTGAAAAAGTGTGTGCGAGCAAGGAGGCCTACAAACCTGATTCAGTTACACATGCTCTGTCAAAAGGAATCGGACAAAATTCACCCAACTTGTAAAGGAAAGAATGAATGGGGCCATGTATCGTGAGATCATCCTACAATGTGATTTTCTGGATTTTTTTCCTCATTTTGTCTGTCACAGTTGAAGTGTGCCTGTGATGCAAATTACAGGCCTCTCTCATCTTTTTAAGTGGGAGAACTTGCACAATTGGTGGCTGACTAAATACTTTTTTGCCCCACTGTATCTGGATTCAGTCTAGTGCTGTGGGTTGGTACATGCTGTAACTGTGTCACTATATTTAGATGGTCTCTTATAGATTGTTTGTTGATCCATAATCCATCCAGAAACTGTCAGATGTAGTGTACAATATGACTCTGTTTACTACCGTACCCTCATCCTTCTTCCCTAATCCCAGAAAAGTAAATCATGTCCTTGAATGTCTTCATAAAGGTCGACTTGACTGAAAGATTGTTACAGAAATTCATTGCAGAGATAAATGTGTGTGGGAGTCATTTTATCATTGATGATAACTGAGAGATGAATATATGTGGTGGTCGTGCATGTTAACTTTGAGAATGACTCTCAGAGCTACTGAGGCAGAACTGGAATTCCACCGTCTGCAATTACTGAACGACGGGGAGCAGGAAAGGTATTTGGGGTGGAAGAGAAAGTGGGAGAGGTGAAAGAGAGGGAGGTTGAAAAGGAGGGGTAAGGAGGTGTGAAATCATATCTGAACCCCAGGAGGAGGCCTTCGTAGACTCCTGACTCGTACTACTCTGTGTGTGTGTGTGTGTGTGTGTGTGTGTGTGTGTGTGTGTGTGTGTGTGTGTGTGTGTGCCTACGTGCGTGTGATGGTGGTGATGGTGTATGTGTGCCAAACAAAGCATGAACACAACGTTTTTATGCTCTTACTTTATTCTAAAAGAAACATACATGAGTATACTTCAAAAGAAATGATACTTAAAATAATAATAATGAATATTAGATGAAGAAAATGCATGGTAAATAAATGTAGGCAACAGAAAAACACGTTTGACCTGATTACATTCAGCAAACTGGCCGTTACTAAGTACAGTACCTGTACAGGAGACTGTGCTTTCAGCACCCGGAGTACAGAATAAATTGCCGTAGTCAATAACAAAACACATCTTCCATCCACACTAAATCATATTGGCACTTAACTAAATCGAATGCATGTATAGTAATATCCTCC
Organism: Oncorhynchus clarkii lewisi; assembly: GCF_045791955.1. NCBI lineage: Eukaryota > Metazoa > Chordata > Actinopteri > Salmoniformes > Salmonidae > Oncorhynchus > Oncorhynchus clarkii. The sequence goes on along the minus strand of NC_092163.1, from coordinate 54,162,100 downwards.
ATCTGGGCTACTGTACATGTACTTCTTCCAAACCGCCTCACAACTTTTACAAAGCGTGCCATCGCTCTCATCAGTTAGGGACGTTTAGGAATCTGTCTGTCTGTTGTTTTCTAAGTGGTGTACTAGCTACAGTACAGTACATATTCATGTTCAGAGATATAACTACATGCAACAGTTTGTCTGAATGGTACATTTCATGCAAGAGAAAAAGACGTCCACGGATATGTTTTACCAGATGTCCACATAGGATGTGACACTGTGGGATCCGTGTATAACAGTCAAAAACACATGTTATAAGGCACTGCAGTAGGGAATATGTAGTAGAAAGGCTGGAGGTGGTGGTAGAAACATCTGGGCACTTCTGTATTCTATGTTCTATAAACACACCCTGAATGACTTCCTCTCCCAGAAACTAAAGACAGACTACAGACAGAAAGAATCATAGATTCAGTTTTACTGGCTTTCAATTATCCAAATAGCAGTTATTTGTCATGTGTGAGCACAAATAACACCTGTGCAGAATACCATTTAATATTGCTTGTGTACAAAACTGATTCTAAAATACATTGACAAACATTTAACACATGGGCATCTTTAAGAAAGATACAGTACTAGCTACCCATTAGGGTTGGTCTGCAGATGTATTCAGTGTATTCTGGATTTATTTTGTTTGCTTTCTGAAAGTGTCTTTTCTATTGAAAGTGTCTTGTCTGCTTATGTTTTCTATTGAGAGTGTCTTGTCTGCTTCTATTTTCTTTGAGAGAGTGTGTCTTGTCTGTTTGTGTTAGACAGTGTCTTGCCTGTTGCCAAAAATCTAACACATCGTGGGGCCAAAGGAGTCGCCCAAACTATAAGTATTCCTCCTTTTTCTCTGGTGGGGAATGTTTAACATTTGGTCTGCAATTTAAAAGAAAAAACATGTTTCAGTAAATGTACATTTGAATACTTAGAGAACAAAACCAAAATGCACATTTCTACCAACCCAGAAATCACAGGATATTAGTGAAGCAGAAATCAACATAACATAATGACACGACAAGTCTCACGTGTTCAGTTAAAGTCCAGTCAATAAAAGATAAAAGGATATCATGGACTTTCTAGTAAAGGGTTCACAGGTTGAAATACAGTGAAATACTGCCCCTCTAGTCATAAGGGGTGGGGGGGGGGTCTAACCACCTAACCACACTTATCCTTTAAGAGTCTATATTTACAAACAGGCTCAGGAAGTGGGAGAAGGGAAGAAGCAATCTCTTAAAGGGGTGGCGGACATTGTGTCGACCCTTAATATCAGACACTGATAAGGAGCAGACATTTAGGAATGGGGTATGGGGTTGGAGGGAGGGAGGGAGGGAGGTAAGGGAGGGAGGGAGGGAGGGAGGGAGGGAGGGAGGGAGGGAGGGAGGGAGGGAGGGAGGAAGAGCAACAAATACTATAGTGGAGAGACAAAGGTCCAAATTTTGAATCTAGGAAGGAACAGGGAAAGGGGAGACAGTGAATGGAACTCGGACAGTCCTGGGGGACAGGCAGGGGTTGGTCAGTCAGGGAAACTAGTCTCACTCAACAACTCTGCCCTGAATTAGGGAAGAGAAGAAGACAGGCAGAGAAGAACAGCATTAGACGAGAGGAGACGAGAGGAGAGAGAGACACACATCAAGACCTCACCGATTCACCGTTACAGGAAGCTCTCTGGTATTAGTGGGTGAATGAGTGCTTGATATTGCATGCTAGGTAAGGAAAAATTAGAAGAGATGCTAGCTATCCAGGCTGCCCTAGATGTGAAGAGGTGCATGCTAGTTAGGCTGCGCTAGCTCTGTGATTAGTTACTGAGTGAAGATGGTTGAAGTGTTTTTGAAAGAGAAAGGTTGTTGATCCTAAATTAAGGGTTAAGGATGGAGAAATTGGTGGATGCTGATGAGTCACAGCGCACAGATCATTTGTAATGTAATTTGTTCTATGGCATGGAATTGATCAGATATTATGTCCAAATGTGTTGGGTTTATGATGGCTGGTTTTGCTTTGTTTTTCTGTTTTCTGTTTTTATTCTTAATAAAAGCCAATAAAGGGCCATGTTTTATAAACCATAAAGCAGGGTGTTAGACACGTAACCTTTCCAGGTTTCCAACTAGTTGCTGAACCTTTCTCTTACATTGAATAAAGAAACTGGTCGTGTTGAAACCAGAAACATGTTAATCTGACAGCTAGCAACTCTTGGCTTATTGTTGACATATACCTATTCATTTGAGGTTTGGGAGTTGAGGTCTTTAATAGAAACGTTTCTGGATAATATTGTTGATGGTGGTTCAGCACTTTATTGTTCATTTTGAAAACACTTAAACATATTTAAAATCATTGAAAATAAGAAAAAAGTAATGGCTAGTAAGTAAACTAGCTGTTTCAGATCAGTAAGACCTACTTTAGGTACACACAAAGTTACAAAAAACATAACAAATATTTATTTATTTTCTTTTGGCTTTTAGCTAGTTCAGTCACATTTGTAATTTGGTAATGACTCTTAGAGGACATCTGTTGTTGACAGGCTTGTAATGGTCAGCCTCCCCCTTTCATTTAGCAGAAGTGTAGGAGGTCCTTCAGACCTATGTACCCTCATTCTGAGTACAATGGAACACTCCATACACAAGGACTTTACTAAGGAGAGGGGCCAGATGACCAGAAAACGGGGGGCATGGAACAGTTCTTTTAAAAGTTCAATGGTTCTGTTAACGGAAGCACATTTAACCAACCCTTTTACCCAAATTAATTATGATCAAGAGCGATGAAGAGTCAGAGTTGTGGGTGGTGGATTCAAGCAGAGAAATGCGTGGGTTGAGTTGGGGTTCAGGAGGTCTAGATGGCCTGAGCAGAGGCTCAGTGAGTGACTGAAAGTACAGTATTTAGCATAGAATAGAGTAGTATAAAATAGAATTTCAATGTCCATTAAAAATGTATGTTTTATTTAAGAGTGTTTGCCTATAGAGCACACAAGGAATAAAAGCATGAGTTTAACTGAATCTGACGGTTTTTATAACAGTCGGTTTTTATAAGAGGTCAGCCAGTCTCTGAGGTATAGAACACATGGATGATGGATATTGGGTAGACTTGCACGGATGTGTTAACAAATGGAACGTGACGTTAAGGCATGCAATGACCGGCGACTCTCTCTCGTTAAAACAACATTTATTTTAGCTCACATATTTGACCCTTTTCTGTATATCTGATTCGAACTGATGACATCATAAAATGCTGCTTATCCAAACCGCATCAAAATAGCCCAGAGAAGATTTTCTGTTCTATTTGGAATGTCAGCCCTGTATGATGTCAACTATATTCGATTGGAATGTTAAAATGTGTTAGAAGACACAAAGCAACACACACATAGACACAGCTCCAACCAGCAAGTATAGGACATGCTAACCAAACCACGAAATTGTTTAATTTTTCTATGATCGTGTTTGTCCCACAATTTACCTTCAGGCATTCTGCCATAAAACAATTCCTATGTCTCCTCTACACAGTAATTACTTTTCCAATACTTGATTTAGTTACATTTAATTACTTTTAAGCCACATGCCAGATGTGATAAACATAAAACGCTTTAAAAGGATAATTGAGCAAAATGACCATTCTCTCAACGACATGTATTGCAATAAAATGTACAAGTTTCAGCTCAAGAATATGTTCCATAGAATAAATGGCATTATGTAATGTAATGTAATGTAATGTAATGTAATAAAAGCCTCTGAATTCCTAAAAGTTTCTAAAATCCAAAGGTGGAGACTGTGCTTGTGTGTGTGTGTGTGTGTGTGTGTGTGTGTGTGTGTAAGCTTTACACATCAGTTAAAGAGAAAAAGGGAGGAGCAAAGTGTGGCCTCTACTCTCTGTTTGGGTGGCTGCTGGGAGGGGGCAAGTTTACACGTACTCCCTGGCTGTGGATGGTTGTGATTGGCGGTAGTACTGCTGCCCTCGCCTCTCCTCATTAGAGCAGGAGCAGCACAGGAAGGATCCACCCAAAACCGTCAAGCTGGCCGCCGCCCATCCCACGAACAGGGCTGACCCAAACTCATACCTGCAGTGTAAATGGTCAAATCTGTCTTTAATATCCTTTTTTACAGTACTATTAGACATGTTATCTATTACTCAGAGACAAACTGAGTGGTAGATACAGTGTGTGACCAGTGTGATAGGGTTACCTGGCATTGACCGGCGTGTTTGGGTTGAAGAAATGATAGGACACCTGAGTTGCGTACCAGGACACGGACACCAGCGTACACAGACCTGCATAGAGAGGAAGAGAGAAAGAGAGAGGAGGGGGGAACAACATCACATTATGAATCTAAACAAGAACACACACACACACACACACACACACACACACACACACACACACACACACACAGTGCAGCAGTAAAAGCACTCTGTGTAATGACTCTGAGGTTGTTATTCTTTCTGTCAGGCTCATGGTTGTCTCTAAGGTCATGGAGCTAATGTGTCCAAAAATCACCACTTCCTGTTTACAGCTGGGACCCTTATTACCCAGAAGACCGCTGGTGAGAGTTTCTGATCAGAGGAATGCAAGACATGAGCCCTGAAAGACTGGTTCCACTCAAACAGTAAAAGTGAGAGTAAGATAGTGAACACTTATAAATGATAGAGATAACAAGCTCTTAAGTACAACTCACTGTAGTGCCTGAACCTTAAACTTAGGGAGTGGTACTTCACCAGTATATATTTTCTAATAGCCGATTAATTTGTGGGTGTTGAGGTGGTAAAAAAAACAGCAAGCTACACAGTATAGTGGTCACATGACTAACATTACACAGTGTAAATCAGTGTTATCATGCAGGTGCCCACACCCTTGCTCCAGAGTTCTGTTTGTTTCTTTAATCACATGACAGTCACATGGTGGTCACCTGATAGTGGTCTCACCTGCGAGTAGAAAGAGGGCTCCTCCAGACACAGCGATGAGCCCCTTGGAGGCGGGGTTATTGTCGCCCACCTTAGTGCACTTCATCCCCACCACACTCACTATCATTCCTATGAAGCCCAGCAGCACGGACACCACCATAAGAGCACGACACGTCTGGATGTGAACTGTGGATAGAGGGGGAGGGGTGAAAGAAGAGGATGAGAGAAGACAAAAGAATAGATGAAGGCAGAGAGATGGGAGAAGAGGTGAGAGGAGAAAAGAAAAGAGGGGAAATATATGAATATAGGGCAGAGTGGTAGCAGGGAGAGAAACAAGTGTTGAGAGGGTCAAGGGAATGACAGAAAGAGGGGAAGAGAGAGGACAACAGAATGGGACTGTTAAGGCAGTGGTACTCGGCTTCAGATGGCAAGGAGATCAGACAGACTACAGGGTACAAACAGAATATCTACACAGCCTGGTATATTTATGTACAAAATCTACATACAGCCTGGTATATATATATATATATGTATACATACAGTGGGGAGAACAAGTATTTGATACACTGCCGATTTTGCAGGTTTTCCTACTTACAAAGCATGTAGAGGTCTATAATTTTTTTATCATAGGTAAACTTCAACTGTGAGAGACGGAATCTAAAACAAAATCCAGAAAATCACATTGTATGATTTTTAAGTAATTTGCATTTGAGAGAGAGAGAGAGAGAAAGAGAGCGAGAATATCTACACACAGCCTGGTATATATACAGTGCATTGCATTACTCCATGACCTTTTGCCACATTTCAGGCTTCAAACATAAAGATATAAAACTGTATTTTTTTGTGAAGAATCAACAACAAGTGGGACACAATCATGAAGTGGAACGACATTTATTGGATATTTCAAACTTTTTTAACAAATCAAAAACTGAAAAATTGGGCGTGCTAAATTATTCAGCCCCCTTAAGTTAATACTTTGTAGCGCCACCTTTTGCTGCGATTACAGCTGTAAGTCGCTTGGGGTATGTCTCTATCAGTTTTGCACATCGAGAGACTGACATTTTTCCCATTCCTCCTTGCAAAACAGCTCGAGCTCAGTGAGGTTGGATGGAGAGCATTTGTGAACAGCAGTTTTCAGTTCTTTCCACAGATTCTCGATTGGATTCAGGTCTGGACTTTGACTTGGCCATTCTAACACCTGGATATGTTTATTTTTGAACCATTCCATTGTAGATTTTGCTTTATGTTTTGGATCATTGTCTTGTTGGAAGACAAATCTCCGTCCCAGTCTCAGGTCTTTTGCAGACTCCATCAGGTTCTTCCAGAATGGTCCTGTATTTGGCTCCATCCATCTTCCCATCAATTTTAACCATCTTCCCTGTCCCTGCTGAAGAAAAGCAGGCCCAAACCATGATGCTGCCACCACCATGTTTGACAGTGGGGATGGTGTGTTCAGGGTGATGTGCTGTGTTGCTTTTACGCCAAACATAACGTCTTGCATTGTTGCCAAAAAGTTCAATTTTGGTTTCATCTGACCAGAGCACCTTCTTCCACAAGTTTGGTGTGTCTCCCAGGTGGCTTGTGGCAAACTTTAAACAACACTTTTTATGGATATCTTTAAGAAATGGCTTTCTTCTTGCCACTCTTCCATAAAGGCCAGATTTGTGCAATATACGACTGATTGTTGTCCTATGGACAGAGTCTCCCACCTCAGCTGTAGATCTCTGCAGTTCATCCAGAGTGATCATGGGCCTCTTGGCTGCATCTCTGATCAGTCTTCTCCTTGTATGAGCTGAAAGTTTAGATTTGCAAAGATTTGCAGTGGTCTGATACTCCTTCCATTTCAATATTATCGCTTGCACAGTGCTCCTTGGGATGTTTAAAGCTTGGGAAATCTTTTTGTATCCAAATCCGGCTTTAAACTTCTTCACAACAGTATCTCGGACCTGCCTGGTGTGTTCCTTGTTCTTCATGATGCTCTCTGCGCTTTTGACGGACCTCTGAGACTATCACAGTGCAGGTGCATTTATACAGAGACTTGATTACACACAGGTGGATTGTATTTATCATCATTAGTCATTTAGGTCAACATTGGATCATTCAGAGATCCTCACTGAACTTCTGGAGAGAGTTTGCTGCACTGAAAGTAAAGGGGCTGAATAATTTTGCACGCCCAATATTTCAGTTTTTGATTTGTTAAAAAAGTTAGAAATATCCAATAAATGTCGTTCCACTTCATGATTGTGTCCCACTTGTTGTTGATTCTTCACAAAAAAATACAGTTTTATATCTTTATGTTTGAAGCCTGAAATGTGGCAAAAGGTCGCAAAGTTCAAGGGGGCCGAATACTTTCGCAAGGCACTGTATATACAGTTGAAGTCGGAAGTTTACATACACTTAGGTTGGAGTCATTAAAACTAGTTTTTCAACCAATCCCCACATTTCTTGGAAAGAAACTATAGTTTTGGCAAGTCGGTTAGGACATCTACTTTGTGTATGACACAAGTCATTTTTCCAACAATTGTTTACAGACAGATTATTTCACTTATAATTCACCATATCACAATTCCAGTGGGTTAGAAATGTACATGCACTAAGTTGAATGTGCCTTTAAACAGCTTGGAAAATTCCAGAAAATGATGTCATGGCTTTAGAAGCTTCTGATAGGCTAATTGACATCAATTGGAATCAATTGAGTCAATTGGAAGTGTACCTGTGGATGTATTTCAAGGCCTACCTTCAAACTCAGTGCCTCTTTGCTTGACATCATGGGAAAATCAAAAGAAATCAGCCAAGACCTCAGAAAAACAATTGTTGACCTCCACAAGTCTGGTTCATCCTTGGGAGAAATGTCCAAATGCCTGAAGGTACCACGTTCATCTGTACAAACAATAGTACGCAAGTATAAACACTATGGGACCATGCAGCCGTCATACCGCTCAAGAAGGAGACGCATTCTGTCTCCTAGAGATGAGCGTACTTTGATGCGAAAAGTGCAAATCAGTCCCAGAACAACAGCAAAGGACCTTGTGAAGATGCTGGAGGAAACAGGTGCAAAAGTATCTATAGCCACAGTAAAAGGAGTCCTATATCGACATAACCTGAATGGCCGCTTAGCAAGGAAGAAGCCACTGCTCCAAAACCGCCATTAAAAAGCCAGACTACGGTTTGCAACTGCACATGTGGACAAAGATCGTATTTTTTCGAGAAATGTCCTCTGGTCTGATGAAACAAAAATAAAACTGTTTGGCCCTAATGACCATCGTTATGTTTGGAGGAAAAAGGGGATGCTTGCAAGCCGAAGAACAACATCCCAAACGTGAAGCACTGGGGTGGCAGCATCATGTTGTGGGGGTGCTTTGCTGCGAGAGGGACTAGTGCACTTCCCAAAATAAATGGCATCATGAGTGAGGAAAATGATGTGGATATATTGAAGCAACATCTCAAGACATCTGTCAGGAAGTTAAAGTTATATATAAAATATCTACACAGCCTGGTATATGTATTTAAAATATCTACACAGCCTGGTATATACATGTAAAATATCTACACAGCCTGGTATATAAAATATCTACACAGCCTGGTATACACATATAAAATATCTACACAGCCTGGTATATATATAGGTATATCATATCTACACATATTAAATGTCTAGATTTCTCATGGGTTAAATTGGGGCAGAACAGGAGTGGAACTGTCACGCCCTGAACTTAGAGAGACTTTTTATTTCTCTATTTGGTTAGGTCTGGGTGTGATTTGGGTGGGCATTCTAGTTTTATATTTCTTTGTTGGCCGGGTAGGGTTCTCAATCAGAGGCAGCTGTCTATCGTTGTCTCTGATTGGGAGTCATACTTAGGCAGCCTGTTTTCCACCCTAGTTTGTGGGGTCTTGAGTTTTCACAGCAGCTGTCTAGCCCTGCAGAACGTTACGGTCGTATATGTTTTGTTGGTTTGTCGGTGTTTCATTATTAAATTATCATGAACACTTTCCACTCTGCGCTTTGGTCTCACTCATTCAACGACGGACCTAACAGGAACAGAGATTTCTGTGCAAAACATCACTGGAAAAGCAACCAATCAAAACACAACCACCACATTGTAAACCAATATGAAAGCAGAAGTCAACTTCTTAAGAAAACGTTTTAACACAAAACTGGAGACAAAAAAAAGACATATTATCCTCCTCTCTTCGTTCTCCCTCACTCATACTATCTGCCTCTTTGTCTCTCATCTCCTTATTGTTTTCTCTGTCTTTCTCTCTATCCTTCTATCTCGCTCTCTCTCCCTCTCTTCTCTTTAAGAACTCATTTTGTTTCCCACTTCCATGGTACACAATGGAATAATAACATCAGTCTTAGACTTAACTGTCCCACTCAATCATTCAAAATCAAACCACAGGGGTTTCACCGCTCAGTTTTCCATGGATAACACACACATAACTCAGTGGGCGGGACATTTGACATATTTACTCATTCACACACGCACACACACAAATGCATAAACATACGGATACATTCTGTGGGAGGAAACGACGTGCACACAGAAACATACATACTCATTTTCTGTCACACACACACACACACTGTAGGAGGGCCCGTGTTACATGTTTCACACAGTGGGATTAGTGTGGCTTTGTCACAAAGCGGGATTGTTTTCACAGGGTTGTCGCCACGGTGATCAGACACTGCGGCCTGCAACACACACTCACACAGCAGCCCTGACAACAGAGACTCCACTAACAGAATGTGAAAAAAAACACCAGTACAACACTAATACTGCGTTAATGCACTCACCAAGACCTTACAAACTGCAGACAAGACACCAAGTTCACAGCTCAATGTTAGATCAACACGAGCATTAACCATGAACACAGCAACACATATCTGCATCATACATTACACATTTCTACAGTGTTGCCAACAAATGAAACTACAACAATATATAAAGATTCATTTGCCACTAGTAGAGCCCTTTCAATCCCTGAACATCACCCCTAACAACACACAAGACAACAGACTGTAAAACCACAGCTACTGCCAAGAACTGACAGTGCAAAACTACAATTATTTACATTTGAGTCGTTCAGCAGACACTCTTATCCAGAGCGACTTACAGTAAGTAGCAAGTGCGTATATTTTCATGCTTTCTTCGTAATGGTCCCCAATGGGAATTTGACCCACAACCCTGGTGTTGCAAGTGCCATGCTCTACCAACTGAGCTACACTGGATTGTAATCTCTCAGCAGATCAAATTACTGTAGAATAGGATATGATAGAATATAATAGAATAGGATATGATAGAATAGAATAGAATAGGAGAACTACATAGTAAAATTGAATACTGACACTGACAGTGTGAGAAAATATATGTAAAATACCACTGAGAACAATAGCCTTTCCAACAAACTTAAGTCATAATTTACATTGATGGGAAAACACTCTGAAAGGGCTAGTGATGGGAAGATGGCCTTTGAACTTAGATTTATGTGTGGCAGGATCTACTTCAAGGAGAATTTTAATGGTTTATGAGAGAAAGAGGTTTTATTTTCTCTTTCTCCATTCTCTCTTTCATCCAGTGTGTGGGGAGTTTGGGCTGGCTGTACAAGGCACCACTCTGATCAACGGACTAATAGAGGAGTCAAGGACGTGTGTGTGTTCCTCCCACTATACTCTACCCTGTGTCAATGCTGGTAGGCACAAGCTGTGTGTGTGTGTGTGTGTGTGTGTGTGTGTGTGTGTGTGTGTGTGTGTGTGTGTGTGTGTGTGTGTGTGTGTGTGTGTGTGTGTGTGTGTGTGTGTGTGTGTGTGTGTGTGTGTGTGGATATGGACGATGGAAATTGTCCTTTGTGGGATGATTTGGGACTTCATACGTAACAATGGTTTGCCCACTCCATTAAAACAGAAAAACATTCAAACAACTACCTTCATTCTATTAATGTAAATGTCAGTGTGACACAAGCTTTGTGGAATAGTGTAGAATAAGCTTAGGGGCACTGATATATGGATGATGATTGTCATGTGAGCCTTCAGCCTTAGAAGCATATTTGACATCTACAGCACAAAGGGCCATAGCAGCACTCCTGTCCAGTAGGAGGGGAACAAAACACAAACTGAATAGCTATAGACAGAGAGAGAGAGAGAGAGATACTAGAGAGAGAGAGACAGCGAACTACTGGAAAGAGAGAGAGAGAGAGAGAGAGAGAGAGAGAGAGAGAGAGAGAGAGAGAGAGATACTGGATAGAGAGACAGACAACTACTGGAGAGAGAGAGAGAGAGAGAGAGAGAGAGAGAGAGAGAGAGAGAGAGAGAGAGAGAGAGAGAGAGAGATACTGGATAGAGAGACATCTAACTACTGGAGAGAGAAAGAGAGACAGCGAACTACTGGAGAGAGAGAGAGATACTGGAGAGAGGGAGAGAGAGAGAGAGAGGGGGAGAGAGCGATATACTAGAGAGAGAGAGAGGGGGATACTGGATAGAAAGACAGCAAACTACTGGAGTGAGAGAGAGAGAGAGAGAGAGAGAGAGAGAGAGAGAGAGAGAGAGAGAGAGAGAGAGAGAGAGAGAGAGAGGGACAGCAAACTACTAGAGAGAGAGCGAGAGAGAGAGCGGGATACTGGATAGAAAGACAGCAAACTACTGGAGTGAGTGAGTGAGTGAGTGAGTGAGTGAGTGAGTGAGGGAGAGAGAGAGAGAGAGAGAGAGAGAGAGAGAGAGAGAGAGAGAGAGAGAAAGGGAAAGAGAGAGAGAGAGAGAGCGAGGGAGGGTGGGTAGGAGAGGGAGATGAACAATGTGTGCACGTACATAGCTGCTACTATCTCTACTGATGACCTCACAATAGCCAGCAGGATAACAGGGGATGAGAGCATGGTGTGATGGGAGGGGGGACATCAGACCATCCACCATCTCATCAGTCTGTGTGGGCTGGTGGTAAGATATTCCACTGTAATATCCAGAGCTGTATAGAGTTCAAACTATCCCTCCATGTTGCCACCAAACATTATTTGACAGTTCAAATGTTTACCTAGACAATACTGTAAATATCGTTGATGTCAGTATAGATGTCATTGTGCCAATATGGAGTCTCCTGCCCAGGTTATTCTGTATCTCCGACCACACCATAGTCTGTGTATTCATTAGACTGTAGGAGAGAGTGCTCTACGACTTGGACAGTATTCAACACTAAGCTGTCAAGAAAAGAGAACCCTCTTTGATGTTCACCTCAAAAGGATACCCTGGTCCTGAAACCTGGCAAAACCAGTTGCACTCATCTAACAGTAGTACAGTAACTTAGCTGTACAGTGCTTCTTCTTCCCCAGAGCCAGATAGGGAGAGTTTGGACATTATTCTGTCATCCAAAAAGCATGATGTCACTGAGATGACATAACATGATTCCATGGCAGCCATTTTAGCATCTTCTGGAAAATGTTGACACATTAGTGATTGAACAGAAGCAGCAATATGGCATCCATCTCTGAAGTTGGCTACAATTTACCTACAGTTGAAGTCAGAAGTTTACATACACACATTTTGCCACAACTTTGGAAGTATGCTTGGGGTCATTGTCCATTTGGAAGACCCATTTGCGACCAAGCTTTAACTTCCTGACTGATGTCTTGAGATTTGCTTCAATATATCCACATAATTTTCCTACCTCATGATGCCATCTATTTTGTGAAGTGGACCAGTCCCTCCTGCAGCAAAGCAACCCCACAACATGATGCTACCACCCCCGTGCTTCACGGTTGGGATGGTGTTCTTCAGCTTGTTCGCCTCCGGCTTTTTCCTCCAAACACAACGATGGTCATTAGGGCCAAACAGTTTTATTTTTGTTTCATCAGACCAGAGGACATTTTTCCAAAAAGTACAATCTTTGTCTCCATGTGCAGTTGCAAACCATAGTCTGGCTTTTTAATGGCGGTGTTGGAGCAGTGGCTTCTTCCTTGCTGAGCGACCTTTCAGGTTATGTCGATTTAGGACTCATTTTATTGTCGATATAGATACTTTTGTACCTGTTTCCTCCAGCACCTTCACAATGTCCTTTACTGTTGTTCTGGGATTGATTTGCACTTTTCGCACCAACGTACGCTCATTTCTAGGAGACAGAACGCTTCTCCTTCATGAGCGGTATGACGGCTGCATGGTCCCATTGTGTTTATACTTCCGTACTTTTGTTTGTACAGATGAACGTGGTACCTTCAGGCGTTTGGAAATTGCTCCCAAGGATGAACCAGACTTGTGGAGGTCTTTTCTGAGGTCTTGGCTGATTTCTTCTGATTTTCCCATGATGTCAAGCAAAGAGGCACTGAGTTTGAAGGTAAGCCTTGAAATACATCCATAGGTACACCTCCAATTGACTCTTATTATGTCATTTAGCCTATCAAAAACTTCTAAAGCCGTGACATAATTTTCTGGAATTTTCCAAGCTGTTTAAAGGCACAGTTAACTTAGTGTATGTAAACTCCTGACCCACTGGAATTGTGATACAGTGAATTATAAGTGAAATAATCTGTCTGTAAACAATTGTTGGGAAAAAGACTTGTGTTGTGCACAAAGTAGATGTCCTAACCGACTTGCCAAAACTATAGTTTGTTAACAAGAAATTTGTGGAGTGGTTGAAAAACGAGTTTTAATGACTCTAACCTAAGTGTATATAAACTTCCGACTTCAACTGTATATTGTTTAATGACCCTGTTGTGTCCTGTATAGCACCAGTGCTTGTGTGGTATTGTACACTGCCTAGTGCAGTACAGAGGTTTCATTCACTGCAGAGCCCAGAGAACTGAGAGCTTCGATGGTTTGTGACCAATACCAGGCAGTATCTGCCTCTGAGACTCTGAGACAGCAACAAGTAGAAGAACTGTTCATTCAGCACCACTGTTCAGACTATAGTGAAACAAAGCAGGATAAGACGGTGTAAAAAACCTCAAGATACTTCTGGAATTGTTCTATCTGTACAAGGAGTAGTATCCTGATTTATATCCTTCTAGTGTGCAGATCTTGACATAAGTCTCTCCGAACAGTTTCTCACAGCTTCGATATGTTTACATTGTCACAGGTTTTGAAAATGAATTGCCTTTTTAAGGGCAATTAATCAGAATCTGAAAAAAGTCCATCAGTTTCCACTGCAGTGCTTTGGTACACTCCACCACTGCAACAACACAGTCTGGTGAACAACTAGACCTCATCACATGTTCCTCATGCTGTGTAGTGAAGGAGAAGGGTTCATTTAGCACAATATGAAAAGCACCTGCAGGAACTGCCTAACACACACACACACACACACACACACACACACACACACCATTACACATGCTTGAGCACACACACACTTTGTATCCAAGACCAGTACTGAGTCTGAAATACCATAACAGGAAGAGATGTTGGTAAGACCATGAGTTCACTCAACAGTGGAAAAGAGTGAGTACGTGCCAAATGGTTCAGTTCATTGATTTCATCTCTTAGCCTGGTTCCTCTCTACCCGGCACAGCCAGAAGAGGACTGGCCACCCCTCATAGCCTGGTTCCTCTCTACCCGGCACAGCCAGAAGAGGACTGGCCACCCCTCATAGTCTGGGTTTCTGTACAGCACTTTGTGACATCAGCTGATGTAAGAAGGGCTTAAAAATGAATTTGATTGATTGAAATTTGATTTGTTACCTGACCTACACTCAACAACATGCCTTGCTTGACCAGACAGCAACAAGTAGCAGAAGCCATGTTAGTATTGCATGGGGTAAACTTTTCAAAAGTTGGTACCAAAGTGTGTTATGCTGTTTGCTCTCACTCGCTCGTTTTCCACTCACACAAACACACACACAGGGTGTGTTAGGGCCGGACAGGAACAATGCGTGTGTGTGGGGAAGACAGAGCACATTCTGAGAATATCTCTGATGTTTGGCTCAACACTGGGCTTTTCTTCTCCAAACAACCACTATTCATCACAGGGACAATACTCTGTTTTTATTACTCCGATGAGCAAAGGAGACCAAGCTCGAGCTCACCACTCGCAGAAAATGTTTTGATATAATGAATTGCACAGCGGCCAAACGTTAGCCTGATTTGTTGTTTTGGGGCGGTGTGGGTCACAGGGAGTAACATGCGTATCCGTGTCTCTTAATAAAACTAAAACAAAAACAGAAAACTCCAAAGGGTGTCGACCATTCTGATTTACAGACAAATTATTTGACCAAGTCCTCCCCCTGTAGCTTTTCATTACCCTAATGGGGTAATCAGTGGAGAGAAAAGACGGGTGAATTTATGTCATCTGCCTGCCATTAATTATGAGTCAGTAGGTCTATGCTAAACAGATTGGAGATGCCAGGAACCTCATATTCAGGGCTAATTTATGCCTGAACCCCACATTCCTCTCTCCCTCTCTCTCTCCCACTCTCTCTTTCTTTCTCTCTCCCTCTCTCTCTCTCTTTCTCTCCCTCTACCTCTTTCTCTCTTTCTCACCCCTCCCTCCCGCCCTCCCTACCTCCTTCCCTCCCTCTCCTAATTAAACATGCCAACAGCAGCACTTTTTATCTAATAGATTTATGCCTGACTTTAATGTGTTCCAGACAGTTGGATTAGTTAGATTGTTTTATGAACTGTTTATGCATTCAGTTGCTGAATCATACAAATAGTCTAATTGATCATTTGATCATGATGTTTCTTCAAACACTTCCTCTATAAATCAACCCAGTTAATTGCCCGTGTTGGGAATCGGGTAAACAGATCTGTTATGAGTGAATAAGGCATCTCATAATGACCAACTCCAGATACACAACTGTCCATAACAGGATCTCTCTCTCTCTCTATACATATATATATATACATATAGAGAGAGAGAGAGAGAGCGGATTTGTTCAAGATGCAATGCTGGGGCAGGGAAAGAGAGAGAGAAATATAGAAAGACAGATAATGACAGGTCACAAGTGTAGGAGTGATCGTTATGATGTCCTACTCACCGTCCAGTGACAGCATGGAGTCAAACACCTTGCACTGCACCTGTCCTGTACTCTGGGAGGCACAGCTCATCCACAGGCCCTCATAGAGCCCCACCGCCGTGATGATGGCGTCGCCCGCGTACGAAGACTGCTTCCACTGGGGCAGAGCCGTGGTGGAGATGATGCCTATCCAACCACCCAATGCCAGGAAGTAACCCAGTAACTGGAATCCTGAGTTTGCCATCCTGTCTTTATGTCTATCTGTTATAGACTGTCTCTAGCTTTGTTTTTCTCTCTTACTCTCTGGTTACTTCTTGTTCTTTCTTTCTAAATGTATAGCTTTCTTTCCTTTTTATTTATCTGTCCTCTTTCTGTCCTCCTTTTCTTTGGCTACTATTTTGTCCTCTTCAGAACACCTGAAGCAGTCTCGCTTCCACACACAGGTAATACTGTTGGCAGAGTGAAACACAGAACTCCCCCAAACTGTTTCTCAGAGCTCCCGTTGTCTATCAGAGCCACAGAAGCAAAAGTCAAACACCCCTTTACAGACAATCCAGATTTCAGCACTACCCCAGGCACTCTCTCAGTGGTCTCTTTCGTTTCTCTTTCTTCCTCTGGTCTCCTTTCTGGTCACTGTCCGCTCTCTCTGAGCATCTCCTTCTCTCTGCTCTCTCTCACACATCTGGCGTTCTCCTCTCTCTCTTTCGCGCTCTCTATCTCTGTCTCGCTCTCTCTCTCTCTCACTCTCTCTCTCTGTTTATTTCTCTTTCTCCTGTTGGAAGTGTGTATGTCCGGGTCTTGAGGTTGACCAGACTGCTCTTTCCTGGTTGTCTGGGGTGATCAGGTCGTCAGGCTCGGTCACTACGCTCACTAGGCTTCCTCAGATACGGCATGGTTTCACCCTGACTTTCTATCTCTCTCTTTCTTTCATCAACACTCTTTCCATCTGCTCCGCACTTCGAGGGCTGAACAAGGGTTTAGAGAAAAAAAATAGAAAAAGTTTATGTACACAGAAATCCCCTAACAGGCTGGGCACAGAGGGGTCAAGAGCTGAGCTCTGATTGGCCCTTCAGTGTTCTAGGAACGCCCAATGGGAAGGGAAGAGGATAGGGGGCAGGATGGGGGTAAGGGGGGTTTAAGGAAAGCGAGCGAGCACGAGAGAGAGAGAGAGAGAGAGAGAGAGAGTGAGATAGAGAGAGAGAGCGAGAGAGAGAGAGAGAGAGAGAGAGAGAGAGAGAGAGAGATTATACTGAGTGGAGTTCAGAGGTAAAGCAAAACCACACAACACAAAACTCTCTTTCCAAGCAAGAAGACCTCCCATAGCAGTCAAACCCAAAGCATCACAACTTTTACCAATGCCTGTAGACTTTCTATGCTCTCAACTTCCATTACACAATATAATTTATATTAAGGAAAGTCTATAATGATATATTTATTTTTTACATGTTTTTACCTTTATTTAACTAGGCATGTTAGTTAAGAACAAATTCTTCTTTTCAATGACGGCCTAGGAACAGTGGGTTAACTGCCTTGTTCAGGGGCAGAACGACAGATGTTTACCTTGTCAGCTCAGGGATTCAATCTTGCAACCTTTAGGTTACTAGTCCAACGCTCTAACTGCCACTCCTATGACTAGGAGCAATTGAAAGTACACATTTCTGAAAGTTGTCTTTGCATTCTGTAGTGTTTTGTTTCGTCTGTTGTTAGTTGTTGTCTGGTCTACCAGATATTAGATGTTGTCTGATCTACCAGATGTTAGATGTTGTCTGGTCTACCAGATGTTAGAAGTTGTCTGGTCTGCCAGATGTTAGAAGTTGTCTGGTCTACCAGATGTTAGATGTTGTCTGGTCTACCAGATGTTAGATGTTGTGTTGTCTGGTCTACCAGATGTTAGATGTTGTCTGGTCTACCAGATGTTAGATGTTGTCTGGTCTACCAGATGTTAGATGTTGTCTGGTCTACCAGATATTAGATGTTGTCTGGTCTACCAGATGTTAGATGTTGTCTGGTCTACCAGATGTTAGAAGTTGTCTGGTTTACCAGATGTTAGATGTTGTCTGGTCTACCAGATGTTAGAAGTTGTCTGGTTTACCAGATGTTAGAAGTTGTCTGGTTTACCAGATGTTAGAAGTTGTCTGGTTTACCAGATGTTAGAATTTGTCTGGTTTACCAGATGTTAGAAGTTGTCTGGTTTACCAGATGTTAGAAGTTGTCTGGTTTACCAGATGTTAGAAGTTGTCTGGTCTACCAGATGTTAGAAGTTGTCTGGGTTACCAGATGTTAGAAGTTGTCTGGTTTACCAGATGTTAGAAGTTGTCTGGTTTACCAGATGTTAGAAGTTGTCTGGTTTACCAGATGTTAGATCTTGTCTGGTCTACCAGATGTTAGATGTTGTGTTGTCTGGTCTACCAGATGTTAGAAGTTGTCTGGTTTACCAGATGTTAGATCTTGTCTGGTCTACCAGATGTTAGATGTTGTGTTGTCTGGTCTACCAGATGTTAGATGTTGTCTGGTCTACCAGATGTTAGATGTTGTCTGGTCTATCAGATATTAGATGTTGTCTGGTCTACCAGATGTTAGATGTTGTCTGGTCTATCAGATATGATATGTTGTCTGGTCTACCAGATGTTAGATGTTGTCTGGTCTATCAGATATTAGATGTTGTCTGGTCTATCAGATATTAGATGTTGTCTGGTCTATCAGATATTAGATGTTGTCTGGTCTATCAGGTGTTAGATGTTGTCTGGTCTATCAGATATTAGATGTTGTCTGGTCTACCAGATGTTAGATGATGTCTGTGTCAAACCCTGTAAATGTTTGAACCCTGTTGTCTGAGCATCGGCACCATAAGCTGACAAATACACATAAAAGTCAGCATTAAACCGACGAGAGTGTGAAAAGGACATGTCACACCCAGACAACCACTTTGGAAATGATGGTCTGGCCCAGAAAAGCTCTTCCCGTCCCCATGGAAACCTGTACAATTGAGTCCCTGGAGTGAGAGAGGGTGGGGCAGATGGGGGGGGGGGGGGGGGGGGGGGGGGGGAGAAGAGTGCTACAAGCATTTCGCGACACCTGCAATAACATCTGCGAAATGTGTATGCAACCAATAAAATTTGATTTGATTTGAGTGGGAGAGGGGGTCTTATACTATAAGAGACTGAAACAGTAACTCTCTGCAAACTGGAAACAATTTATCCGGAGGCTGCATTCATTGTAGCTGGGGATTTTAACAAGGCTAATCTGAAAACAAGACTCCCCAAATTTTATCAGCATATCGATTGCGCAACCAGGGGAGGAAAGACCTTGGACCATTGTTACTCTAACTTCCGCGACGCATATAAGGCCCTGCCCCGCCCCCCTTTCGGAAAAGCTGACCACGACTCCATTTTGTTGATCCCTGCCTACAGACAGAAACTAAAACAAGAGGCTCCCACGCTGAGGTCTGTCCAACGCTGGTCCGACCAAGCTGACTCCACACTCCAAGACTGCTTCCATCACGTGGACTGGGAGATGTTTCGTATTGCGTCAGATAACAACATTGACGAATACGCTGATTCGGTGTGCGAGTTCATTAGAACGTGCGTTGAAGATGTCGTTCCCATAGCAACGATTAAAACATTCCCTAACCAGAAACCGTGGATTGATGGCAGCATTCGTGTGAAACTGAAAGCGCGAACCACTGCTTTTAATCAGGGCAAGGTGTCTGGTAACATGACCGAATACAAACAGTGCAGCTATTCCCTCCGCAAGGCTATCAAACAAGCTAAGCGCCAGTACAGAGACAAAGTAGAATCTCAATTCAACGGCTCAGACACAAGAGGCATGTGGCAGGGTCTACAGTCAATCACGGACTACAGGAAGAAACCCAGCCCAGTCACGGACCAGGATGTCTTGCTCCCAGGCAGACTAAATAACTTTTTTGCCCGCTTTGAGGACAATACAGTGCCACTGACACGGCCTGCAACGAAAACATGCGGTCTCTCCTTCACTGCAGCCGAGGTGAGTAAGACATTTAAACGTGTTAACCCTCGCAAGGCTGCAGGCCCAGATGGCATCCCCAGCCGCGCCCTCAGAGCATGCGCAGACCAGCTGGCCGGTGTGTTTACGGACATATTCAATCAATCCCTATACCAGTCTGCTGTTCCCACATGCTTCAAGAGGGCCACCATTGTTCCTGTTCCCAAGAAAGCTAAGGTAACTGAGCTAAATGACTACCGCCCCGTAGCACTCACATCCGTCATCATGAAGTGCTTTGAGAGACTAGTCAAGGACCATATCACCTCCACCCTACCTGACACCCTAGACCCACTCCAATTTGCTTACCGCCCAAATAGGTCCACAGACGATGCAATCTCAACCACACTGCACACTGCCCTAACCCATCTGGACAAGAGGAATACCTATGTGAGAATGCTGTTCATCGACTACAGCTCGGCATTCAACACCATAGTACCCTCCAAGCTCGTCATCAAGCTCGAGACCCTGGGTCTCGACCCCGCCCTGTGCAACTGGGTACTGGACTTCCTGACGGGCCGCCCCCAGGTGGTGAGGGTAGGCAACAACATCTCCTCCCCGCTGATCCTCAACACTGGGGCCCCACAAGGTTGCGTTCTGAGCCCTCTCCTGTACTCCCTGTTCACCCACGACTGCGTGGCCACGCACGCCTCCAACTCAATCATCAAGTTTGCGGACGACACAACAGTGGTAGGCTTGATTACCAACAACGATGAGACGGCCTACAGGGAGGAGGTGAGGGCCCTCGGAGTGTGGTGTCAGGAAAACAACCTCACACTCAACGTCAACAAAACTAAGGAGATGATTGTGGACTTCAGGAAACAGCAGAGGGAACACCCCCCTATCCACATCGATGGAACAGTAGTGGAGAGGGTAGCAAGTTTTAAGTTCCTCGGCATACACATCACAGACAAACTGAATTGGTCCACTCACACAGACAGCATCGTGAAGAAGGCGCAGCAGCGCCTCTTCAACCTCAGGAGGCTGAAGAAATTCGGCTTGTCACCAAAAGCACTCACAAACTTCTACAGATGCACAATCGAGAGCATCCTGGCGGGCTGTATCACCGCCTGGTATGGCAACTGCACCGCCCTCAACCGTAAGGCTCTCCAGAGGGTAGTGAGGTCTGCACAACGCATCACCGGGGGCAAACTACCTGCCCTCCAGGACACCTACACCACCCGATGTCACAGGAAGGCCATAAAGATCATCAAGGACATCAACCACCCGAGCCACTGCCTGTTCACCCCGCTATCATCCAGAAGGCGAGGTCAGTACAGGTGCATCAAAGCTGGGACCGAGAGACTGAAAAACAGCTTCTATCTCAAGGCCATCAGACTGTTAAACAGCCACCACTAACACTGAGTGGCTGCTGCCAACACACTGACACTGACTCAACTCCAGCCACTTTAATAAATGGGAATTGATGGGAAATGATGTAAATATATCACTAGCCACTTTAAACAATGCTACCTTATATAAATGTTACTTACCCTACATTATTCATCTCATACGCATACCTATATACTGTACTCTATATCATCGACGGTATCCTTATGTAATACATGTATCACTAGCCACTTTATACTATACTATGCCACTTTGTTTACATACTCATCTCATTTGTACATACTGTACCCGATACCATCTACTGTATCTTGCCTATGCTGCTCTGTACCATCACTCATTCATATATCCTTATGTACATATTCTTTATCCCCTTACACTGTGTACAAGACAGTAGTTTTGGAATTGTTAGTTAGATTACTTGTTATTACTGCATTGTCGGAACTAGAAGCACAAGCATTTCGCTACACTCGCATTAACATCTGCTAACCATGTGTATGTGACAAATAAAATTTGATTTGATTTGATTTGATTTGATTTAAGAGAAATTAGATAGATAGATAGATAGATAGATAGATAGATAGATAGAAACCAAGTCCATCCCTGTGTGTCTAACTCTCTATGTCAGTACTTAGGTTTCCCTTGATAATTAATTGTGTTATTCAATTCAACATAGTTTAATTGAATCCAACGTACCCTGTGCAGGGGTACAGGTTACTCAAGGTAATTTGTACATGTAGGTAGGGGTAAAGTGACTATACATACAGTGCCTTGCGAAAGTATTCGGCCCCCTTGAACTTTGCAACCTTTTGCCACATTTCAGGCTTCAAACATAAAGATATAAAACTGTATTTTTTTGTGAAGAATCAACAACAAGTGGGACACAATCATGAAGTGGAACGACATTTATTGGATATTTCAAACTTTTTTAACAAATCAAAAACTGAAAAATTGGGCGTGCAAAATTATTCAGCCCCCTTAAGTTAATACTTTGTAGCGCCACCTTTTGCTGCGATTACAGCTGTAAGTCGCTTGGGGTATGTCTCTATCAGTTTTGCACATCGAGAGACTGAATTTTTTTCCCATTCCTCCTTGCAAAACAGCTCGAGCTCAGTGAGGTTGGATGGAGAGCATTTGTGAACAGCAGTTTTCAGTTCTTTCCACAGACTCTCGATTGGATTCAGGTCTGGACTTTGACTTGGCCATTCTAACACCTGGATATGTTTATTTTTGAACCATTCCATTGTAGGTTTTGCTTTATGTTTTGGATCATTGTCTTGTTGGAAGACAAATCTCCGTCCCAGTCTCAGGTCTTTTGCAGACTCCATCAGGTTTTCTTCCAGAATGGTCCTGTATTTGGCTCCATCCATCTTCCCATCAATTTTAACCATCTTCCCTGTCCCTGCTGAAGAAAAGCAGGCCCAAACCATGATGCTGCCACCACCATGTTTGACAGTGGGGATGGTGTGTTCAGCTGTGTTGCTTTTACGCCAAACATAACGTTTTGCATTGTTGCCAAACAGTTCAATTTTGGTTTCATCTGACCAGAGCACCTTCTTCCACATGTTTGGTGTGTCTCCCAGGTGGCTTGTGGCAAACTTTAAACAACACTTTTTATGGATATCTTTAAGAAATGGCTTTCTTCTTGCCACTCTTCCATAAAGGCCAGATTTGTGCAATATACGACTGATTGTTGTCCTATGGACAGAGTCTCCCACCTCAGCTGTAGATCTCTGCAGTTCATCCAGAGTGATCATGGGCCTCTTGGCTGCATCTCTGATCAGTCTTCTCCTTGTATGAGCTGAAAGTTTAGAGGGACGGCCAGGTCTTGGTAGATTTGCAGTGGTCTGATACTCCTTCCATTTCAATATTATCGCTTGCACAGTGCTCCTTGGGATGTTTAAAGCTTGGGAAATATTTTTGTATCCAAATCCGGCTTTAAACTTCTTCACAACAGTATCTCGGACCTGCCTGGTGTGTTTCTTGTTCTTCATGATGCTCTCTGCGCTTTTAACGGACCTCTGAGACTATCACAGTGCAGGTGCATTTATACGGAGACTTGATTACACACAGGTGGATTGCATTTATCATCATTAGTCATTTAGGTCAACATTGGATCATTCAGAGATCCTCACTGAACTTCTGGAGAGAGTTTGCTGCACTGAAAGTAAAGGGGCTGAATAATTTTGCACGCCCAATTTTTCAGTTTTTGATTTGTTAAAAAAGTTAGAAATATGTCGTTCCACTTCATGATTGTGTCCCACTTGTTGTTGATTCTTCACAAAAAAATACAGTTTTATATCTTTATGTTTGAAGCCTGAAATGTGGCAAAAGGTCGCAAAGTTCAAGGGGGCCGAATACTTTCGCAAGGCACTGTAGATGATAAAAAGCGAGTGCAGCAGTGTCAAATCAAGGGTGGGGTCAATGCAAATAGTCCGGGTGGCCAGTTGATTAATTGTTCAGCAGTCTTATGGCTTGGGGGTAGAAGCTGTTAAGGAGCCTTTTGGTCCTAGACTTGGCGCTCCGGTACTGCTAGCCGTGCGGTAACAGAGAGAACAGTCTATAACTTGGTTGACTGGAGTTTTTGAAAAAAAAATTGCCTTCCTCTGAAACCACCTAGTATATAGGTCCTGGATGTTAGGAAGCTTGGCCCCAGTGATGTACTGGGCCGTACGCATTACCATCTGTAGAGCCTTACAGTCGGATGCCGAGCATACCTGGCAGTGATGCAACTGGTCAGGATGCACATGCCAAATCTTTTCAGTCCCCAGAGGGGGAAAAGGTGTTGTCGTGCCCTCTTCACTACTTTCTTGGTATGTTTGGACCATGATAGGTTGTCGTTGATGTGGACACCAAGGAACTTGAAACTCTCGACCCGCTCCACTGCAGTCCTGTCGATGTGAATGGGGGCGTGTTCAGTCATTTCGGTAACGTTAACTTTTTATCTGTTGATTATTGAATAATGTACATGCTAGCTAGGTACTGCACATTTTACTGTGCGTGTCGTCATTGACCATAGCTGTCCCCATGTTGTTGATTTGTACTTTGCAGAAGAGTTGGCGTATAAGTGCAGCACAGCATGTGTTTATGGACGTTTTTTCTGTCATTATCAGGTATGTCATGTGTTTTTGTTTGTTGAACTAGGTTGACAACATTTTACTGTTAGTTTTCCATAAGTGCTCGTCACTGTACTATACATAACGCCTGGCTGTCATGAGGAATGTTGGCAAGCCTAGGTCTATAGGATATACTGTACATTTCTATTTCATACTGTACATTGTGTTTGCATTACATTGTACTGTTAGTCATGAGATTATTGTTATTTTGCGCCCTGTCTACTGTACCCATATGGAAGAGAGGAGTTGGCATATAAGGGCAGCTGTTACATCTGCTCCTGCCACGCCCTCTACTTGTTAGGTATGCGTAACTGGCTGTAAGGGAGTCAGGCAGGAGAGCAGAATTTGGGTAGCAAACGGAGCCTTTTATTTAGGCGAACAAAACACACGGCACAAACAACACTAAACACAATATAGGTTGACATAACCCCGTGCAACCAGTCTAACGTGCGCATACACAAAACAATAAACAATTCCACACACAGACATGGGGGGAACAGAGGGTTAAAGACATGAGGGAAATGTAAACCAGGTGTGTGGGAAAACAAGACAAAACAAATGGAAAATAAAAGGTGGATCGGCGATGGCTAGAAGACAGGTGACGTCGACCGCCGAACGTCGCCCGAACAAGGAGAGTAACCGACTTTGGAGGAAGTCGTGACACTACTGCTCATCCTGTGTCTCCTTGACCTGCCGCCACTCCCCAGTGCTCTCTCCCTCTCCCTCTCGCTTTCCCTCTCTGTGTGTGTGTGTGATTGTGTAGGTGGAGACATGTGTGCTGGAGACAGAGCAGATATATATACAGTGGGGAGAACAAGTATTTGATACACTGCCGATTTTGCAGGTTTTCCTACTTACAAACATGTAGAGGTCTGTAATTTTTATCATAGGTACACTTCAACTGTGAGTGACGGAATCTAAAACAAAAATCCAGAAAATCACAATGTATAATTTTTAAGTAATTAATGTGCATTTTATTGCAACATACTTTTGTATATGTATACAGTGGGGCAAAAAGGATTTAGTCAGCCACCAATTGTGCAAGTTCTACCACTTAAAAAGCTGAGAGAGGACTGTAATTTTCATCATAGATACTCTTAAACTATGACAGACAAAATGAGAAAAAAAATCCAGAAAATCACATTGTAGGATTTTTAATTAATTTATTTGCAAATTATGGTGGAAAATAAGTATTTGGTCAATAACAAAAGTTTATCTCAATACTTTGTTATATTCCCTTTGTTGGCAATGACAGAGGTCAAATGTTTTCTGTAAGTCTTCACAAGGTTTTCACACACTGTTGCTGGTATTTTGGCCCATTCCTCCATGCAGATCTCCTCTAGAGCAGTGATGTTTTGGGGCTGTTGCTGGGCAACACGAACTTTCAACTCCCTCCAAAGATTTTCTATGGGGTTGAGATCTGGAGACGGGCTAGGCCACTCCAGGACCTTGAAATGCTTCTTACGAAGCCACTCCTTCATTGCCCGGGCAGTGTGTTTGGGATCATTGTCATGCTGAAAGACCCAGCCACGTTTCATCTTCAATGCCCTTGCTGATGGAAGGAGGTTTTCACTCAAAATCTCACGATACATGGCCCCATTCATTCTTTCCTTTACACGGATCAGTCGTCCTGGTCCCTTTGCAGAAAAACAGCCCCAAAGCATGATGTTTCCATCCCCATGCTTCACAGTAGGTATGGTGTTCTTTGGATGCAACTCAGCATTCTTTGTCCTCCAAACACGACGAGTTGAGTTTTTACCAAAATGTTTTATTTTGGTTTCATCTGACCATATGACATTCTCCCAATCTTCTTCTGGATCATCCAAATGCTCTCTAGCAAACTTCAGACGGGCCTGGACATGTACTGGCTTAAGCAGGGGGACACGTCTGGCACTGCAGGATTTGAGTCCCTGGCGGCGTAGTGTGTTACTGATGGTAGGTTTTGTTACTTTGGTCCCAGCTCTCTGCAGGTCATTCACTAGGTCCCCCCGTGTGGTTCTGGGATTTTTGCTCACCGTTCTTGTGATCATTTTGACCCCACGGGGTGAGATCTTGCGTGGAGCCCCAGATCGAGGGAGATTATCAGTGGTCTTGTATGTCTTCCATTTTCTAATAATTGCTCCCACAGTTGATTTCTTCAAACCAAGCTGCTTATCTATTGCAGATTCAGTCTTCCCAGCCTGGTGCAGGTCTACAATTTTTTTTCTGGTGTCCTTTGACAGCTCTTTGGTCTTGGCCATAGTGGAGTTTGGAGTGTGACTGTTTGAGGTTGTGGACAGGTGTCTTTTATACTGATAACAAGTTCAAACAGGTGCCATTAATACAGGTAACGAGTGGAGGACAGAGGAGCCTCGCAAAGAAGAAGTTACAGGTCTGTGAGAGCCAGAAATCTTGCTTGTTTGTAGGTGACCAAATACTTATTTTCCACCATAATTTGCAAATAAATTCATTAAAAATCCTACAATGTGATTTTCTGTTGTTTTTTTACTCATTTTGTCTGTCATAGTTGATGTGTACATATGATGAAAAGTACAGGCCTCTCTCATCTTTTTAAGTGGGAGAACTTGCACAATTGGTGGCTGACTAAATACTTTTTTGCCCCACTGTATGTAGTCTACTGTATACTATACTATACATTTTTGCCAGTGGTCATATGGACGCCGGTCCAAACACAACCTAGAGGCAATCTACACCGGTCATACCCTTTCACCAACTTTTTAAACACGCCGGGGTCTTGAGACAGGCTGGGGCTATGGGGATTGGTTGGTCTCACAGTGGGGAGGAGTTAATCACCCAGATATTCATGATCTTGATCTTGATCACAAGACCAGCTGCACCCCAAACACACACTGACACTCCCCTCCTTGCTCTACTTACCCCATGTTTACGTTTGAGTTGAGTCCACTGTAGTGTGCAGCTTTGGATGGACACACCCCCTCTCCCCACTCTCTCTTTCCTTCCTTTTCCTTGGCCCCCTGATCATCCCTCTCTTCCACCTCTCCTCTCTCTCTTCTCCCTTCTTTGTTCCTGGTCATTCCTTTCTCCAGACTCCTTTACCCTCTCTCATTTTCTCTCTGTCTTTCATCTCTCTAGACCCTCTACCTCTCTCCCTCTCCCCTCTCCCTTACCCTATTACCTTATGACCACATAACACAGAACCTGAACACGTGAACAAACACCTGACCTCACTGATCCAATGACACACCCCACGTCTATTTCACGTTGGTTAAACGTAATTTAATTGAAATGACTTGGAAACAACGTTGATTCAACCAGTGTGTGGCCAGTGGGACATGTTTTCACACTTGTCTTTTGAACCCACTTTATGAGTGATGCAGCTGTGTTGGGGACTTTGCAGGAGGCTGACTTTTTATAACCCAAAAGAAATGAGTAGTGTTTTTCTTTGAAGAAGAAAAGGTGATCATTCATTTTACAATACGTTTCACTGTATTCTCGTCACCTCCTTCACCTGGGAGCCGATTTAGTATTAAGAAATGTACGCCTTTCCTGCAAGTGCTTTTCCTAAACACTTCTCAGTAGTTGGTATTCAGACTCATCTTGGAGGTGAGTACCGAGGTTTGCGGGTGTGGCTCCCTTGCACGCACGGAATACGTTTAATTAAACCCCAGAAAACACACCCATTGGGGGGCCTACCAATTTGATCAGAGAGTTTTTGCTCAATTAGTTTGTTTTCTGTTCATTTATCTAAAGCGATCCTTTAAACAATGTGTAAGCCTACCTTAAATTTTGAATTTTATCGGCACAAGACTAGACATTATGTAACATTATGTACACACCTTTCAAAAGTTTGGGGTCACTTAGAAATGTCCTTGCTTTTGAAAGAAAAGCACATTTTTTTGTCCATTAAAATAACATCAAATTGATCAGAAAGACAGTGTAGACATTGTTAATGTTGTAAATGACTATTGTAGCTTGAAACGGCTGATTTTTATAGGAATATTTACATAGGCGTACAGAGGCCCATTACCAGCAACCATCACTTCTGTGTTCCAATGGCACGTTGTGTTAGCTAATCTAAGTTTATCCTTTTAAAATGCTAATTGATCATTAGAAAACCCTTTTGCAATTATGTTAGCTTAGTTGAAAGCTGATGTTCTGATTAAAAAAGCAATAAAACTGGCCTTCTATCTGGAGCTTCAGCATTTGTGGGTTCGATTACAGGCTCAAAATGGACAGAAACAAAGAACTTTCTACGGAAAATTGTCAGCCTGTTCTTGTTCTGAGAAATGAAGGCTATTCCATGCGAGAAATTGCCAAGAAACTGAAGATCTTGTACAACGCTGGGAACTACTCCCTTCATAGAACAGCAAAAACTGTCTCTAACCAGAATAGAAAGAGGAGTAGGAGGCCCCGGTGCACAACTGAGCAAGAGGACAAGTACATTAGAGTGTCTAGTTTGAGAAACACCTCACCTCAAGTACATTAGTTTGAGAGACACCTCACAAGTCTTCAACTGGCAGCTTCATTAAATAGTACCCGCAAAACACCAGTCTCAACGTCAACAGTGAAGAGGCGACTCCTGAAAGTATCTCATCCGAGTGAACGAAACAGTGCCCCCTCTGTCTCAGTATGTGTAGCCCATCTATCTGATTCTGTCTGGTCAAAAAGAGTATGAAACTGTTGTCGCCCACAGCATAGAATGCAAGGGAAGCCAGTGAGCGTGGTCTCCCTTGATAAAAAAAATATTACATAATAGCCAATCAGCATTGAGCTAAACTGAGTGAGCTCAGCTGTGAATGGTCCTGGCGTACCAAAAAAAAGGGCTCAAGTTATGAAGGAATAATGCAATTGGAATGCTGCCTGAAGGAATGTCCATCAGAGTTTTTGCCAGAGAATTTTATGTTAATTTCTCTACCATAAGCCGCCTCTAACGTCGTTTTAGAGAATTTGGCAGTACGTCCAACCGGCATCACAACCGCAGAGGTTTGCTGATGTCCACGTTGTGAACAGAGTGCCCCATGCTGACGGTGGGGTTATGGTATGGGCAGGCATAAGCTATGGACAATGAACACCATTGCATTTTATCCATTGCAATTTGAATGCACAGAAATAACGTGACAAGATCCTGAGGCACATTGTCATGCCATTCATCCGCCTCCATCACCTCATGATTCATCATGATAATGCACGGCCCCATGTCTCAAGGATCGGTACACAATTCCTGGAAGCTTAATATGTCCCAGTTCTTTCATAACCTGCATACTCACCAGACATGTCATCCTTTGAGCATGTTTGGGATGCTCTGGATCGATATGTAAGACAGTGTGTTCCAGTTCCCGCCAATATCCAGCAACTTTGCGCAGGCATTGAAGAGGAGTGGGACAACATTCCAGAGGCCACAACAGCCTGATCAACTCTTTCTGAAGGAGATATGTAGTGCTGCATGAGGCTGCCCACCAGATACTGTCCGGTTTTCTGATCCATGCCCCTACCTTTAATTTAAGGGTTTTTTTTCACCATTATTTAACCAGGTAGGCTAGTTGAGAACAAGTTCTCATTTACAACTGCGATCTGGCCAAGATAAAGCAAAGCAGTGTGACACAAACAACACCACAGAGTTACACATGGAATAAACAAACATACAGTCAATAACACAATAGAAAAAGTATATATACAGTGTGTGCAAAGGAGGTAAGATAAGGGAGGTAAGGCAATAAGTAGGCCATAGGGTGAAATAATTACAATTTAGCAATTAAACACTGGAGTGATAGATGTGCAGAAGATGAATGTGCAAGTGGGGTGCAAAGGAGCAAAAAAATAAAAATAAAATAAGAGTCTGGAAGGAGAGTTTACAGTCTAAACAGACACCTAGGTATTTGTAGTTGTCCACATATTCTAAGTCAGAACCGTCCAGAGTAGTGATGCTGGACGGGCGGGCAGGTGCGGGCAGCGATCGGTTGAAGAGCATGCATTTAGTTTTACTTGCATTTAAGAGCATTTGGAGGCCACGGAAGGAGAGGCGTATGGCATTGAAGCTCGTCTGGAGGTCAGTTAACACAGTGTCCAAAGAAGGGCCAGAAGTATACAGAATGGTGTTGTCTGCGTAGAGGTGGATCAGAGAATCAACAGCAGCAAGAACAACATCATTGATGTATACAGAGAAAATAGTCAGCCGGAGAATTGAACCCTGTGGCACCCCCATAGAGACTGCCAGAGGTCCGGACAACAGGCCCTCCGATTTGACACACTGAACTCTGTCTGAGAAGTAGTTGGTGAACCAGGCGAGGCAGTCATTTGGGAAACCAAGGCTATTTAATCTGCCGATAAGAACATGGTGATTGACAGAGTCGAAAGCCTTGGCCAGGTCGATGAATACAGCTGCACAGTACTGTCTTTTATCGATGGTGGTTATGATATCGTTTAGGACCTTGAGCATGGCTGAGGTGCACCCATGATCAGCTTGGAAACCAGATTTTATAGCGGAGAAGGTACAGTGGAATTCGAAATGGTCGGGGATCTGTTTGTTAACTTGGCTTTCGAAGATCTTAGAAAGGCAAGGTAGGATAGATATAGGTCTGTAGCAGTTTAGGTCTAGAGTGTCTCCCCTTTGAAGAGGGGGATGACCGCGGCAGCTTTCCAATCTTTGGGGATCTCAGACAATACGAAAGAGAGGTTGAACAGGCTAGTAATAGGGGTTGCAACAATTTTGGCAGAAAATTTTAAAAAGAGAGGGTCCAGATTGTCTATCCCGGCTGATTTGTAAAGGGTCCAGATTTTGCAGCTCTTTCAGAACATCAGCTATTTGGATTTGGGTGAAGCAGAAATGGGGAGGCTTGGGCGAGTTGCTGTGGGGTGTGCAGGGCTGATGACCAGGGTAGAGGTAGCCAGGTGGAAAGCATGGCCAGCCGTTGAAAAATGCTTATTGAAATTCTCAATTATAGTGGATTTATCGGTGGTGACAGTGTTTCCTAGCCTCAGTGAAGTGGGCAGCTGGAAGGAGGTGCTCTTATTCTCCATAGACTTTACAGTGTCCCAGAACTTTTTGGAGTTTGTGCTACAGGATGCAAATTTCTGCTTGAAAAGCTAGCCTTTGCTTTCCTAACTGCCTGTGTATATTGGTTCCTAACTTCCCTGAAAAGTTGCATATCACGGGGGCTATTTGATGCTAATGCAGAACTCCACAGGATGTTTTTGTGCTGGTCAATGGTAGGGAGGCTTGTAGTGAGCCAAGGGCTATATCTGTTCCTGGTCCTACATTTTTTGAATGGGGCATGCTTATTTAAGATGGTGAGGAAAGCACTTTTAAAGAATAACCAGGTGTTAGGCATGTCCCAGTTTAGGTCACCTATCAGCACGAGCTCGGAAGATAGATGGGGGGCAATCTTATTCACATATGGTGTCTAGGGCACAGCTGGTGGCAGAAGGTGGTCTATAGCAAGCTGCAACGGTGAGAGACTTGTTTCTGGAAAGGTGGATTTTTAAAAGTAGAAGCTCAAATTGTTTGGACACAGACCTGGATAGTAAGACAGAACTCTGCAGGCAATTTCTGCAGTAGATTGCAACTCCGCCCCCTTTGGCAGTTCCATCTTGTCGGAGAATGTTATAGTTAGGGATGGAAATTTCAGGGTTTTTGGTGGCCTTCCTAAGCCAGGATTCAGACACGGCTAGGACATCCGGGTTGGCAGAGTGTGCTAAAGAAAGCATTGAATAAAACAAACTTAGGGTTACAGAAGTCAACAAATGAGAGCAGCTGGGGAATGGGAGTGGAGCTAGGCACTGCAGGGCCTGGATTAACCTCTACGTCATCAGAGGAACAGAGGAGGAGTAGGATAAGGGTACGGCTAAAGGCTACAAGAACTGGTCGTCAAGTACATTCCGAACAGAGAGTGAAAGGAGCAGGTTTCTGGGCGATGTATAGTAGATTCAACGCATAATGTACAGACCAACCGATGCATATCTGTATTACCAGTCATGTGAAATCCATAAATTAGGGCATAATGAATGTATTTCAATTGATTGATTTCCTTATATGAACTGTAACTCTGTAAAATCTTTGAAATTGTTGCATGTTGCATTTATATATTTGTGCAGTATAATTAGGCAGCCCTCTCCATTATTCTTTATGAAATTGTGCGATCTCTACAAATATTGGGATAGCACTTCGCTCTTAAGCAAAAATATTGGGATCTTAAACTTGCAGTCTTGTTGGCTCGTCAGAGGTGGCTGTCTTATGGACTAATTAGCCCCTACCCCCTTGACCATTTTCACTCCCTCAGCTTTGGGACACTTGTGCAAATGGCAAAGGCACGCATGAACGCGCAAATGGAGAGGCAAGGGGAAGGGGGTCATTTGGGAGTCATCCAGGCTGTTTTCCCAGGCTTCCTTCCTGCAGGTTATTCTCCTAAACAGGAAACCAGCTAATGAGACAGACAAGGTTAGAGATTTACAGCCCTATCAAATTAGCCCGTGCTATGGTTGTCAGGGTTACTGCGAGGTGTGTGTGTGTACATGTAAACCTTATTGGGGTGGGATTGCATAACATCAGTGACCGGGCCATTCTCATTGGCTGTTGAGCTGCTTTGGTTTTGGATTAGCTGAACTCAAAGGACACACTCTTTTCACACCACTTCGACAAGAAGTGATTTTCGTAGCAGGTTAGGAGAGCATTTTTTTGCTAACAAAAAATAGTAGTTATCCCACTGTTCCCTGGGTGCCGAAGACATGGATGTTGATTATGGCAGCACTCCACACCTCTCTGATTCAGAGGGGCTGGGTTAAATGCGGAAGACACATTTCAGTTGAATGCATTCAGTTGTGCAACTGACTAGACATCCCCTTTTCCTAACATTAACCTCAGTCTCCTAACCAGCTATGTTAATTCTCATAACCTGCTGTGTCAGTTCTCCTAACCTGCTACGAAAAGTCACTCCGGTATCGAAGTGATGTGAAAAGAGTGTTTCCCCTGAACTCACAGTCAGAGCTCAGAGATGGTAGAAAGACAGAGGCGTCTTTACAAGTTGACTTTAAGTTTTGTTCTAGTAATTGAACCATTGCCTGTACTGAGGTTGGCCCATAACTCTGAAATTCTAGTAGGTATCAGCATTCATCCAGTTAATTAATGCTGTTTACATTTTGTTTTCTACAAGCAAGATGTAACATGTATTATTCACTTTGTGAAATTCTTATAACAAGGACAATGGCCATGTGGTCAGCTGGGAAATCTGGCCCTACTAGGGATGAAACTTGTAGAATTTAACATTATGTTCAGAACACGGAATCTACAGTACTGCGCAGTAGAGTTGAATGTATTACATCCAGAACACACAACCTACAGAGGAGGAGCAGCCATTTGAATGAACAGTTTCCTAATTGAGGCCAGTGATGAATAATGTATGATTGTGTCCTGAGGAGGACTCCTCTCCTCTGCTAGCGGAGGAGCATAGGGGTCAAGGGCAATTCCATGGTAACAGAGTGATGCTAAGACTAAGATTTTTTTAAACAGACATTTTTACAAAAACACATTTACTTGAAGAACATTGCAGATGCAATGTTACCAAACTTTGTCTAAGTGGATTTTACAAACTTCAGAAGCCTCTTAAAACTTCAAATTCACTACAAGTTTGAAATGTCCTGCATTGTAGGAAAGTTGTGCAACAGGTTGATCAAATTAAGATCTTACATCTGTAAAGGGAAAGATCTGAGTCTCAGCGTCACTCTGTTACTGTGGAATTGCCCTCAAGTAGCTCTGAAGAGACTGTTGTTTGCTCTGTTCATTCACCAGGTCAACATTGTTTCCCTCCACTAATGTGAAGAGCAGCAACAAGAGCAGTGAGATGACAATACAATGAAGGACTAGGGCTTAGTTTGGACCTCTCACTTAACCAATCATCAACAATGTGAGGCTTCCCACTGGGCACAGACATCAGTTCAACGTCTAGTTTTGATTTACATTTGGTTGAGTTGTCAACTAACATGAATTCAGTGTGAAATCAACAACAACATTTCACCATGTCATTGGATTTAAGTTAAAAATGGGTGAAAGAAATACAAAATGCCCTTTTGTTGATGAATTTTTGCACTCCAATTAGTTTTCCACGTTGATTTAAGGTCATTACATAGATATTTTGAGTTGAAATTACGTGGAAACAATGTTGATTAAACCAGTTTTTGCCCAGTGGGTTGAATGGTTTTTGGAGGTTCTGTTGTTAATTAATGCCGTGATTGTCTTGATAATGTTGTCGTTCTGCCCTGTCTGAGATGTCTGACTGGGAGAGGTTTAGGTCATAACTGTACAGTCAGTTTTCTAAACTGCTATCGCTATCTGACATGCTGGAAAGGACTGTGTTATTGGGGCGTTCTGACTACAGCTGCAAATACTATGTCTACTCTAACCCACACCTTACCCTAACTCTTATTTATAATTTATTTACCCTTACTCTTACTTCTTAGAGTAATTCTCTCATCCTAATTTTCACCAAACTTTCTGTAGCTGACCTTCCATATCATTCCCTTTACCACTGGACTAGTGGGGTTGGGGGGGGGCATGTGAGTGCACTATACACCAGTGGTGGAAAAAGTACTAAATAGTCATAATTGAGTAAAAGTAAAGATACCTTAATAGAAAATGACTCATGTAAAAGTGAAAGTCACTCACTAATATACGACTTGAGTAAAAGTCTAAAAGTATTTGGTTTTAAATATACTTAAGTATCGAAAGTAAATGGAAATGCTCAAATGTACTTAGGTATCTGTCACGTTCTGTCCTTAGTTCTTTTGTTATGTCTTTAATTTAGTATGGTCAGGGCGTGAGTTGGGTGGGTTGTCTATGTTCGTTTTTCTATGATTTGCTATTTCTGTGTTTGGCCTGGTATGGTTCTCAATCAGAGGCAGCTGTCAATCGTTGTCTGTGATTGTGAACCATATTTAGGTAGCCTATTTTCTATTGTGTTTCATGGGTGATTGTTTTCTGTTGTGTGTCTGCACCAGCCAGAACTGTTTTCTGTCGTTTCTCTTTGTTATGTTGTTATTTCCGTGTTCATTTAATAAATATGGACACACACCCTGCTGCACCTTGGTCCTCACCTTCTTCCACCGACGACGACCGTTACAGTATCAAAATAAAAAGTATAAACCATCTCAAATTCCTTATATTAAGCAAACCAAACTGAAATTATTTTTTTTGGACGGATAGCCAATACATACAGACATAATTTACAAACGAAGCATTTGTGTTTAGTGAGTCCGCTAGATCAGAGACAGTAGGGATGACCAGTGATGTTCTCTTGGTGTGTGTGAATTGGACCATTTTCCTGTCAAAATGTACTTTTGCGTTTCAGGGAATATGTATGGAGTAAAAAGTACATTATTTTCTTTAGGAATGTAGTGAAGTAAAAGTTTGCAAATATAGTAAAGTATAGATACCCCAAAAAAACATATAAGTAGTATTTTTTCTTCAGTACTTTACACCACTGCTATACACAATTTGGAGGCATGGATAAATGAGTTCCTTGCTTTATCCACCCCTCTCTTCTCCCTCTACCTTATCCCTTTACCCCTCACCATTCCCACTATAACTCAACCCTCACCTTTCTCCATCTCCCCTAACATCCGCCACTGGTGTTGAACGCTGAGCTGTAGTCAGTTGACCTGTTTAAAGGTCTTACTGCAGAGATCATGATCACACAGTCTTCCGGAACAGCTGGTGCTCTCATGCATGTTTCAGTGTTATTTGCCTCGAAGCGAGCATAGAAGTAGTTTAGCTCGTCTGGTAGGTTCGTGTCATTGTGCTTCCCTTTGTCGTCTGTAATGGTTTACAGCCCTGCCATATCCGACGAGCCTCAGAGCCGGTGTAGTACGATTAGATCTTAGTCCTGTATTGATGCTTTGCCTGTTTGATGGTTTCTTATAAGCTTCCGGGTTAGAGTCCCGCTCCTTGAAAGCGGCAGCTCTAGCCTTTAGCTCAGTGCGGATGTTGCCTATAATCCATGGCTTCTGGTTGGGGTATGTACGTACAGTCCACTGTGGGGACAATGTCATCAATGCACTTATTGATGAAGCCAATGACTGATGTGGTGTACTCCTCAAAGCCATTGGAGGAATCCTGGAACATATTCCAGTCTGTGCTAGCAAAACAGTCCTGTGGCTTAGCATCTGCTTCATCTGACCACTTTTTTATTGATCTAGTCACTGGGGCTTCCTGCTTTAATTCTTGCTTGTAAGCAGGAATCGGTTAGGTAGTCCAGAGTTTTTTCCCCATTGGTTGCCCATTTAACATGCTGATAGAAATTTGGTAAAACGGATTTAAGTTACTAGGAGGATTTAAGCTACTAGGAGCACTGCCTCTGGGTGAGCATTTTCTTGTTTACTTATGCCAGCTCATTCAATGCTGTCTTAGTGCCAGCCTCAGACTGTGGTCTGAAAAAATACACATGAAAACTCTCTAGGTAGATAGTGTGGTCTACAGCTTATCATGAGATACTCTACCTCAGGCAAGCAATAGCTAGAGACTTCCTTAGATATCATGCACCAGTTGTATTTACAAAAATACATTGTCCGCTGGGTGATATGGCCTAAAAGTAATATCTAAAAAAAAAAATCTGAGGTTTGAACGATTCACGAAATATATCTCGATTTTTCAGTTTTTTCTCTAAACAAATAAAAAAAGCCCAAGACATAATCCTTAATTTAATTTTCTTTATTAAAAAAAAAATATATATATATATATATATACATATATATATATATATATATATATATATATATATATATATATATATAAGGCCTCAAGGCCTATTGTGCAAAACAAATTAACAACAATGCTTGACAGGCTGTCATAATTTTATGCAAATCAAATAAAAAATTATGAATGAAAAAATGTATCCCTAAGAAGAATTTGCACAATAATAAAGCAAATTATAACATTTTGTTAAACAAAATATCTTCCTTTACTTTGTTCTTCACACGTTTCTGGTGAGGAACAAGCCTATCTACTGACTCTGGCTTGAGGCATGCCCTGTGACATGTCACAATTTTCCCACCTGTGCTAAAGACCCTATCCGAAGGAGCACTTGTAGCAGGAATGCACAAGTACTTTTTAGCAAGCTTACTCAGTCTTGGGAAGTTGGCCTCATGGAGCCTCCACCACTCAAGTGGGTCTTTGTCTGAGTCTGTGTCAGGGGACGTCATCAAGTAACTTGACAACTCAGTTTTGATGTTGTCCTCCTCTGACTGTGGGCCTGACAGCGCTGTCTTCTTGAAGAAGCTTGAAAGTGTTTTCTTGCCCTTCTTAGACACAGGTTCGCTTTCTTCTTCTTGGCAAACAGTTGTGCCAGGGTGATGTGTGCTTTCTTCCGCTAGCAGAGACTTCAGCTCCAAAACAGCTCTTTGTTTGAATGCTCTAAATCTTGTCATCTGCTATATATGTTGTCCTGAACTGGGGATCCACCAGCAAGGCCATATCAAGGAGTTCACCTGTGGCAGGATCTTTGTACATGTCGTTGAGATACTGTAGTGTGGCACTTTTGATATTCTTTGTGAGCGTGCCCTCACCTTCCTCTGGCTGCAGGAGGCTGCGGTTGAACAGGTTTAGCACAGGCTTGAGGTAGGAGACGCTAACATAGTTCTCCCCTGACAGCACGTCAGTGAATTCCTGTTGTGGGCCTATGGCTTTGTTCATTGACTCCAACACATCAAAAACCTGATAGTTGGGCACCAGGTGCCTGCTTTTCTTCTCTGAGGCCAGGACTCGGGCTATGGCCTTTTATTGTTCCAGGATTTGTTCTATCATCTTCTGTCTTGACAACTACCTGGTTGTGAACTCTGTGATGAGCTGGTGAGGGGGTAGACTGAGCTCAGCCTGTGCTACAGACAAGTCTCTCCTCTTCTTCCAGTTGAAGGAAAAGGTGCTGACCACCTTCTTGCACAACCCAATGGAGCGGTCAACTCGGGAGTCTTTCACACCATTCTCTGAAAAGAATGAAGAATGGCAGCATTTTCAATAATGTGACAAGTACAGCATGCAGCTGGAAACTGGAATCGGCATTGCGTAGTCTCACGCATTCCTCCCATTCCACAGCACGTTTCAGTTGCAGGTGATGGAAGAGGTTTGTTGTGCTGCTGCTTTACGTAGCAATTGTCTTTTGACACATTTTGCACAGGACATTTGTTTGCTGAACATCAGACCTCTTCAACACAAACCACTTCCATATTACTGAAAAAACATTGCTGCCCTTTTTGGGGATGATTTCATCCTCACGAGAGGCTGAGCTGGCTTCTTCACTTTCCATTTTGGTGGAAGTTTTACCACCGCTACACTTCTCCAGCGTGGTTACAATTTGTGAAAGGCTGTCTAGGGTTGTAATTGGTGGATAACCTCTGTGCACGTGTTGTCACGCAATTGGGACATGATTCGACATTGGGCTGACAGAGAAGAGACAGTGAGATGCTGCATTTGTAAAACATACAACATTATAACAAAACCTTGATTCTTGCGATATAGGCATTTTCCATATTTCTCTAAAAAACTTGATATATCGCCCAGCCCTAGTCCGCCGCCTCTTGTCTTACCAGACGCTGCTGTTCTATCCTGCCTGTACAGCGTATAACCAGCCAGCTGTATTTTGATAGTGTCGTCGTTCAGCCACGACTCCGTGAAGAATAAGATATTACTGTTTTGAATGTCCCGTTGGTAGTTTAATCTTTGCGTAGGTCATCTATTTTATTCTCCAAAGATTGCACGTTTGCTAGCAGAATGGAAGGAAGTGGAGGTTTATCTGGTCGCCTACGAATTCTCAGAAGTCAGCCCGCCCTCTGGCCCCTTTTTCTCTGCCTTGTCTTCACGCAAATCACGGGGATCTGGGCCTGTTCTCGTGAAAGCAGTATATCATTTGCGTCGGGCTCGTCAGACTCGTTAAAGGAAAAAGAGGATTCTGCCAGTCTGTGGTGAGTAATCGCAGTCCTGACGTCCAGAAGTTATTTTTAGTCATAAGAGACGGTAGTGGCAACATTATGGGGGGGTTTGGTTATTAATCAACTAATAATTGAATTGAATTCCATTTCGTTTTTTAGTTTTGTGAGCTCTAGGGAGAAATCAAATAATTAATGAGAAAAATCAACTCTAGAACTATATGGGACGCTGTGCTGAAGGGAGTTGTAGTTTTCATTGAACAAATATTCAACCTAGTTCATCACGTAAACATTCTTATAAGCGATAGTGACCATAATCGATTGCGCAATTTTTTTCCAGCTAGGGCAGAGATGGATCAGAGAGGAAGAGGCGAAGCAAGAGGTTTCACTCTTGCCAAAAAATTGTCCAAAATAATCCCAATGCATTTCTATTGGTTTATTTTGGAAATAAACTTTTAACTGCCTTCCTGCCTTTGGGACAACAACTTCTATTGTTATGGCGGAGACATGAGCATCTCATCATTATATACAGATCTCTGGACGGAAACACTTTTATGCCTACTACATTAGGTTAGATAGACACAGACTGCATAGACCGCATGAGAGAGGAATGTACACAACACAATGATGAGGCCAGAGACTTTGAAGAACTAGTAAAATGATTTTGTCAGACAGCTCTGCACTGCAGCATATTTAGGCGGGCTAACTAAATAGGATGACTAAAGACAGTACAGTACAGGGAGCACATAACTGTCTGGCTGACTGCTACTGCCTGAGCAGAGATGAGATGATGACTTTAAGGAATTAAAAATAATAAAGTCATCAAATATAAACTAAGTAATATACACTATCTGAAATATTTTATTATTTCATAGTAATTTCATATTTTTCTATTGATGTCTACCTAATGTGGGCCAGACAGAGAATGGAAAATGTGTTTTGACAATTGAATATTGTCACGTTCTGACCTTTATTTCCTTTGTTTTGTCATTATTTAGTATGGTCAGGGCGTGAGTTGGGGTGGGCAGTCTATGTTTGTTTTTCTATGATTTGGGGATTTCTATGTTTCGGCCTAGTATGGTTCTCAATCAGAGGCAGGAGTCATTAGTTGTCTCTGATTGAGAATCATACTTAGGTAGCCTGGGTTTCACTGTGTGTTTGAGAGTGTTTGTTTCCGTGTCTGTGTTTTTCACCACACGGTACTGTTTTGGGTTTCGTTCATTCCACGTTTATTGTTTTTGTATTCAGTTGTTCATGTGTACTATTTCTTATTAAAAGAACCATGGACACTTACCACGCCGCATATTGGTCCTCCGATCCTTTTTGCCTCTCCTCTTCGGAAGAAGAGGAGGAAATCCCTGACAAATATTCACTATTCGTGGCTTTGGAATTTATTTTAAAAAGCTCTAAAATCATTAAAACACCATTATTTCATAATGCATTTAATGTTTAAAGAATAATGAAAACTGTGATTATTTTTAAAGAATTGAACCATAACCGAACAAACCTCAAAAAGCACTAATCGCGCAGCACTACATGCTATGTACTGTATGTGACTGAGGCATGTAATGAAACCAGACAAAGATATCAATTTCAAATGGTCAACAAAACTTTTCATCTTGACCTTGAGCAGAAAGAGACTATGGTCCAGGTGGACTAATTCATTCTCAATGTCCACCAATATTGGCATTAGTAGAACTTGCCTTTATTGCAGGCGCAGAATGCTAAGAAAAAAGGCTGATGTCTGAGAGATGAAGGGTACACTGACTGGTGCAGCAGGTCCACCCACCATGGAACAATGCTTTCAAAGGGAACGTTAGTTCTACTAACTGTAGTTCTAGGGTCTGAGTCGCACCTCACTGCCCCGCTGGCTCCTTTACGTGGGAAAGAGCACAAAAATCTCTTTCCTCTCCTTCCCTTTCCCTCTCGTCTTCCTCTTCCTCTCCACATCCCCCATCTCCTCCTTCTCTTCCCTCTCTTACTCTTCTCATCCCCATGCCTGTTTTCACCACCCCTTCCTCTCCTCCTCTTCTCTCTCTCCTCCCCATCTCCAGACCATCTCCGGACTTTCTCTGCTCTCTGCATCGTGTGCAGGCTGAGTGTCTTAAAAGGTGATATCTGGAACCTAAAATGGTTCGTCGGCTGTCCCCTTTTAAGATAACCCTTTGAAGAAACCTTTTTGGTTCCAAGTAGAACCCTTTCCACAGAGGGTTCTACAGGGAACTCAAAAGGGTTCTACTACAGGGAGTGTACACTCCATCTGTTTCCCAGTGACTCTGAGAGCCCTCGGCAGTGGGGACCTCTCAAAGGGACCTGGAGGAGAATCAAATCAAATCAAAATAAAATAAAATGTACAGGTGTAGACTAACAGTGATATGCTTACGGGTCCTTTTCCAACAATGCAGAGTTAAAGATAAGATTTTTTTAAATACAATAAAAAATATAAATAGAGACACAAGGAATAAATACACAGTGAATAACAAACAAAAATAACATGGCTATGTACAGGTGTCACGCCCTGACCTGAGTATTCTTTGTTTTCTTTATTGTTTTGGTTTGGTCAGGGTGTTACATGGGTGATGTATGTATTTTGGACTGTCTAGGGGTTTTGTAGGTTTATGTGGTTGTTTATCATCTAGGTGTTCATATATGTCTATGGTTGCCTAGATTGGTTCTCAATTAGAGGCAGGTGTTTATCGTTGTCCCTGATTGGGAACCATATTTAGGCAGCCATCTTCTTTGGGTATTTCATGTGTTATTGTCTATGTCTAGTTGCCTGTGTCTGCACATTTGTAGTATAGTGTCATGTTCATTTTGTATAGTTTGTTTAGTGTCCGTCTTTATTAAAAGTAATATATATTCATATCACGCTGCTCCTTGGTCTCCTCAATACGACGAACATGACAACAGGGAGTACCAGTACTGAGTTGGTGTGCAGGGTTTCAAGGTAATTGAGGTAGCTACAGTATGTACTGTACATATAGGCAAGGGTAAAGTGACTTGGCAACAGGATAGATAATAGACAGTAGCAGCAGCATATGTGGTGAGTGTGAAAGTGTGTGAGGGGGGAGGAGTGGAGAAGAGGAGAGAAGAAGGGTCAATAGAGGAGGAAAGGGGGAGAATAAGAGGGGTAGAAAGAGGGTAAGAGGGGGCCCTTTCATAGGGGGCTGAGGTACATTTGTTTGGGGCCGGATGGAGCCATTGTAGCCAACAGTTCATCCGAGGCCCTTGGGGCCCCACTCTTACCCTACTCCCCGGAAAAGCCTATTTTAGTCTGGAGGATGCCTCTTCAGACATCCCCTCTGCCCCCTTCAGCCCCTCTCTGCCCCCTTCCACCACTTCTCTGCCCCCCTCCACCCCTTCTCTGCCCCTCTCCAACCCTCTCTGCCCCCTCCACCCCTTCTGCCCCTCTCCAACCCTCTCTGCCCTCCATTCACCACTCTCTGGCCCCATCTCTGCTCTCCTCCACCCACTCTGCCCCTCTCCAACCTGTCTCTACCACGCTTCACCTCTGGAAGCCCTCTCTTTAGTGGGTCCACCTGGCTCTGGCTCTCCGGCTGCTAAGGGAGAGCGTCAGAGAGGGGGTTAGCTAGTCCCAACATCAACACGCAGGTCTTGGTGGTATAGTGGCATGGGCCTGGGGGTGAACAGCTGAGGCTGAGAATGGGGAGATTAGGGGGGAATGTGGATGCTAATCCAGTATTATAGAGCAGCCCTCAAACTCTCCACTCAGCCAAAGACCAAAGAAAAGACAAGCATTCCTCTCTCTGCCCTCGGAGCAGAGTACACAGACTAGGGGCTACAGACACCATTCTCCAGCCATCTGGCCTTAACCAAATACTGGAGGAATACCCTCATCCTTATCCTACTGCCTACCCTCCTCTCTCATCCTCACATACCTCCTTAAACTTCATGTTTAAAGAGAGAGAGAGAGAGAGAGAGAGAGAGAGAGAGAGAGAGAGAGAGAGAGAGAGAGAGAGAAATGAGGAGGAAAACAATATATGGAGACCAGGAAGGGGGAGGTCTGTGTCGTCTGCCTTACCTCCATCCACCTAACAAAGATCCACAAATCCCTGAAAAGGGTTTTATTTGTTATGTTGGATGTAAACAAAAGAATGGATGGTCACGTCCCTAGATTGATTGTGTGTGTGTGTGTGTGTGTGTGTGTGTGTGTGTGTGTGTGTGTGTGTGTGTGTGTGTGTGTGTGTGTGTGTACGTGACCCATGGCAGTCTGCATGAACTTTCTCACACTCCACACTACGTTTTTATTCGTTGCCATCCCAAATATGTGTAATGTAGCTGATATCAGAAAGAGAGTGAAGAGAGTTGCGGTTGATGGCTTGAGTAGCAATTGCTTGGTAAAATGCATCTACAGCGCCTTCAGAAAATATTCATACACCTTGAATTATTCAAAATTGTCTTGTGTTACAGCTTGAATTCAAAATGGATTAAATAATGACAATACCCCATAATGATAGTGAAAACATGTTTTTGGAAATGTTTGCACATTTATTGAAAATAAAATACAGAAATATCGAATTTGCATAAGTAGTCTCACCCCTGAGTCAGTACTATGTAGAAGCACCTTTGACAGCGATTACAGCTGTGACTCTTTCTGGGAAGTCTCTAAGAGCTTTCCACATCTGGATTGTGCAACATTTGCCCATTATTCTTGCCAAATCGGTTGTTGATCATTGCTAGACAACTATTTCCAGGTCTTGCCATAGATTTTCAAGTAGATTTAAGTCAAAATTGTAACTCGGCCACTCAGGAACATTCACTGTCTTCTTGGTAAGAAACTCCAGTGTAGATTTGTCCTTGTGTTTTAGGTTATTGTCCTGCTGAAAGGTGAATTCATCTCCCAGTGTCTGGTGGAAAGCAGGCTGAACCAGGTTTTCCTCTAGGATTTTGCCTGTGCTTAGCTCCATTTGTTT
This sequence comes from Oncorhynchus clarkii lewisi, assembly GCF_045791955.1. Classification (NCBI taxonomy): domain Eukaryota; kingdom Metazoa; phylum Chordata; class Actinopteri; order Salmoniformes; family Salmonidae; genus Oncorhynchus; species Oncorhynchus clarkii. Next base: position 54,117,988 of record NC_092163.1, on the reverse strand, counting down.
CTTTTTTATCCTGAAAACTCCCCAGTCCTTGACGATTACAAGCATACCCACAACATGATGCAGCCACCACTATGCTTAAAGACATGGAGAGTGGTACTCGGTAATGTGTTGTATTGGATTTGCCGCAAACATAACACTTCGTATTCAGGACATTATTTCCCACATTATTTGCAGTATTACTTTAGTGCCTTGTTGCAAACAGGATGCATGTTTTGGAATATTTGTATTCTGTAAAGGCTTCCTTATTTTATTTTTTTTTTCCTTATTGTGTAGTAACTACAATGTCGTTGATCCATCATCCGTTTTCTCCAATCACAACCATTAAACTTTGTAAATCATGTCAAACACAATATTGCACGCAGTGAGTCCATGCAACTTATGTGACTTGTTAAGCAATTTGTTTCTACTGATCTTATTTAGGCTTGCCATAACAAAGGGGTTAAATACTTATTGACTCAAGATTTTTCAGCTTTTCATTTTTTATTAATTTAATTGACTAATTTAACATTTTCAAAAAACATAATTCCACTTTGACATTATTGGGTATTGAGTGTAGACCAGTGACACAAAAAGTCAAGGGGTGTGAATACTTTCTGAAGGCACTGTATGAATATTTCCAGAGTGTACGTTTAGAGGCAATAACCCTTTCTATACTTAACATGTTCTCTTCTATCTCTCACACATTCCTCTCTCCCTCCCCCTCTCCCTCTCTCTCCTCTGCCATTTTCCTGCCATCTGTCTCTTTAGCTTTTTGACAGAGGGCCAGACATCGTTATGCTGTTGTCATAACAACCAGTGGTGACATCTTCTGTTAAACAAAGAAGCTCCCAGAATCCCGGTTGCTCTCCAGGGGCCTGTGTATATTTTCCCCTGTTCTACACTGTTCTACACCATACCATGGGCTTGGTGATGGAGGGTGACACCAGGAAATACGAGTAATATATCACAAAGACCTTCAAAAACTATGCAGCCCTGTTTCTCAAGTGCACTAGACACTGTCTCAGAGTACCCTCACAGGGAACCAACTGCCGTGGTACCTTCCCCAGACCCATCCCTAGCCCCCACCATTTACAGTTGAAGTCGGAAGTTTAAATACACTTAGGTTAGAGTCATTAAAACTCATTTTTCAACCACTTCACAAATGTGTTGTTAACAAACTATAGTTTTGACAAGTCGATTAGGACATCTACTTTGTGTAAGTAATTTATTTATGTAAGTAATTTTCCAACAATTGTTTACAGAATATTTCACTTATAATTCACTGTATCACAATTCCAGTGGGTCAGAAGTTTACATATACTGTACCTTTAAACAGCTTGGAAAATTCCAGAAAATTATGTCATGGCTTTAGAAGCTTCTGGTAGGCTAATTGACATAATTTGAGTCAATTGGAGGTGTACCTGTGGATGTATTTCAAGGCCTACCTTCAAACTCAGTGCCTCTTTGCTTGACATCATGGGAAAATCAAAAAAATCAGCCAAGACCTCAGAAAAAAAATGGTTGACCTCGACAAGTCTGGTTCATCCTTGGGAGCAATTTCCAAATGCTTGAAGGTACCACGTTCATCTGTACAAACAATAGTACACAAGTATAAACACCATGGGACCACGCAGCCATTATACTGCTCAGGAAGGAGATGCGTTCTGTCTCCTAGAGATGAACGTACTTTGGTGCGAAAAGTGCAAATCAATCCCAGAACAACAGCAAAGGGCCTTGTGAAGATGCTGGAAGAAACAGGTACAAAAGTATCTATAGCCACAGTAAAACGAGTCCTATATCAACATAACCTGAAAGGCCGTTCAGCAAGGAAGAAGACACTACTCCAACACCGCCATAAAAAAAGCCAAACTACGGTTTGCAACTGCACATAGGGACAAAGATTGTACTTTTTAGAGAAATGTCCTCTGGTCTGATGAAACAAAAATAGAACTGTTTGGCCATAATGACCATCGTTATGTTTGGAGGAAAAAGGGGGAGCCTTGTAAGCCGAAGAACACCATCCCGGCCGTGAAGCACGGGGGTGGTAGCATCATTGTGTGGGGGTGCTTTGCTGCAGGAGGGACTGGTGCACTTCATAAAATAGATGGCATCATGAGGTAGGAAAATGATGTGGCTATATTGAAGCAACATCTCAAGACATCAGTCAGGAAGTTAAAGCTTGGTCGTAAATGGGTCTTCCAAATTAACAATGACCCCAAGCATAATTCCAAAGTTGTAGCAAAATGGCTTAAGGACAACAAAGTCAAGGTATTGGAGTGGCCATCACAAAGCCCTGACCTCAATCCTATAGAAAATGTGTGGGCAGAACTTAAAAAGCGTGTGTGAGCAAGGAGGCCTACAAACCTGACTCAGTTACACCAGCTCTGTCAGAAGGAATGTGCCAAAATTCACCCAACGTATTGTGGGAAGCTTGTGGAAGGCTACCCAAAAGTTTTACCCAGTTTAAACAATTTAAAGGCAATGCTACCAAATACTAATTGAGTGTATGTAAACTTCTGACCCACTGGGAATGTGATGAAAGAAATCAAAGCTGAAATAAATAATTCCCTCTACTATTATTCTGACATTTCACATTCTTAAAATAAAGTGGTGATGCTAACTGAAAAAGTGGTGATTGTTACGGGAATTTTTACTTGGATTAAATGTCAGGAATTGTGAAAAACTGAGTTCAAATGTATTTGGCTAAGGTGTATGTAAACTTCCGACTTCAACTGTATGTCCTCAACCCCTTTGACCCTCCATGGACCTCTATAAACCAGGCCCCAACCATACCAGTGTGATCCCAGCCCAAGCCCGTTATGACCCAGTTTCTCCATCCCCAGGCCCACTCCTGGACCCTTCTAACCCAGCTCCATAGAGCTGTAAGACAGCCCCAGGCAGCCAGGCCTATACCACTGGTCCCATCCCGAAGCCGGCACGGCCGTGATCCCAGTCTTAGGGGGAATAAGGAGACAGTTCATGGCAAAGCCTGAAGTCATCGAGCTGGCATCCGTCCGAATAAACAGCCAACAATAAGCTCCTCTGTCCCACTAACAGAAGGTTGGTTTTAGATATGAGACCAGGCAGCTAGGCAGCTTTAGTGATGATTTACAGCAGATCTGGACTGACCGGGATGTCCTCAACCATACTGCAACTGCTCATGTCTGAGTGTGAATAGTCTTCAAAATGCTGTCTGAAGCTTAAGGGAGTGTACCTATTCTGGATTGGGGTGGTGTGTAGAGGGGCAGTGTTCTGGATTGGGGTGGTGTGTAGAGGGGCAGTGTTCTGGATTGGGGTGGTGTATAGAGGGGCAGTGTTCTGGATTGGGGTGGCGTGTAGAGGGGCAGTGTTCTGGATTGGTGTGGTCTGTAGAAGGGCAGTGCTTCTCTCTTGGTGGACTGGTGGATATGGGCAGAAATTTGTGCCACACAGCTAGAGGGGACACAGGAAACCGTTCAGTGAAACAGAATACAGATCAAATAGAGCTCAGTACTGCACTTTAAACACTTATACCCTGGGGCAATGTAGTGACTGCAATGCTTCTTCAATACAAACCAAGAACCAGTACTAGTCCACCCAGCCTCCCTTATCAACAACAGAAAGTCTTCTTTCGGTCCTCTTGTCTTCCCCAAAAGGAGGTGTCATGGGAGGCCATGTCACTCCACTTTAGCCTGCTACTTTAGCCTCCAATTTAGCCTGCTGCTTTAGCCTCCACTTTAGCCTGTTACTTTAGCCTCCACTTTAGCCTTCTACTTTAGCCTTCTACTTTATAGCCTCCACTTTAGCCTACTGCTTTAGCCTCCACTTTAGCCTCGACTTTAGCCTGTTACTTTAGCCTGCTGCTTTAGCCTCCACTTTAGCCTCCACCTTAGCCTCCACTTTAGTCTCCACCTTAGCCTCCACTTTAACCTACTGCTTTAGTCTCCACTTTAGCCTGTTACTTTAGCCTCCACTTTAACCTTCTACTTTAGCCTGCACTTTAGCCTGTTACTTTAGCCTCCACTTTAGCCTGCTGCTTTAGACTCCACCTAAGCCTCCAATTTAGCCTTCTATTTTAGCCTCCACTTTAACCTGTTACTTTAGTCTTCACTTTAGCCTCCACTTTAGCCTTCTACTTTAGCCTTCACTTTAGCCTACTGCTTTAGCCTCCACTTTAGCCTGCTGCTTTAGACTACACTTTAGCCTCCACTTTAGCCTTCACTTTAGCCTACTGCTTTAGCCTCCACTTTAGCCTCCACTTTAGCCTCCACTTTAGCCTTCTACTTTAGCCTTCACTTTAGCCTACTGCTTTAGCCTCCACTTTAGCCTCCACTTTAGCCTCCACTTTAGCCTGTTACTTTAGCCTCCACTTTAGCCTGTTACTTTAGCCTCCACTTTAGCCTCCACTTTAGCCTTCTACTTTAGCCTTCTGCTTTAGCCTCCACTTTAGCCTGTTACTTTAACCTCCACTTTAGCCTCCACTTTAGCCTTCTACTTTAGCCTTCACTTTAGCCTACTGCTTTAGCCTCCACTTTAGCCTCCACTTTAACCTTCTACTTTAGCCTTCACTTTAGCCTACTGCTTTAGCCTCCACTTTAGCCTGTTACTTTAGCCTCCACTTTAGTCTCCACTTTTCACACTCACAGAGTAGGAGAGTGGGAGTTAATCTCAGCGCCTCTTCCTGCTGTGTCCAGCCCAATTTGAACACTGTTACAGTATGTCTCGGAGTTGGGTCTCGTTCTCACACACACAAAAAGTCGTAGTTAATCTCAGCACCACATCCCGCTGTTTGCGGCCCAATCCTGCCACTGCCGTCTCCATGCCCACTCTATCTCCATGGAAACCAGAAAGGGGAATTTTCTACTTTTTTGTCTTTCATATGTGGCCTTGTCCTAGAGCAACGGGAATTCACTTCACAACACACACACACATGCAGATACACCACAATCCACACTCACACAAATACACATGTAAAAGTAATGTACGTGCAACAACACAATGTTTGATATCCACAGTTGCGGATACAGTCACACACAGATACACACACATGGAGACACTTGAGAAAGCTGGCTCCAACATCGGCCTGCAAGACTTGTACTAATCTCAGATTTTCCTTCTATGTCTACTGTACTCTTGTTTCTCGCTTTCTCTCACACTCCTCTCTCTTTGCAGGTCTTTGGAACAATGGTCAAACCCATACACCACAAACACACAGAGAGACAAAGTGGCCTGTGTCTCTTTCTGGATCAGAACCCAGAACACAGAGAAACACAAAGAAAGCACAGAGAGAGATACAGAGACAAAGACACACACAGTCAAACTCTCTCTCTCACTCTGTCACTCTGTCACTCACTCACTCACTCACTCACTCACTCACTCACTCACTCACTCACAGGAGGCCACCACCCAGGCAGTAGGGGAAGAGGGCCAGTTCATACCCAGCACAGCTGCTTGAAGACCTTCATTGAAGCCACCCAAATCACCCTCAACCACCCCAAGGCTTTCCTTTAGGGAGATGATGAAGATTTCAAAATAACTAGCCACAAGTCTACACGCATACACACACACACATGCACACACACGCATACACATAGACATTAACACACACATACACATAGACATTAACACACACATACACACTAATCTCCACATGGGCAATAGGTCTGACAAATGTCTCCTTTTCTGCGCTGCTGAATAACTGGGATGTTTGTCCTGTTACAGTACATGTGTGTTCGTGAGTGCGTCCATGTGTGTGTAGATAGCTGCTCTACTCTGTGCAGGCATGACTTCATCCACATGCTAAACCCACACAGACGCTCCGGCACAGGACCCAGCATTATTACTGTTCCACCCACAGGCTCAGGGCTGAGGAAACCATAGAAACACAATGCCCAGAATGGACAAACTCAAATCTATATGATCTTTCTAGACACAACCAATATGGCCAACAGACAAGTATGTCAATATTACTTGCTGATTGTCTTGACAAGGAAACCTGGATATGGTTGTTCTGCTGTTATGTCCACGGAACATCCATGACTGTTCTGGTATCTCCATTAATTTCTATGAAGATAACCATTAATTGATCAATTTCAAACTGTTCACAACCAGTATGTCTGCCAACACCATGGAAATTTGCTTTGAATTGGAATGTTCATTCTGTTCATTCTAATTATGTAGGGAAACTCAGCAGCTCATCTCACTTCCCCAAAGACCTTATCATGACCTGATACAGCTCAACTATTTAAAACTAAGAAAGTGGTCGTAGGGTGGAGCAGCATTTTGATATAAACAGGATCCTAAGAGAGGAGATACTGTAGCTAACTAACCAGAGATCAACAACAGACATGTTGGCCAGGGGCCATCTCAATAGTCTGAACAGGCTTTCATACAACTTATGTTGGTCTCCTGGGAGTTCAAATTGCCTCCTAAAAGCCATAACAAAATCATAGCTATGATTTAAGGAGTTACCGGACCCTAAGGATGAAGTTAAACCCTGAGGGTCCATACATACAACATATTCAGTAGAAAGAAAAATGTGTGTTGTCTGATGTACATGAGATGGCATGGTAGTTCCTCTCTGCCACCTAGTGTTCTCTTGAGTTATTACATGAAAACGCAACACCAATGTATACTGGACAAAAATATAAACGCAACATGCAACAATTTCAAGTTCATAGAAGGAAATCAGTCAATGTAAACAAATTCATTAAGCGCTAATCTATGGATTTCACGACTGGGCAGGGGCATAGCCATGGGCACCCATTTGGGAGCAAGATCCACTCACTGGGAAGCCAGACCCAGCCAATCAGAATGAGTTTTTCGGCACAAAAGGATTTTATTACAGACAGAAATACTCCTCAGCACCCCTCCCCCTCCTCAGGCGATCCCGCAGGTGAAGAAGCAGGATGTGGAGTTCCTGGGCTGGCGTGGTTACACGTGGTCTGCAGTTGTAAGGCCAGTTGGATGTACTGCCAAATTCTCTAAAATTACATTGGAGGTGGCTTGTAGTAGAAAAATGAACAAATAGACATTCCTTCAGTCAGCATGCCAATTGCATGCTCCCTCAAAACTGTGGCATTGTTGTGTTGTGTGACAAAACTGCACATTTTAGAGTGGCCTTTTATTTCCCCCAGCACAATTTGCACCTGTGTAATTAATAATCATGCTGTTTCATCAGCTTCTTGATATGCCACTCCTGTTATCTTGGCAAAGTTGAAATGCTCACTAACAGGGATGTAAACAAATTTGTGCACAAAATTTGAGCGAAATAAGCTTTTTGTGCATATGGAACATTTCTGGGATCTTTTATTTCAGCTCATGAAACATGGGACCAACACTTTACATGTAGCGTTCATATTTTTGTTCAGTATGAAAACATGACTTTTTTAATGTATCCACATGAATCCAAGTTTCAGTCTTTCCTGTTTTTTTGTATCTCTTTTTGTTGGGAGATTATATCTTTCCATTCCTGAGGCAAAGAACAGTTTATTTAAAATCAGTACAAAATAGCACAGAGAATTCCAAATCATACAAAAAAGTAACACTATAAAAACAACACAGTGTGTTCACATGAGTCTGGGATATGAATTTAAAGGTGGTTACTATTTAGCACTTTGTGACATATGCATTTGTGAAATGCACTATACAAATCCAATTTGATTGGTTGATTCATTGATTTGATTGATTGGTTAGTTGATATCAGCCATCAGAGTGAGTTTGCAGTCCCTTGGTATTATGGTATGGCTTACATTACAACACCTTATCCTGGTTCATTTTTCACAGCCACTGGGCAGACAAACAACATCCAAAACAATATCCATCAACAACTACATATCTTTATCCAGCACACCCACAGAGAAAGCCTTAGCAAATATATTCAAACGGTAGAAAAATAGAGACACCACAGAGTAAGAGTCACAGGTGCTGTTGGTCTCATAGCTCAACCTTGTCTGTCTGTGAGTCCGAGGCTGATTTGGGTTCAGTTTTAGAGTCCTTGGAAACCTTTTTGACAGGGGCTTTCTCTGCTTTCTTTGTAGCTGGCTTCTGCTCTTTTTTGTCTGTCGCTTTAGGTTTCATTTTGCTTGCTGCATGTTTGACGTTTGTTTTGGCTGCTGGTTGAGCCTTGGCTTTGTCCCCTGCTTTAGCCGCTGTTTTAGTCCTCGCTTTGGCCTTTGATGCGTCGGCTGCTTTGGCTTTCGTTTTGACCGCCTCTTTCAACTTAGGTTTTTCACCCTCTTTAGCAATTTGTTTTTCTGCCCGATTCTCTGTCGGCTTCTCATCCTTTTTATCTTCTGGGTTTTCAATGACTGTTTCTGCTGGTTTCTCAGGCTTCTTCTCTGCTGGTTCCTCAGGCTTCTTCTCTGCTGGTTCCTCAGGCTTCTTCTCTGCTGGTTCCTCAGGCTTCTTCTCTGCTGGTTTCTCAGGCTTCTTCTCTGCTGGTTCCTCAGGCTTCTTCTCTGCTGGTTCCTCGGGCTTCTTCTCTGCTGGTTTGTCATCTGGTTTGTCTGCCTGCACCTGTACTGGGGGTGCAGCTTGACCAAGAAGCACAGCCTGGTCAGGAAGTGTGAGCTGTGGCTCTGAGCTCTCTGTCTTTGTCTCTGTGAACTCTGCGTCCGTAGGAGTGGAGAACATCTTCAGCATCTCTTGAGCTTGGATCCGCTCCTGGAGACACACACACACACACACACACACACACACACACAAATTAGCTAAGACTGAAGCAAGAGAAACTGATGAAATGTAGATGAATCAATAAGTGGAAAGCATTGCTCTCTCCCTCTCTCAGATTAGAAAACAATATATAGCATGATAGAAACAAAGACTATACTTAACTCCAGATGGATTGACTAATAGATATGTTACCTTCTCCTCGTGTTTGGGGTCAAGGGTGAACCACAGGGCCACAGCACACCTCTGTCCCTTAGTGACCGCTCTCACGCCGTGAGGATTCTCCTCCCCAGCCCCAAAACCAACCACACGACCACACTGAGGACGCACCTCCGCCTGGGCAACACAGGGCAGTGACATCAGTCATCAGTCAAGTCAATTAACTTGCACCTTAGAGTAAATCAACTGTTTTTACTCTGCATCCCTCAATCCTTCATCATTGATTGAAACTTACTGTGACAGTTTTGGCATCCAGTTCAGTGAAAATGAAATCTCCTCCTTCAAAGTCATCATTTAGATAGAGGATGGCGCTAAAACACAACAGGAACAAGAGAAGGGTCTTAAAGACAGTGGTGCATGATGAGACTTGCTGCTGATACCTATGTTATAAGCATATGCAGTGTGTGTGTGTGTGTGTGTGTGTGTGTGTGTGTGTGTGTGTACCTGTAGTCTCTGTGTGTGTATGCGGGTGGTTCTTTGATGCACTTGTTGAGCTCAGAGACCAGAAGGCAGTTGTCTGCATGAACCGGGTGACTCAGGTCGTCACGGTCATCCTGCTTCTCTGTACAGACAGAGGAATGGAAACATATCTTACTGTATGTCTATATACTCATACAGACAGGTGGTTAATGTGGGGTTAAATGCCCCATATTGGATTCGATATACACAACAATACTGTCCCCTGAGGGCCGTCGTAGTGGAGTTTCTCACCGTCGATGGCGGAGCGGCAGACCAGGTGGGAGTAGGAGAAGTAGAGAGGAGAGTCCAGACGGAAGTACGACTCGAGGACCCTACGTGCCTTCTCACTCATGTCGAAAAACAGACGGGCACTCTTCAGGGGCACAGTACCCTCCTGTCCAAACTGTAGAACAGGACAATATCATCAGAAATAGGTGCTTTCTTATAGACAACTCACTGGTACATACATGGATGCCATTAGGCTGAGGCTTTAGAAAGGTTGGAGATAAAGCTGAGGCTAAGAGATGAAACTAGTTGGGGGTTGGGTTTGGGTGAAGTTGACCATGCTGGTTTAGAGTCAGTGTTGGCAGTGCTGGGCTGGTGGTGTTTTGGTTATGGTTGGGTTATCAGGGCTTTAGTGTGTAGGGTCAGTGATGTACCTTAATAGCCTTGAGGACTGTGATTCCTTGGAAGCTCTCGCTGGGGGAGTGTGGGGAGGGAAGGCCTCGGTACCCATCACCTTTCAGCGCAGCCGCCTGACAAACAAACACACACACAGCATCAGCACACACAATGACAGAAGCATGCACACAGTTTTAACACACAGACCATCAGAAGTTCACACTCCAACACACAGTCAACATACACACACACAATAACACACAGACAGATAGTCCTGACCCGGGCTCCCACTCACATTAGAGAGGCGGGTGAGCTCTCTGCACTCGCCCTCCGAGATAAATCCATCCAGTAGAACCCTCTGAGACCCATTCAGCTGCTTAGACGACATGGTAATCTTGATGTCATCAAACAACAGAGGACCACCTGGAAGGGAAACAGGGGGAATGAATATAGAGTGTACAGTCAGAGTGTGCTAGACAGTCCACTGACATTCCCAAACTTCATGCTGTGACCCTCCAAAAAACTATGGACAAAGAATGCTATCAGGAAATCTTACCTTCTCGTACGATCTTGGCAATATCAGTCGACTCCTTATTCTTCTCCTCCACCATAGTTTCAATCTCCTTCATCAGATTCCCAATCTCCTCAGTGATCCTTGCTGCAGTCTCCCTGTCTGCCCTGCAGAGGGCGCCAAAGAAGAGGTTACAAGATACAACTTTTTTTTATTTTTTTATATAACATTTAACTAGGCAAGTCAGTTAAGAACAAATTCTTATTTTACAATGACGTCCTAACCCGGCCAAACCCTCCCCTAACCCGGACGATGCTGGGTCAGTTGTGCGCCGCCCTATGGGATTCCCGATCACGGCCGGTTGTGATACATCCCGGGATCAAACCAGGGTCTGTAGTGACGCCTCTAGCACTGAGATGCAGTGCCTTAGACCGCTGCGCCACTCGGGAGCCCAAACATAATGGGGAGCAGATCCTAGTCTGATATTGAGAGCATGCATGTACTAGTGGAGGCTGGTGCACAGGATAATTGTAATGACTTGAATGGAATGAATGGAACAGCATGTTTGATACATTTCCATTCATTACATTCCAGCCATTAAAATTAGCCATTCTTCCAATTTCTCCCTTCAGCAGCCTCTTCTAGTCTGTAAGTGTGTGTTTCTCTTACTTCTGCTTCTCTCTCAGTTTGAGGGGCATAATGTCTGCAGGGGTCCAGGAATCCTGCAAAGGAAGGGGAAGGATGTGAGATCACACATGCTAAAACCCACCTGACAGCAGTCCCCTATCAGGGTGATCAGGGTCTTGCTGGTAGAAACAGTGAGACACAAGAGAAGATAAGAGACATGGTAACCTACTGGATCAACAAAGGTGATTCCAAACACTTCAAAAGCAAAGTAAAGCAGCTCCTTCTCCAACAGGGACTGCTGAATGTGCTGTTTTACCACCTGGGAGGGAGAAGAGATGGAGAGAAGTGGGTTGGAGGCATGAGGGATAGGTAGGAAGGTGCAGGTTTTGTTTGTTTGTGTGTGTGTGTGTGTGTGTGTGTGTGTGTGTGTGTGTGTGTGTGTGTGTGTGTGTGTGTGTGTGTGTGTGTGTGTGTGTGTGTGTGTGTGTACCTGTCTAGCAGGTATGGCTGCAGCCTTGTCCTCTCCCAGCACAGCGGAGTAGTAGGCCAGGTTCTGATTCATTACCTCCTCTTCTGGGTGGAACAGCAGGTAGGTCTTAGCACACTCTATGGCCTGCTCATACTTTTTACCTGAATAGTATGGGGGGGGGGTGAGAGAAAGAGAGACATCAAACAGACAGACGAGCAGACAGCCAGGCAGAGGACACATTGATTTGTGAAAGCAAATCACCCTGATTCTAAAAAGGCATGTATGTGCAGAGTGAATAGGGACTGAGACTCACTGTTGTAGTAGGAGAACTGTAGGTAGTTGAAGTGGGAAGGGAGGAAATCCTCAAATGGCTTGTCCTTTCCTGCGGTGGAGGCTAGCTCCACAGAACAGCTCTGCTTACAGTTCAGAATCTGCATGTAGTGGTCTGACAGTGACATGGGCAGACACAAGAGTACAAGGTTGAAGCTTTTATCCAAAATGTTAGCATGGTGTTCTTTTGGGATTTAGTCTGTCTTAACACCTGTCATGGACTGGAAGAGGTCAGCACTGTACTCCATGTAGTTGTATCCGTCGTAGTCGTAAGCTCCTTCGCAGAGCGCCCGGCACTCCTGGTCCGCGCTGAAGTACTCTTCTACCGCTGCCTCAAAGTGGTCGATGGCCAGACCGAACGAGTCTGAGCTGTAGTACCGCTTCCCTGCAAGGAACTCTGCCTGGGAGATAGAGTAAAGAGCAAAGCAGGGAGTCAGCAGCCCAGCCACATTCTAATTCAACCCGTTGACACTACCTAACCTGGTGCCAATAAGGTCCCTTGCCCCTTTCCCTGTCCCATATGCTTGGCAGTTCCAAGTAGGCAAATTGTTAAGTGGTTACTGTCTGACTATGTGCAGTTCCAAATGTTGTAAATGGTATATAGCTGGTCCATTGTTCTTGGGATAACTGATACATTGTCACTAGAATAACTGGTGCATAGTTATAACAGGTGCATTGTCACTGGGATAATGGGTGCATTACTGGGGATTAGTGGTGTCAGTCTCACCATGTGAGGCCAGGCCTCCAGGTCTTTAAAGTCTTCCTCCTGTACTCCGGACATCATCCTGTAGTAGTCCAGGTTCTGCCTCATCTCCATGTGGTCTGGGTTGGCCAGGAAAAATGTGTTGGCCGCTGCCACAGCCTTATCCAGCTTATTGATCTACATAGGGAAGAGAGATATTTAGTGAACAAATCATTAATACAGTATACTGTATCTGTATAAACCTTATACACATTGTGACTCCAAAGGCTTCCCTAAATGCTCCACGTCTCAGAAGTATTTTACAAGACCCCCTGGAATGGTGTAAGAAATGTGTGAGCTGCAATCACCAACATGCTGTTTTCGGAAACTAGTCAATCTCCTATTTAATATAGTAAGTAGTCTTCAATCAGGGGCCATATGTCTCTTTTATAGTTGTTGGTTTAACTTGAAGGCCCAGTTCAGTCAAAAAATAATAATCATTCTGGGAGTTTCCATAGAATGCCAGCAAAAAAAGCCTCCATTTACATGTTGCTTATGAGTGCATTATAATTGTAATTTAAGGCTTGTATGAATGTCCTGCTTAACATAATGTTTGTGTCATCATCACAAATCAACTGCATTATACATAAAAACATAATCAACTTTGTCTTCAACCAGTAAAATGGCTCTTCGATTGCCTTTGCTACAGCCAATGACGTTAGCAGTCTAGCTAACAATTGCTGCGTCCAAAATGGGTAATCTTAGCGACTGCAAATATAATCAAATATAATCTTAGCGACTGCAAATATAATCAAATATAATCTTAGCGACTGCAAATATAATCAAATATAATCTTAGCGACTGCAAATATAATCTTAGTGACTGCAAATATAATCAAATATAATCTTAGCGACTGCAATAATACCAACATGTAAGCGTATAAGAACGCAAAAGGTGTTTTTGTTTAGAAGTAATAATTATGTTAACGTACGCTATATTAAATGGGGGCAGATGGGATGGCAGTCTTTCTGCATCCTTGATTTGCACACACCCATACCTGACAAAGTCAGTAAGTGGTGTACAGAAACAAACTACTATAACAGCGAGACCCCACTCAGAACACTCACAGTCATAATTATTCCTTGAGAAATTGCTCTTTGCTAAGAAGCTATTTTTTTTTCTTTTTCACCATTTTGATGGATAACATTCACAGTAAGGTATTTAATAGTTATCCAGAAATTATTTAATATTGAGTTAAGTTAAAAACGACTACATTGGAGCCAATATGTAAGCCATAAGGCCTACATATTTTTTCCCATATCTATTGAAATTCGTAAACAGGCTATGAATATGACCTTTGACATTCAGGAACATCTTATAGGCTACATGTATTTACTTAATTTATAGGGCCAACTACTCTTATTACAACGTAATAACCATTTTATAAACAGACAACACAAATAAATATATACATGTGTCATGTTCGTCATAATGATCGGACCAAGGCGCAGCGTGGTAAGCGTACATTCTTCTTTATTATAAGAACGAACACTGAACAAACAAACAAAATAACAAAACGAACCGTGAAGCTAATATGAGTAGTGCAGACAGGCAACTAAACATAGAACAAGAACCCACAAACACAAAAGGGAAAATGGCCACCTAAATATAATCCCCAATCAGAGACAACGATTAACAGCTGCCTCTGATTGGGAACCATATCAGGCCACCATAGACATAAATACCTAGACCTACAAGACAATTCCAAAACTAGCATACCCACCCTCGTCACACCCTGACCTAACCAAAATATAAAGAAAACAGAGATATTAAAGGTCAGAGCGTGACAACATGACTATTCTGTCAAAAGTTGAATAAATTATTGAATGGCACAGTAGCATGCATGAGATCTACAGCGCATGTTGATGACAAGCCCCAAAATCGAGAAGAATCCAGTGTAGGACGTAAATTGTCTACACAGCTAGACTCCACCTAGAGACGTGGCACGGCCGGCTTGGCTTGGGGGGTTGGGGAAAACAGAGCACTTATAGTGAACGACTTGCTTCTTAGTGTTAGTTTAAATGAAATTGGACAAAATAAAAAGTGACATTGCTCTTATATTGACATGCAAGTGTGGTTGATAAATGTGCATGGTAGACCACTTCAAAAAGTGCAATAAGATGACGCAGGCGAATCTTATCCACAACATTGAATAGGCTACTACTGGCTGTATTTGTTTCAAGCCTATACAATGTCTGAACATTTATTATGCAAAGAACCTATATTGTCGACTCTTTTCACGATGAAAGATATGAACATGTATTATGCATAGAACCCATTTGATCGACAATTTTTACCTTGAAGTATGCGACTTGCAGATAATTGTAAGGGGTTCTCTTCTTAAACTCGAGGTCCACATCTTCAGTGATTTTATGGATAGTTGGTGGTCCAATTTTATCACTTTCACAGGTATTTACACAATCAGCCCTTTTCATAATTTTTTGAAAAAAACCAAGATCTTCCACAGAACCAGCGCCTGGTATTGTCACAACTATGCTGGATAAAGGCTCTCCGAAAGCGCTCTGGTTTGCACAAATTTTCCGGCAATGCGCCTTCACCCTGCGTATCGCAGCCTTGTTCCGAAGCGCCCGCTCCATGTTCAGGATGACGGTCATCCAGTCACCCTTGTAGTATGCTTCTACCGCTGTGTCGAACAGCAGATCATACGGCTCGAGAATAACATTACTACTGAGCTGCACATCCGAAAGGCCATAAGAGATGAGGCAAACGACTAAAATCGCTAAACCCAACCGGCACTCCATTCTGGAAAATGGGGCCTCTACGTGGGATGGTAAACTGGAAAAGAGCACTCGTCGGTAGAGAGGGGAACTGGAAGTTTATCCGGGGCTGCAAACTTCTGTCGGGGGTGGAGTTAACGCAGAGCCGCTGAGCTGAACAGCCCAGGGCGCACAGCGCCCCTGTTCATTCTGCAGCAGCAGCTGCAAGACAACATCCAGGTCCAGTAGAAAAATAATAAATTGCTCATATCCAATTGCTTGACTTCACTATTACAGTGTGATAACATCGCAGAAGAAAAATAGGCACAAAGTCTCACAACAATTTTGGTGTAGGTCACGGTTTCCCAAATGGCAGCCAATTATTATATCTATTTTTTATTTAACCTTTATTTAACTAGGCAAGCCAGTTAAGAACACATTCTTATTTACAATGACGGCCCACACCGGCCAAACCTGGGCGACGCTGGGCCAATTGTGCGCCGCCCTGTGGGACTCCCAATCACTGCCGGTTGTGATACAGCCTGTATTTGTCCCAAAACATTTTCATTGTTGGATATACAAGACTGTAAAAACACCAGGAATTCAGCTCCAAGTGATTTTAATTTTGGAAATCTGTTCCCACACATAGTTCTAATAGAGAGACTTGTGATCGTATACAAATGTAAGCAGGGTTTGAAATTATTATGTTTTATTCAAATATTATATCTGTTGGCTTTAAATGGCAGAATATCTCATGTCAAAATGAATATTCTGCCATGGCTGAATTTCTGTAATCCAATGCTTTCCATGTCTCCCCCTTCTGGCTTTTGGGATAAAATTCATAGTGCAGTTACAAAATTCATATGGCAAGGTAAGCAATCCCAGATAAAATTAATAAAAAGGTAGGAAAGGGGAAGATGAAGAAGCTGAGGAAGTTCTTCACCCTACTCTGCTGATGATAATTTTTCTCTGCTCATACAAGAGTAATAAAGTATTTGGTTTTAAGTATCAAAAGAAAATGTAAAACATTTTTTAACTGGGCAAGTCAGTTAAGAACCAATTCAAATTTTCAATGACGGCCTAGGAACAGTGGGTTAACTGCCTGTTCAGGGGCAGAACGACAGACTTAGGGTGCTGTCAGCTCAGGGATTTGAACTTGCAACCTTCCGGATGCTAGTCCACCACTCTAACCACTAGGCTACCCTGCCGCCCCAAATGAAAAATATACTTAAGTATCAAAAGTAAAAGTATACATAATTTCAAATTGCTTATATATTTAACAAACCAAATGGCACAATTGTATTTTATTTTTTTAGTACACTAATTTGGAGAGAAAAAATATTTTAATTCTGATTTATCAAGGGGTTCTGCAGCACCCTCAGCACCCCTACTTCCCACAGCTATTACTATCCGTCCCAAACCTTAAATACGTAGTATTTCGAGGCACTAGCATTTCGCCTCATTCTAAATTGGTTTATACACGATTATTCCGCCCCCTGGTTGAGTAAAGAGATAAATATGGTGTCTCCTATTGCCATGGAAGAGGTTGTCTTCACGGATATATTTTAGAATAAGGCTGTAACGTAACAAAATGTGGAAAAAGTCAAGGCGTCTGAATACTTTCCGAATGCACTGTACGCATGTATAAGACATATAACCACTTTTTGTCAGTGGGCATTGCATATACTCACTTCTTAATCCCCATTGATGCATATCAAAGTAGTGTAGTGTCGGTATAAGACTTATCAATTCTGTAGTACAATAGAGAAATCATACACAAAGTAGCCTACACAATCGCAAAGCACGTGAAATATATTGTGTTGTTATCTACCCTTACCAACTGGGGCGGCCCATCAGGAAGTCCAGGATCCAGTTGCAGAGGGAGGTGTTTAGTCCCAGGTTCCTTAGCTTATTGATGAGCTTTGTGGGCACTATGGTGTTGAATGTTGAGCTGTAGTCAATGAACAACATTCTCACATAGGTGTTCCTTTTGTCCAGGTGGGAAAGGGCAGTGTGGAGCGCAATAGAGATTGCATCATCTGTGGATCTGCTGGGGTGGTATGCAAATTGGAGTGCGTCTAGGGTTTCTGGGAAAATGATGTTGATGTGAGCCCTGACCAGCCTTTCAAAGCACTTCATGGCTACAGACGTGAGTGCTACGGGTCGAAGGTCATTTAGGCAGGTTGCCTTAGTGTTCTTGGGCACAGGCACTATGGTGGTCTGATTAAAACATGTTGGTATTACAGACTTGGACAGGAAGAGGTTGAAAATGTCAGTGAAGACACTTGCCAGTTTGTCAGCTCATGCTCGCAGTACACATCCTGGTGATCCGTCTGGCCCTGCGGCCTTGTGAATGTTGACCTGTTTAACTTCTTATGGCTGGGGGGCAGTATTGAGTAGCTTGGATGAATAAGGTGCCCAGAGTAAACTGCTTGCTACTCAGGCCCAGATACAGTGCCTTGCGAAAGTATTCGGCCCCCTTGAACTTTGCGACCTTTTGCCACATTTCAGGCTTCAAACATAAAGATATAAAACTGTATTTTTTTGTGAAGAATCAACAACAAGTGGGACACAATCATGAAGTGGAACGACATTTATTGGATATTTCAAACTTTTTTAACAAATCAAAAACTGAAAAATTGGCCGTGCAAAATTATTCAGCCCCCTTAAGTTAATACTTTGTGGCGCCACCTTTTGCTGCGATTACAGCTGTAAGTCGCTTGGGGTATGTCTCTATCAGTTTTGCACATCGAGAGACTGACATTTTTTCCCATTCCTCCTTGCAAAACAGCTCGAGCTCACTGAGGTTGGATGGAGAGCATTTGTGAACAGCAGTTTTCAGTTCTTTCCACAGATTCTCAATTGGATTCAGGTCTGGACTTTGACTTGGCCATTCTAACACCTGGATATGTTTATTTTTGAACCATTCCATTGTAGATTTTGCTTTATGTTTTGGATCATTGTCTTGTTGGAAGACAAATCTCCGTCCCAGTCTCAGGTCTTTTGCAGACTCCATCAGGTTTTCTTCCAGAATGGTCCTGTATTTAGCTCCATCCATCTTCCCATCAATTTTAACCATCTTCCCTGTCCCTGCTGAAGAAAAGCAGGCCCAAACCATGATGCTGCCACCACCATGTTTGACAGTGGGGATGGTGTGTTCAGCTGTGTTGCTTTTACGCCAAACATAACGTTTTGCATTGTTGCCAAAAAGTTCAATTTTGGTTTCATCTGACCAGAGCACCTTCTTCCACATGTTTGGTGTGTCTCCCAGGTGGCTTGTGGCAAACTTTAAACAACACTTTTTATGGATATCTTTAAGAAATGTCTTTCTTCTTGCCACTCTTCCATAAAGGCCAGATTTGTGCAATATACGACTGATTGTTGTCCTATGGACAGAGTCTCCCACCTCAGCTGTAGATCTCTGCAGTTCATCCAGAGTGATCATGGGCCTCTTGGCTGCATCTCTGATCAGTCTTCTCCTTGTATGAGCTGAAAGTTTAGAGGGACGGCCAGGTCTTGGTAGATTTGCAGTGGTCTGATACTCCTTCCATTTCAATATTATCGCTTGCACAGTGCTCCTTGGGATGTTTAAAGCTTGGGAAATCTTTTTGTATCCAAATCCGGCTTTAAACTTCTTCACAACAGTATCTCGGACCTGCCTGGTGTGTTCCTTGTTCTTCATGATGCTCTCTGCGCTTTTAACGGACCTCTGAGACTATCACAGTGCAGGTGCATTTATACGGAGACTTGATTACACACAGGTGGATTGTATTTATCATCATTAGTCATTTAGGTCAACATTGGATCAGTCAGAGATCCTCACTGAACTTCTGGAGAGAGTTTGCTGCACTGAAAGTGAAGGGGCTGAATAATTTTGCACAGACAATTTTTCAGTTTTTGATTTGTTAAAAAAGTTTGAAATATCCAATAAATGTCATTCCACTTCATGATTGTGTCCCACTTGTTGTTGATTCTTCACAAAAAAATACAGTTTTATATCTTTATGTTTGAAGCCTGAAATGTGGCAAAAGGTCGCAAAGTTCAAGGGGGCCGAATACTTTCGCAAGGCACTGTATGCATGTTATTAGTATTGGATAGAACACACTCTGAAGTTTCTAAAACTGTTTGAATGATGTCTGCTAGTATAACAGAACTCATATGGCAGGCAAAAACCTGAGAAAAAATCCAACCAGGAAGTGGGAAATCTGAGGTTTGTAGGTTTTCAAGTCTTTGCCTATCCAAGATACAGTGTAAATTTGGTCCGTCCTAAGGCTTCCACTAGATGTCAACAGTCTTTAGAACCTTGTTTCAGACTTCTACTGTGAAGGGGGAGCGAATAAGAGCTGTTTGACTAAGGGGTCTGGCAGAATGCCATGAGATAAATCACGCACGCGGCCGTGAGAGCGAGCTGCGTTCCCTTTCATTTCTAAAGACAAAGGAATTGTCCAGTTGGAACATTATTGAAGATTTATGATAAAAACATCCTAAAGATTGATTCTATACATCGTTTGACATGTTTCTATGAACTGTAATATAACTTTTTTGACTTTTTGTCTGGACCTAGTGCTCGCACCTTGTGAATTTGGAGTTGTGAACTAAACGCGTGAACAAATAGGAGGTATTTGGACATAAATGATGGACTTTATCGAACAAAACAAACATTTATTTTGGAACTGGGATTCCTGGGATTGCATTCCGATGAAGATCATCAAAGGTAAGTGAATATTTATAATGCTATTTCTGACTTCTGTTGACTCCACAACATGGCGGGTATCTGTATAGCTTGTTTTGGTCTCTGAGCGCTGTACAAAGATTATTCCATGGTGTGCTTTCGCTCTAATCAAATCAAATCAAATTTATTTATATAGCCCTTCGTACATCAGCTGATATCTCAAAGTGCTGTACAGAAACCCAGCCTAAAACCCCAAACAGCAAGCAATGCAGGTGTAGAAGCACGGTGGCTAGGACAAACTCCCTAGAAAGGCCAAAACCTAGGAAGAAACCTAGAGAGGAACCAGGCTATGTGGGGTGGCCAGTCCTCTTCTGGCTGTGCCGGGTGGAGATTATAACAGAACACGGTCAAGATGTTCAAATGTTCATAAATGACCAGCATGGTCGAATAATAATAAGGCAGAACAGTTGAAACTGGAGCAGCAACACAGTCAGGTGGACTGGGGACAGCAAGGAGTCATCATGTCAGGTATTCCTGGGGCATGGTCCTAGGGCTCAGGTCCTCCAAGAGAGAGAAAGAAAGAGAGAATTAGAGAGAGCATATGTGGGATGGCCAGTCCTCTTCTGGCTGTGCCGGGTGGAGATTATAACAGAACATGGCCAAGATGTTCAAATGTTCATAAATGACCAGCATGGTCGAATAATAATAAGGCAGAACAGTTGAAAGAAACTGGAGCAGCAGCACGGCCAGGTGGACTGGTGACAGCAAGGAGTCATCATGTCAGGTAGTCCTGGGGCATGGTCCTAGGGCTCAGGTCCTCCGAGAGAGAGAAAGAGAGAATTAGAGAACGCACACTTAAATTCACACAGGACACCGAATAGGACAGGAGAAGTACTCCAGATATAACAAACTGACCCTAGCCCCCCGACACATAAACTACTGCAGCATAAATACTGGAGGCTGAGACAGGAGGGGTCAGGAGACACTGTGGCCCCATCCGAGGACACCCCCGGACAGGGCCAAACAGGAAGGATATAACCCCACCCACTTTGCCAAAGCACAGCCCCCACACCACTAGAGGGATATCTTCAACCACCAACTTACCATCCTGAGACAAGGCTGAGTATAGCCCACAAAGACCTCCGCCACGGCACAACCCAAGGGGGGGGGGGGGGGGGGGGGCGCCAACCCAGACAGGATGACCACATCAGTGAATCAACCCACTCAGGTGACGCACCCCCTCCAGGGACAGCATGAGAGAGCCCCAGTAAGCCAGTGACTCAGCCCCTGTAATAGGGGTAGAGGCAGAGAATCCCAGTGGAAAGAGGGGAACCGGCCAGGCAGAGACAGCAAGGGTGGTTCGTTGCTCCAGAGCCTTTCCGTTCACCCTCCCACTCCTGGGCCAGACTACACTCAATCATATGACCCACTGAAGAGATGAGTCTTCAGTAGAGACTTAAAGGTTGAGACCGAGTTTGCGTCTCTGACATGGGTAGGCAGACAGTTCCATAAAAATGGAGCTCTATAGGAGAAAGCCCTGCCTCCAGCTGTTTGCTTAGAAATTCTGGGGACAATTAGGAGGCCTGCATCTTTTGACCGTAGCGTACGTGTAGGTATGTACGGCAGGACCAAATCAGAGAGATAGGTAGGAGCAAGCCCATGTAATGCTTTGTAGGTTAGCAGTAAAACCTTGAAATCAGCCCTTGCTTTGACAGGAAGCCAGTGTAGAGAGGCTAGCACTGGAGTAATATGATAAAATTTTTTGGTTCTAGTCAGGATTCTAGCAGCCGTATTTAGCACTAACTGAAGTTTATTTAGTGCTTTATCCGGGTAGCCGGAAAGTAGAGCATTGCAGTAGTCTAACCTAGAAGTGACAAAAGCATGGATTAATTTTTCTGCATAATTTTTGGACAGAAAGTTTCTGATTTTTGCAATGTTACGTAGATGGAAAAAAGCTGTCCTTGAAATGGTCTTGATATGTTCTTCAAAAGAGAGATCAGGGTCCAGAGTAACGCCGAGGTCCTTCACAGTTTTATTTGAGACGACTGTACAACCATTAAGATTAATTGTCAGATTCAACAGAAGATCTCTTTGTTTCTTGGGACCTAGAAAGCTCTAAAGCTTTTTTGAAATCTGACACAGCGGTTGCATTAAGGAGAAGTATATCTTTAATTTCATGCATAACACTTGTATTTTCATCAACATTTATGATGAGAATTTCTGTAAATTGATGTGACTCTGCAAAATCACTGAATGTTTTGGAAGTGAAACATTACTTAACATAACGCGCCAATGTAAACTGAGATTTTTTGGATATAAATATGAACTTTATCGAACAAAACATACATGTATTGTGTAACATGAAGTCCTATGAGTGCCATCTAATGAAGATCATCAAAGGTTAGTGATTCATTTTGTCTCTATTTCTGCTTTTTGTGACTCCTCTCTTTGGCTGGAAAAATGGCTGTGTTTTTATGTGACAAGGTACTGACCTAACATATTCGCATGGTATGCTTTCATTGTAAATCCTTTTTGAATTCGAACACTGTGATGGGATTAACAACAGGTTTATCTTTAAAATGGTGTATAATACTTGTATGTTTGAGGAATTAAAATTCTGTTGTTTGAATTTGGCGCCCTGCACTTTCTCTGGTTGTTGTCAAATCGATCCCATTAACGGGATTTCAGCCGTAAGAAGTTTTAAAGGACTTACTCACATCGGCTGCGGAGAGTGTGATCACACAGTCTTCCGGAACAGCTGGTGCTCTCATGCATGTTTCAGTGTTATTTGTCTCGAAGTGAGCATAGAAGTAGTTTAGCTCGTCTGGTAGGCTCGTGCCACTGGGCAGCTCTCAGCTGTGCTTCCCTTTGTAGTCTAATGGTTTGCAAGCTGTGCGTCAGAGCCGGTGTTGTACGATTTGATCCTGTATTGATGCTTTGCCTGTTTGATGGTTCATTGGAGGGCAGCGGGATTTCTTATAAGCTTCTTGGTTAGAGTCCTGCTTCTTGAAACTGGCAACTCTAGCCTTTAGCTTAGTGCGGATGTTGCCTGTAATCCATGGATTCTGGTTGAGCTACGGTCACTGTGGGGACAACGTCATCGATGCACTTATTGATGAAGCCAATGATTGATGTGATGTACTCCTCAAAGCCATCGGAGGAATCCCGGAACATATTCCAGTCTGTGCTAGCAAAACAGTCCTGTAGCTTAGCATCTGCTTCATCTGACCACTTTTTATTGATCTAGTCACTGGTGCTTCCTGCTTTCATTTTTGCTTTAATCAGGAATAAGGAGGATAGAATTATGGTCAGATTTGCCAAATGGAGGGCGAGGGAGAGCTTTGTATGAGTCTCTGTGTGTGGCGTAAATGTGGTCCAGATTTTTTTTTGCCTCTGGTTGCACATTTAACATGCTGATAGCTCACAGAAGAATTACATCGGTAGAACTATTACTTCCCATTGCAAAAACACATTTCACGTTTAGCACACAAAGTAACCCGTGACAGGCAACTGCCTGTAAACACACAGTCCAGTTCAAAGTGAATGATGGCAGGCCCGTGTGGTAAATTGCTTGTTTGTATAAAGAACTACTGTTGCTCTGATTGGCTATAGCACATCGGTCTGTGTAGACTCCAGTCTTGAACAAGACAGAGGTTTTTATTTGGTTTTATTTACTGCAGTGTCTATTAAATTATCCAAATGGATGGCCGCTTTCCCATTCTATAATGCTATAGAATTTTCACAAGTATACGTAAATTCCCTAACGTTCTAAGAATTTATGAAAAAGTTAAATTGACCATATCTAAGTGGTCGCTTGTCAAATCTTTTTTTTCTTCTTCTAAGTGTCCTCCATTAAGGTCCCAACCATTAAGTCAAAATGTGATTGGTTGATTCCATTGTCACTCCAAAATGTTTGCCCTAATAAAGTTGAATGGCAGATGCCTTTATCTAGCTTTTGATGGTTGATTTAGTTAGATAGACCAGGAAAGATAAATCCTAATTGGAACTTTTTTTCTCTTCCGTGTTAACCCGTTCCTTTCCAACAAAAACTGAATAGATTAAATCGGAACATCTTGGGGGAAAAAAATACTTTTCGGAATGTCTAAAGAATCCATATGTTGTTCTGAAATATGAACACAGATATACTGGACATTTTGAACATTATTTTGGTGGTGATTTGACAAAATTACAATCATGGTCTTGAAATGGACTTGCATTTTTCTGGTCTTGGTCTTGTCTCAGTCTCAGACCCCTTGTCCGCCTCCCGGTCTCGGTCTGTACTTGGAATACATTCCAAGATTTGAAAGCCAAACACATATTACCAAGGAAATTCTTTTTTTCTATATTTACAATTTATGTCAGCTATGCTGGCCTGTTTTCCCTTGGGAAATCCAACTACCGAACCATCCAATGATGGGATTTATAAATAAATGATCTTGGCTCCCGAAACTGATCTCTATAATATATAAACACATTTTTAAAAGCCCATTTTGAGCTAGCCATTAAGAAAATATGGTCCACAGATCTAAGTGAATCTGAATAACCCTTTAACTGCAACAGAATATGGAAAAATATGACCTTGGCATCCCGTAATCCGAACCATTAACTTATACATTTTAAATGTGTTCACAGACTGTATATAAAACCCAACAATAGTTTTACGATGTAATTGGCCCCAACTCCTAGCTGTTCAAAGTGTCCCCTAAATCCTTCATATGATGTAGGAGTGCCCCACAATTAAATGTATCTGGAACAAAGTTTTTTTTTTTAATTCGAAGTGCATAAATGTAAATATTCATTGTGTTACATCTACTATGTTACTTAATGATGACCTCTCCTTGAATCTCTCAATCAATCAGAGATGATTACTGCTGGCAGACAGCACTGCCACAAAAATGATGTTGGCTCTTAGGTGGCATAGATCCCACTCTCTCCCACCAGTGGACATAGCCGCGGGAAGAAGGGGTGCTGCAGCACCCCCTGATAAATCCAAAAATATAATAATTAAAATATATATACAGTGGGGCAAAAACGTATTTAGTCAGCCACCAATTGTGCAAGTTCTCCCACTTAAAAATATGAGAGAGGCCTGTAATTTTCATCATAGGTACAGAAATCTTGCTTGTTTGTAGGTTACCAAATACTTATTTTCCACCATAATTTGCAAATAAATTCATTAAAAATCCTACAATGTGATTTTCTGGATTTTTTTTTCTCATTTTGTCTGTTATAGTTGAAGTGATGAAAATTACAGGCCTTTCTCATCTTTTTAAGTGGGAGAACTTGCACAATTGGTGGCTGACTAAATACTTTTTTGCCAAACTCACTGTATATACACAAACAGTTTACAGTTGAAGTCAGAGGTTTACATACACCTTAGCCAAGCACCACTTTATTTTAAGAATGTGAAATGTCAGAATAATAGTAGAGAGAATTATTTATTTCAGCTTTTATTTCTTTCATCACATTCCCAGTTGGTCAGAAGTTTACATACATTCAATTAGTATTTGGTAGCATTGCCTTTAAATTGTTTAACTTGGGTCAAGCCCCCCCCCCCCCCCCCCGCGCCTGTCTGGACCAGGAGGTTTTTTTAGAAGTCCGGGGTGACAAGTACTGGGTGCGAACATGGTGCATCCTTCAGGGCCTGGAACGCCGCCTCTGTCGTGCCTTCGTTAAGTTTGTGAGGGGAGAAGTTATTGTGGCAAAGTTAGGTACAAATCGACTGTAGTAGCCTGTTAACCCCAGGAATGACTTCACCTGCTTCTTGGTTCGGGGGACCGGCCATTCCCTAAGGGCAGCGATTTATTTTTCTTGGGGCTTCACATTTCCCATCCCTATCTGATAGCCCAGGTACTCCACCTCGGCGTAGCCCAGCTTGCACTTGTGGGGGTTCGCGGTCAGACCTGCATCCCTTAGCGCATCCATCACTGCCTGTAACCTACAAAGATGGTACTCCCAACTGTCACTGTGCACAATATTGTCATCCAAATAAGCAGCTGTGTACTCACTGTGCAGCCGTAAGACGCGGTCCCATGAGTCGCTGAAAGGTCACTGGTGCCCCGTGGAGCCAGAAAGGAAGAACCCGGTAGTGGTATAGCCCCACCCTCGGGGTGGAAAAGGCTGTCTTCTCCCGGGAGGCCGCTTGCCAGCAGCACCTGCCAGTACCCCTTCATCAGGTCCAACGTGCTGACGTATCTCGCCCTACCCAAGCGGTTGATCAGTTTGTCCACCCGGGGTTTGGGATAGGCGTCGAACTTAATGACCTCGGAAGTCATTGCAGAAGCGGACGGTTCCGTCCGGTTTAGGTGCCAGCACTATAGGGCTAGACCACTCACTGTGGGATTCCTCCAGTATCACCATCTCTAGCATTGTCGTCACTTCCAGCTGGACCGCCACCCTCCGGGCTTCTGGTATCCGGTATGACCATTTACGCACTTTTTCTCCCGGACGTGTGTGGATAAGATGTTCCACAAGATCCGTGCGCCTCGGCACCTCTGAGAACACGGCCGTATTCTGCTGGACCAACTCTCTGTGCTCTTGACGTTGGGTCGGGCTGAGGTCTTCCCCCATTGCAACTTCGACAGAGGGCAGGCTCTGCTGTGGCCAGGTCCACTTTACGCACAGCGCCTCTCGTGCATGCCATTTCTTCAACAAGTTCACATGGTAAAGCTGGAGGAGTTTTCTCCACCCCGTTTGGCGGACCTTGTAATTGACGTCGCCTACCCGCACAACAATGTTGTATGGCCCATGCCATGTAGCCAGGAATTTACTCTCCATTGTAGGGATCAGCACCAAGACCTTCTCACCTGGGTGGACCTCTCACGGTTGGGCCCTCCAGTTGTAGACACACTCCTGGGCGCGTTGCGCCTGTGCAATGTGCTCCCTCACCATTGGCCAAATTGCCATCATCCTCTCCCTCATCTCCTCCACATGTTCTACAACAATGTGAAAGGGGGAGGGGGGTCGGCTGCTCTTTCCAGACCTCTTTGGCTAGGTCCAGCAGTCTGCGGGGCCGACGGCCATACAAGAGCTCAAAGGGGGAGAACCTAGTGGAGGCTTGGGGTACCTCATGCACTGAGAACATCAGGTGGGGCTGCAGCTGGTCCCAGTTTCTCCCGTCTCTCTCGATGACCTAATTCAGCATCTGCTTTAGGTTCTTATTGAAGCGTTCAACTAGCCCGTCCGTTTGTGGATGGTACAGACTTGTCCTTACCTGTTTTATTCGTAATAGATTGCAGACATCTTTCATCATACGAGACATGAATGCAGTCCCCTTGTCCGTCAGAATTTCCCGCGGAACACACATCCAGCTAAATAAATGTTCCGTGCGATACCTTTTGCTGCCACCGTGCATAACGGGATTACTTTAGGATACCGGGTGGCGTAATCCACGATTACCAGGATGTATTGGTGTCCCCTCGCGGTCTTCACCAATGGACCCACCAGATCCATTGCCACCCGCTCAAATGGCACTCCTATAATGGGCAAGGGAACCAAAGGGTTTCTATAATGTACCCTCAGAGCTGTGATCTGGCACTCCGGGCAACAGGAGGTGACAACTCACCATCCGGGTTACCCCCGAGCTGGGGGATGCGGAGGGCATGACCCCCTTCCAGCCGGGACAATTCCGTGCAAGGTGTCCCGGCTCACCGCACTCATAGCAGCATCTCTGATATAGGGCCAGCAGCGGTCGACATAGTCGGTTTAGGTCACCCTCCTTCCTGCTTCACGGCCTCAGCTGGTTCGCCCCCTTCAGCCCCTCGCCTCTCTTTGTATTGTTCGTTCCCCTCGCCCCATCCCCTCTCTCCGCCCGGGCCCCTCTCAGCAGGTCCAGGGTGTTCTGGTGAGTTTCCACAGCAGTCAGCAATTCCTCAGGGCTCTGGGGGTTCTGCATGCTCAACGTCTTCTTCATCTCGTATGGCAGGGCCCGAAGGTATCGATCCAGGACGAGCTTGTCGATCATCGGGTGTGACGGTACTTCCGTCAGTAGCCAGCCCTTGGTCATACGCACCAGGTCGCTCACCTGAGCACGGGGGAAAAGGGTGGGGTAAAAGGCCCCGTTGTGGACCAGTTGTGCACGGCATGCGAGGCTGAATCCATAACGGCTCAGGATCTCACGTTTGAGTCCTTCATAATTCATGGCCTGGTCAGCATTTAAGTCAAAGTAGGCCTTTGGGGACTTCCCGGGGAGGTAGGGTGCCAACAGGCTGGCCCACTTGGGCTTGGGCCATCTTTCCCTCTGAGCCGTCCTCTCGAAGGTGCACAAACACGTCTCCACGTCATCTTCCTCCCTTAGCCAGGAACTGATTCGAGTCAGACTCCTGAGCCATCCCAACCTTCAACTGGGCAATCTCTGCTACCAGTCTGGTTTTGTTGGTGCTGCTCCTCCAGTGCTTGCTCCTGGAGAGCCTGTTGCTTCTGCTGGCTGAGGATAAACTGAGCCACCAGCTCCTCCTTGGTAATCTCCGTATTCTCGACCCCATGGCACCCAAAGCTGCTGAGTTGCCAGCATTCTCCACCATATGTGGTAAACTGTGGGATATTGAGTTGAGCGTGCAGAGATTAACACAGGGACAGGGAGGTTTTAGTCCGCAAACACAACTTTAGTAGGCCATAAAATAGACATAACAAAGAAAATCGGTCCTTCTTCTCAGCTTTGGCTCTGTGTCTCCCGGGTTCTCTCTCACTGTGTGCCACAGTGCTTCTTTTATGTGGCCTCCCCGGCTGGTTGGCACTTTCCCCTAATTACCTCCTCGTGGAGCTATCCGTGTCAGGGTGCCCAGCTCGTGTACTCCCAGCAGAGGGAGCCAACGTCGCATCACATACCTCCCCTCTATTACCACCCCCTGGGGTAGACCTCCTGGGATACCACAATATATATATATATATATATATATATTTGCCTCATTTTGTGAACTAGGCCTTTATTATACTGGTCTAAGTAAAACTACTTTAAACTGCTACTTAAGTAGTTTTTTGGGGGTATCTGTTCTTTACTATTTATATTTCTGTCTAATTTTACTCCACTACATTCCTAAAGAAAATATGTACTTTTTACTCCCATACATTTTCCTTGACACCAAAAAGTACATGTTATATTTCATGCTCAAGCAGGACAGAATTATTGTCCAATTCATGCACCTATCAATATAACGCATTGTCATTCCTACTGCCTATGATCTGGCGGATTCACTATACACAAATACTAATTTCTAAATTATTTTGGAGTGTTGGAGTGTGCCCCAGTCTGTCCGTGAAAAAATAATGAACATTGTGCCGTCTGGTTTTGCTTAATATAAGGAATTTGATGTAAAGCATTTACTTTTACTCAAGTATGATAGTTGAATACTTTTTTGTTTTTTTAAAAACGTTTGTTTTGTACCTAAGTACATTTAAAACAAGATACTTTTAGACTTTAACTCAAGTAGTATTTTACTGGGGGATTTTTTACCTTTCTTGAGTCATTTTCTATTAATTTAAAAGTACAGTATATTTACTTTTACTCAAGTATAACAATTGAGTACTTTTCACACCACTGCTCCAGTCGTGTTTTTTCCAACAGTATTAGTGAACTAGGCCTTTACTACTCCAGAAGACAGCACAGTCTGAGCGAAGAACCTTTCCTCAGAAGTTCCTTGAGTTTTCAAAAAGGCACTTGAAAGACAGAGCATAAGGCAAAGTATTCTGTGGTCTGATGAGACAAAAATTGAACTCTTTGGCCTGAATGCAAAGCGCTATGTCTGGAGAAACCAGGCACAGCTCATCACCCGTCTACCACCATCCCTACCGTGAAGCATGATGGTGGCATCATCATGCTATGTGGATGCTTTTTAGCAGCAGGGACTGGGAGACTGGTAAGGATTGAGGGGACAATGAATGGAGCCAAATACAGGCAAATCCTTGATGAGAATCTGCTTCAGAGTGCAAACGACCTTATAGTGGGTTGAAGATTTGACTTCCAACAGGACAATGACTGCAAGCATACACCCAAAGCAACACTGGAATGGCTTGGGAACAAGAATGTGAAAGTCCTTGAGTGGCCCAGCCAAAGCCCAGTCTTGAACGTGCACTAGAGACACCGTGCGCTCCACCGCATAACACGGTGCCTGACCAGTACCACGCTCCCTACGGTAAGCACGAGGAGTTGGTTCAGGTCTCCAACCTGACTCAGCCAATCTCTCGTGCCTGCTCCGCTGTGCCAACTCCTCGTATTGCCGCCGCTCTGCTTTCGCCGCCTCTATCTCCTCCCTTGGATGCCAATACTCTCCAGCCTTTTCCCAGGGTCCCTTGCCTTCCAAGATCTCCTCCCATGTCCATTCCTCCAGAAAACGCTGCTCCTCCCGGCCACGCCGCTTGGTCCGTTTGTGGTGGGTAGTTCTGTCACCAACGTCGTCAGGGAAATGACCGGACCAAGGTGCAGCGCGGTGAGCGTACATTTCTCTTAATTTTAAATGTCGCCAACAAAACTAGAAACAATAAAAACGACCGTGAAGCTTACTAGGGCTACAGGCCACTAACAAAGACAACTACCCACAACTAAGGTGGAAAAACAGGCTGCCTAAGTATGATTCCCAATCAGAGACAACGATAGACAGCTGCCTCTGATTGGGAACAACACTCGGCCAAACACACAGAAATACAAAACATAGAATGCCCACCCCACATCACACCCTGACCTAACCAAATAGAGAAATAAAACGGCTCTCTAAGGTCAGGGGGTGACAACGACAATTAACAAAAGTAGGCAATAATAAACTCAAATGAAAACCCAGACTCAATAATTGCCTGTTCATCTGTCTCATCTCGTCTAACAAACAAAGCAATGACAAGATTCTTGTAGCAATACCCATAATGCATCACAAACCCTACCAATTACCAAATTGACAATACAACTTCAATAAAGGTTGAAGGTAATATATTCCACATGATAAATATCCCACATTATTACAATAAATAAATGTGATACTCAACCTGTAAATCATGTCTGGACATTTATAATTGCAAGTCCTTACAAGTGTTGGAGAACATAAGGTTCTCAAACCCCCCCCCCCCC
The DNA here is from genome assembly GCF_045791955.1 of Oncorhynchus clarkii lewisi. Taxonomy (NCBI): domain Eukaryota; kingdom Metazoa; phylum Chordata; class Actinopteri; order Salmoniformes; family Salmonidae; genus Oncorhynchus; species Oncorhynchus clarkii. The sequence continues at coordinate 54,086,940 of NC_092163.1, read as the reverse complement.
CCCCCCCCCCCCCCCAAAAAAATAATATTTATAATCATGTTCCGGCCAGACCATCCCCTCAAGAAAAAGTCGTCCCACAGCTGGATCTAGTTGATGATCCCTGGTGTAGGTCATCAAGAGCTTTGTGGTTGAGAGGGGACATTTGCAGTCAGCTCAATGTTGTTACAAAGTTTCTGGAGGTCAGAGTCAATTACATATGATGTCAAGGGGGGTAGCTTAGTGGTTAAAGCATTGTAAAGGTTGGTGGATCGAATCCCTGAGCTGACAAGATATAAATCTGTCATTCTGCCCCTGTAAATAAGAATGTGTTCTTAACTGACTTGCCTAGTTAAATAAAATATTGTCTTTTCACAAAGCTGAAGCAACCAGAGGAGCATATACAACTGTGAATGTGTATATGGCAGGCCCCTCATATAATTATGTTCCGGCCAGACCATCTGCTCAAGAAAAAGTCGTCCCACAGCTGGTTCGACAACAGCTCCCATCTATTTTTGTGCAGTGTGACTGACCTCACCTAGACTTTTGACACTTGTTATTACCCACAACCAAAATAAATGTTGGTGTCCATGACCTGGACCCGAATCTGTCACAATACACCTATGGGTTTAAATGCATCATTTGGAATGTTCTGTTGATAAGGTGACACCCATATTGTGCCATACTCGTCTGTATAGCCATATAAAACTTTTTTTGAAGGAAAAATAACAAAAACTAGCACAACCTCGTCAAGAGCCAAAGCTCCCTTATAGCCTATCGACCTATTGTCCCAAAATGACTAATGACTAATATGTTCAGTTAGGCTACATGTAGCCTTCTTGCAATAGGCTGAGAAATTAGGCCTGTCAGAATGTACCATCCCTAATATTCGACATTTCCATTTTAAAGTAGATTTCTACTACATGTGCATTGAAACCTAGGAGAGAAGAGCATGCACTCTGCAGTGATAAACAGCAAATATTTTTTTCCTGTCTGGGAACAGTCCACGTTCCCAAACCAGTCTCAGTCATGAGTCTTGACCACACTCATGTCAGGTCCTCATTCTGTGTTTTTTATTGGTTGTTTACTTTGCAGGATTTCGGTCTCACGCATTATATATTTCACTGCAATTGAATTTCATAAGATCTTTCTCCACGTTCCTTCCAAAATAGCGTATGTATGTAACAATTTTGTTACACAAGTTACACCTTCCCCTGTGTTCTAAGCCCTACAATAAAAGTCTCCCTTTCACTCAATAATGACAATAAACATCCGCCAGCATGGCAATTAATTATATCTAGCGTTTAATGTGATATTTAAATTATTGTTATTATTATAATTGTTCAACAATTATACTGAAATAACGTTTTGTAATCATTTTCAGACTGGCAACTAAATGGCCTACTATTGTAGGTAGGTGGAGACGCAAGACCTTAAAACAACCCCCTGCTGGCCAGTCAAACTTTCACACAGCACAGCGGTTACAAAACCTATTACTGAGCTCCAGTTGCAACTGGTTATTTCTGAGAGCATTTTGCTACATTGTACACCAAATTAGTTACAGTAAAGAAAATGGACAGGACAGTTAGCCTCCCGAATCAACCAGACAAAACAACCACAGGTAAGACTTCCTGCTGTTTAGCATTGATAGTAATTTTTAATTGTTCTCAATCAATGTCCTGTATAGGGTGTGAATGGAATGTTAACTTAAGTATCATTTGATTCATTGTTGTAGTTTAGAACTCTTGTAGGCTTTTAGCTCGACTATTCGTTCTAGCTGGTCACATTCAAAGGGAATTTTTATTTAACACTAACTTTTTTTACATTACAGTTTCACATTTTACAATAGGATATTCCACCGTCATACACCTGGTTCGGTGTCAGCAATTTTGCCTACGTTTTAGCAGCTGGCTTTTGCTAAACGTGAACAGAAAGTGTTTGCTTGCAGGTCAGGAAGCAAGGCACAAGTCACTCAAATCATGAGATGTGGAGCAGGTTATGTATTATAGTCAGTCTGGCTGAGATTATTGGTGGAGGGGAGGACAGACATTTAAGACTACAGGCCTACGTAAATGGGTGTTGCAATCAGTAAATCCATGTAGTCTAGACTAGCAGAAAGCTTCACAAAAATGTCTAGCTTTGTCACCTTTCCTCAGTTTGTGTTATGCAAGTTTCAAGTGTCCCTGTGTGTTTGCAGTGCAGTTGGTGGAGAGCAGCAGCAACCCCAATGGGCTGGAACTAGTCAGCACCTACCAGACCAACAGGGTGGGAGACCCCATGGACCTGGTTGCTCTGGCAACACAAGTACAGAGGGTAATTAAATGAATGGCATTGCAATGATCCTAATGGAATAATGATAAGGATGATCATAGTAAGCAGACTCATGTACAGTAGCTTGCGACGGTATTCACCCCCCTTGGCATTTTTCCTATTTTGTTGCCATAAAATATTTTTTTGGGGGGAGGGGGTTGTATCATTTGATTTACACAACACGCCTAACACTTTGAAGATGCAAAATATTTTTGGTGAAACAAACATAAGACCAACAGAACTTGAGCGTGCATACACCCCCCCCCCCCCCCCCCAAAAAAAAGTCACGTTTGTAGAGCCAACTTTTGCAGTATTTACAGCTGCAAGTCTCTTAGGGTATGTCTCTAAGCTTGGCACATCTAGCCACTGGGATTTTTGCCTATTCTTCGAGGCAAAACTGCTCCACCTCCAAGTTGGATGGGTTCTGCTGGTGTACAGCAATCTTTAAGTCATATCACAGATTCTCAATTGGATTGAGGTCTGGGCTTTGACTAGGCCATTCCAAAACATTTAAATGTTTCCCCTTAAACCACTCAAGTGCTGCTTTAGCAGTATGCTTAGGGTCATTGTCCTGCTGGAAGGTGAACCGCCGTCCCAGTCTCAAATCTTTGGAAGACTGAAACAGGTGTTCCTCAACAATTTCTCTGTATTTAGCACCAGCCATCATTCCTTCAATTCTGACCAGTTTCCCAGTCCGTGCTGATGGAAAAACATCCCCACAGCATGATGCTGCCACCACCATGCTTCACGGTTGGTATGATATTCTCGTGTGATGAGGTGTTGGGTTTGCGCCAGACTGAGTTTCTTGATGGCCAAAAAGCTCAAATGTCTCATCTGACCAGAGTACCTTCTTCCATATGTTTGGGGAGTCTCCCACATGCCCTTTGGCAAACACCAAACATCTTGCTTATTGGGCTCCATATGTTTGCTTATTTTTTTCTTTAAGCAATGGCTTTTTTTTCTGGCCACTTAAGTAAAGCCCAGCTCTATGGAGTGTACGACTTAGTGGTCCTATGGAGAGATAGTCCAATCTCTGAGGTGGAGCTTTGCAGCTCCTTCAGGGTTGTCTTTGGTCTCTTTGTTTCCTCTGATTAATACCCTCCTTGCCTGGGCTGTGAGTTTTGGTGGACGGCCCTATCTTGGCAGGTTTGTTGTGGTGCCATGTTCTTTCCCTTTTTTAATAATGGATTTAAAGGTGCTCTGCAGTATGTTCGACGTTTCAGATTATTTTCTTTAGAACCCATCCCTGATCTGTACTTCTCCACAACTTTGTCCCTGACCTGTTTGGAGAGCTCCTTGGTCTTCATGGTACTGCTAGCTTGGTGGTGATGCAGACTCTGGGGCCTTTCAGAACAGGTGTGTGTGTGTGTGTATATATAGATCACTGAGATCATGTGACAGATCATATGACACTTAGATTGCACGCAGGTGGACTTTATTTCACTAATTATGTGACTTCTGAAGGTAATTGGTTGCACCAGATCTTATTTAGGGGCTTCATAGCAAAGGGGGTGAATACCTATGACTTTAAAAAAACAAGTTCATTTTTTCACATCACCAATTTGGACTATTGTGTGTGTTCATTACATGAAATCCACATAAAAATCAATTTAAATTACAGGTTGTAATGCAACAAAATAGGAAAAACGCCAAGGTGGATGAATACTTTTGCAAGACACTGTACAAACCCCTGGTGTTGCCAGGAGCATTCCCCTGCCAACTGAGCTATTCTGAACCTTAACTTTGGTTTGACGTGGCCCCATAAAGAATGTTTCATAATGATGAAGACATTCTGTTTGAGATTAACCTTGTTTGGTTCCTAGGGAGATGACTTTGTCAGAGCCAACGCCTGCAACAGACTGACAGTCATTGCTGATCAAATTAGATACCTGCAGGAACAAGCCAGAAAGGTGATGGCTTATATTTGACTTTATGTAACAAATCTATGTAATTGATATAGGGAAAGAATTAAGTAGCATTAGTGATGCAAGTTGGTTTGATCTGAATGATTTTGTTCTCTGGTGTAGGTTTTAGAGGATGCCAAGAAGGATGCTGAGCTGCACCACGCTGCATGTAATGTAGTCAAGAAGCCAGGGAACATGTATTACCTGTACGAGCGGCCCTCCGGACAGAAATACTTCTCTATCCTCTCGCCTCAGGTAAGTACATCACACCTGGGCGGCTTTCAGCAGGGCACAATACTTTGGAGCGTTGAGATATTACTCTACTCCTAAAGATCACGTCACATTTCCATCTGCAACACTTCTAAAATGTCAATCACCCGGGAAAGCCCCCAGCACATACAGCAGCTGAAAGATTGAGTAACTGTTACAGAACGTCTACCACCATGTGGCGCATAATGATATGAGTTTGGACATTTAGATGCTCAGTCTGCATGTGACCCTGAAGGGAGTTGATAATGTTCTCTTTAGCCGGTTAGAGGTGGTGCTGACTGACCACTTGGGTCTTTTTGTGCACATGCATTGGCCACAGCATGGTTGTGTAAGCACAGTAGCACACACAGAACATTTAATGGATATAGGAAGATTAACATAGTCCCACTTTAATTTGAATATAGGAACGAAATGGCCCATTGGGTGTCTGCCAAACCCATAACCCTTTTAGCAAAAGATGGCGCTAATATTTACTCTACTGGTTACTCAATAACTGGTGTAGGTCCACTAAAATATCTCTCTTCAGAAAAGCCTAGTGGAGTAAGGCTGGAAGTACTTTTTTATGCAGACCCACCACTATACTTTTTTGGCTTCTTTTATGAAATTGCGTAATGGCCTCTCACCCATCTCTCATTTGAAGGACTGGGGTGCCGGCTGCCCTCACAAGCATTGTGGTGCGTTCAAGCTTCAATACGACATGTCCTGGACCCCTATAGATGACGTTGCGAAGAAGGACGCTGAAATCGCCATCATGGACAAAATCCTGAGCCAGCAGACAGCCCTGCCTCCTTGCTTAGAGCCCAACTTTGAGAACATCTCAAAGTAGAGCTGCAACCTGGAACAGGACTGTCTTAAAGAGGCCACATTGAGTGGCATTAAATGGTCTTAATGGACATACAGGGGCAGATTTAATAGCTTGAGAAACATAAGCTAACTTGGGAGGCAAATGTGTATTGTAAAACAATTCATTTAGTTCTTATTCATCTGGCACAAACCTTTAGGCAAGCTCAGTAAATCTGGTCCCATTAGGGTTTTAATGTGAAACTTTAGTCATACAGAACTGTTTTGTTGTGTCAAAGACAGTTGAGTATAGTCTTCAAACTGCCCAAATGGGAAATACCCCATGTACAATAGCATTAGGAACCAATTCAAGGTTCAAAATACTTTCCAGTTTTGCACCAAAGGTCTTTCAAGGAATGCATTTGATTTACTTCCTTAAATTAAAGCATATTCCTTTTCACACAATGGAAAATTCTTGTTCTGCTAGATCACTCCAATGACCATCTCTAATAATAATCTTCTGTTTTTTGGGACCTGCAAAATGATTGTACAGCTGTAATAAAATGTTTAAGTATGGAATGTTTGTGTTAAGCATGAGGTTAACAAGCAGAAGTCAGTCACACATTGACTTTATTTACAAGTTAAATTAAAATGTTTTCAAAAATCCATGATTCAAATTATCAGTTTACTGAGTGCAGCTTCGAAACATATTGTCATAAGTAAATGTATCACGCAACATTTCAAAAGCAGAGACAAAAGGAAGCACTGAAATCAGACAAGTGTTAAAAGGGCATTATTTCATAAAAACAAGCCATCTCTTTTATGGAGCCCACCACTTTCAGAATCAGACATCACCATTGACTTGCTGTGTGCTGTGAATCTCTTTGGTAATGTCCTCTAGATAAGAGTTAATATAAGGCAGAAGCTTCCAGTTGTCTGTAGCAATATGAACCTGGACGGCATCCTCCTCTGTGATAACCTTCAGCAGCACGTGAGACTGGGGTGGGAGGAAGAAGAGCACATTACACCTGCCTTTATCCAAGTCTGAGACCAGATATCTCTGAAAGTACTTCTCCACCAGCTCACCCACAGCCGAATCCTCCAACTGATCACAGAACAGGCTAGTTGCAGTGTTGGTCAAATCCCCCTCAGACTGCCCTGAGCATATTTCACCCCAGATCCCCTCAAACACCCTCTGCTTCTTTTCCCTGGCCCACCCTAGGGGTGTGAGGAGGGGCAGAAACACCTCAGGGAAGGCCACATGTAGGTCTGCCAGCGGGGAGTGCCAGGAGAGGCCGTCCTCCGTGGTGAAGATGGCGCTAGCTCTCAGGGTGGTGTGGTACGGCTGCTTGGGCTTCAGCCTCAGCCTCACTGTAGGGGGCTTCCTGGTCCTGAACAGGCAAGGCACGCTGATGTCACTCACTTCCTCATAGTGGCCGTCTGTGAGATCAAAGTGCAAGCGGATGCTGAAGAGCTTGTCGAAATGGGGGTCGTGAACTCCAGTGTGTGTGAGGTGGTATTGGAGGGTGATTTCAGAGGCGAAGCTGGAACTCTGGAACTGGGCTCTGTAGTCCTCTATCCCACCCTGTCCTGGGGAACTCTCAGTCTCACAGGCTGGTTCACTGTCTGGTTTATGCTCTGGTCTGCATTCATCTGGTTCATGTTTGTCCAGTTTGACCAGCCTCAGCAGCGGTCGCTCTGTCTGGTGCACGGTCAGACCGCTGGTCAGTTCCTCGTTCTCGCCCATGATGGCAGACAGCGAGCGCACTTTGGCCTGCCGCCCCCTTTCTGTTCCCCTCTGTGCTAACACCCCAGCCAGCTTCTCCTGGGAAAGAGTGGTGAGGAGGGTGTAGTACAAGCGGGCGTGGTCCTGGATGTCTGTTTCACCATAATGGCAGGTAAGGTGCTGTAGGAGATCAGCCAGCGGTGTGAGAAGGGAGTCTAAGCTGGGGTGCAGGAGCAGGCGTCGACACACCCCCAGCACGCTGTTCCCCAGACGCCAGTCCCCGCTCACACACAGCGCGGATGAAGAGGAAGTGATGACGCACAGCAGAAAGTTGAGAGTGGCCCTCTGGAGGACTTCCCCTTCCTCTGCCACACGGGCCAGGATCCTGAGGTGCCAGCGGAGGTCTTGCAAGGTGAGCTGGGACAGTGGGGCCTCTGTGATGGTTCTTTGCAGGGCTCTAAGCAGTGCCACAGCCCAGCCTGACTCCTCCAGCCGGTCCTGGGTCCGGTCAGCCAGGTTGATGAGGTGAGGGGCCAGCCGAGTGCGTCTGAGGTACAGGTCACACAGCCTCTGAGACAGGTCCTCAGAGTAGCGCTCCACGTGGCAGAAGTGAAGGAGGAAGAGGAAGGAAGCCCTGAAGAAGGTCACCACCATCTCCCTACTGGCCTGGTTCTCCACGATACGGAGAAGGGAGGTTAGGTGATCGTACAGGTAGGCCAGGCCTCTCCCCCCCTGTCCCTCCTTATCTTCTTCTCCTTCCTCCAGGTAGACCAGAGAGAGTAGGTTCAGTCTAGCCAGCATGCTGACACTATCATTGAACACAGTGGGCACTAGGGCTGCGGCCAGCCGAGGGGTCAAGAGCACGGGCAGGCTCTCGTCGCCACTGCTGATAGGTCGGTTCTCTGGGAAGTGCAGGATGCAGTCAATGTAGAAGAGCTTCTCAGGCGTGCTCAGTAGGGGGTGTTGGGACAGGCCGACGAGACGCTTTAGAAGGAAGGATTCATCCTCTGCGCTGAACAGGCTGTCTGTGAAAGCAGCCTTCATCAGCAGAGTGGTATGAAGAAGACACACCTGCAACAACAAGCGAGATTAAACAATGCGGTCATAAATCTTAAGATTTTACAGCTAGGTTTGATAATGTTCTACCACAGCACAAGCATGGTTAGATCTGTGGATAATCTGCTATTTCTTCCATAACTCATCCTAGAAAAGTAGACTGCTACTAACCTTGCATGTGCCCAATAGACGCAGCAACTGTGCCCTGAATATCGTTGGGGAGACTGCGGGCACCATGGCAAGCACCTCCACCAGCCGTCGCAGCAGGGCAGCCTGGGATAGGGATGTGAGCAGGTAGGACTCCTCTAAGAGGGAGGAGAGTAGCGATCTCAGCTCTTTACAGTCTAGGCCCGTCTGCAGGGAAGGAACTTTTCCCATGGTGCCCAGAGTGAGGGGCGAGAACAGGGCCAAGTCTGAGTGTGACTCAGAGTTCGGGTGTGCGGAGTCTGCACCCTCCCCCCACACAAACCCCTCGTTGCTCCCCAGTGCAGCCTTCAGGTCTCCAGCCCCAGCCTCTTTCTGCTGGGTGAGCAGATACACAGCATTCCTCAGTGCCAGGGCATGGAGCCCCGTGTAGGCCTGGTGAAGCCTGGAGTTTTCCTGCTGCCTCAGGCTGCTCAGGAGCTCCAAGCGTTGGGATAGTAGGCCCGGGAGGCAAGCCTCTAGCTCCCTAAGGCAGTCGCAGGCTGTTGTCCTCAATGGGTGTAATGCAGCCCCAGCCTGTGCGTCGTTGGTGTCCTGGGCCATCTGTAAGAGAAGGTCCAGGAAGTCTTGGGAGGCGCTGGTGTGTGAGCTAACACAGCAGGAGCAGAGGAGCACGGAGGTGAGGGCCAGGAGAAGGTGGCAGCGGAGCGGGAGGGATTTGGGGGAGCACTGGGCAAACACAGACATGAGCTCCAGGGCGGTCTCCTCGCCCACAAAGACAGAGGGGCACAGCAGAGTAGGGTGCTCAAGTAGTGGGGACAACAGCAGGACCTGAGGCAGGCGGAACACAGGACATAATGCAGTTTAATGGTTTAACTTTTAAACACTTTAATAATGAAAGTGCCTTCCTCCATAGCAAATGCTCTGGAACTTCCTGTGGATACATAGGAAGGGACTCGGGAGGCTTCAATACAATAATTGTGCCCTGAAAACGTAATGTACCTTGATGTGGTCACTGGCCCTGTCATCTCGCAGCTCGTGCAGGACCTCTGCGAGGAAGATGTCCGATGTCGTGCTGCACAAGAACTGGGACGGGCTGCGCAAGAATGCGGAGATCCTCTCGGGCCAGTTCGCTGACATGGTTGAACCGTATATAGCCTACAGGTAAAAAATGACTTACCTTTATTGCACAATGTCTCTGTTTAGTTAAGGTTGGTAGCCTACGACCAGAGGTACGACTACAACTGTGATTACGGTCTGCGAAATCAGGCAAAGCTTTTATCGACCTGCAAAACAATGTGTTGTGATGTCTTCAAAGCGATTGTCATCCGTATTTCACAGCATACCTTTTTTATGTGCAATCACACCACACCGACGGTTGTTATTATCACATAGCTAGCTTCTTACGTACTCATCTGCTTATGTTCACCTCACCCGCACTAACGATCATCATCACACTTTTAGAGATGTTTCACTTCCTTGTCTTAGTAGTCATGTGATCAGATATCACATGGCGCTAAGTGTGCTTCAAAATAAAGGTAGCCGTTTGCATGGCAGCGGCCCTTGAGCGAGGTAATTCGTTTTAGCATGAATATTGAGGGCTTAATTTTAAAGTTAACTGGGTGGGGATTCCTATGGGTTGTGATCGTTCCGCCAGTGATAAGACCATTGTCTTCTTCAAATTTGGTTTCCTAAGGTTTGTAAATGGCATCAACCAGTGGGTCTTGTGACGGGTATACAGAGATTACTAGTTTACAGAGTGCAGTGATGTGGCCTATAAGGAGCATTGGTGGCCGAATGTTGGTAATGGTAAAGAACATTTAACCGCTCGAGAGCACCCTTACCTGCTGAACTATAAATTACGTCTGTGTAATCTAGCATGGGTAGGATGGTCATCTGAATCAGGGTTAGTTTAGCAGCTGGGGTGAAAGAGGAGCAATTACGATATATTTATTTATCCAACCTTTATTTAACTAGGCAAGTCCATTAAGAACAAATTCTTATTTACAATGACGTCCTGGCAAAAGGCCTCCAGTGGGGACAGGGCCTGGGATTTAATACAAATTAATAAATACAATATAAATATAGGATGAGACAACACAACACTACATAAGACAACAACGCATGACAACACAGCATGGTAGCAACATGGCAGCAGCACAAAACATGATACAAACATTATTGGGCACAGCCAACAGCACAAAGGTCAAGAAGGTAGAGACAACAATACATCACACAAAGCAGCCACAACTGTCAGCAAGAGTGTTCATGATTGAGTCCTTGAATGGAGTGAGATAAAACTGTCCAGCTTGAGAATTTGTTGCAACTCGCTCCAGTTGCAGTGAACTGAAAAGAGGAGCGACCCAGGGATGTGTGTGCTTTGGGGACCCCCAACAGAATGTGACTGGCAGAACGGGTGGAGGACGAGGGCTGCAGTAGACATCCCAGACAGGGGGGAGTGAGGCCTAAGATAGAGGTTATGCTTATTATGCTGATGATTATGCTTATTTATTTTATCTTGTGTCCTTTAACCATTTGTACATTGTTAAAACACTATATATATATATATATAATATGACATTTGTAATGTCTTTATTGTTTTGAAACTTCTGTATGTGTAATGTTTACTGTTAATTTTTATTGTTTATTTCACTTTATATATTATCTACCTCACTTGCTTTGGCAATGTTAACACATGTTTCCCATGCCAATAAAGCCCTTGAATTGAATTGAATAGAGGAAACCAAGTCTAGATTAAACCTTAGCCTGCGCTTTGATATGTGCTGAGAGAAGGACAGTGTACTGTCTAGCCATACTCCGAAGTACCTGTATGAGGTGACTACCTCAAGCTCTAAACCCTCAGGTAGTAATCACACCTGTGGGGAGAGGGGCATTCTTCTTACCAAACCACATTACCTTTGTTTTGGAGGTGTTCAGAACAAGGTTAAGGGCAGAGAAAGCTTTTTGGACACTAAGAAAGCTTTGTTGTAGAGCGTTTTAACACAAAATCCGGGGAGGGGCCAGCTGAGTATAAGACGGTATCATCTGCATATAAATGGATGAGAGAGCTTCCTACTGCCTTAGCTATGTTGTTGATGTAAATTGAGAAGAGCGTGGGCCTAGGATCAAGTCTTGGCATACGCCCTTGGTGACAGGCAGTGGCTGAGACAACAGATGTTCTGATGTGATACACTGCAATCCTTGAGAGAGGTAGTTAGCAAACCAGGCCAAAGACCCCTCAGAGACACCAAAACGCCTTAGACAGCCCACAAGAATGGAATGGTCTACCGTATCAAAAGCTTTGCCAAGTCAATAAAAATAGCAGCACAACATTGCTTAGAATCAATGGCAATGGTGATATCATTGAGGCCCTTTAAGGTTGCAGTGACACATCCATAACCTGAGCGGAAACCAGATTGCATATAGAGAGAATACTATAGACATCAAGAAAGCCAGTCAGTTGATTATTGACAAGTTTTTCCAACACTTTTGATAAACAGGGCAAAATAGAAATGGGCCTATAACAGTTAGGATCAGCTTGATCTCCCACTTAAATAAAGGATGCACCATGGCTGCCTTCCAAGCAATGGGAACCTCCCCAGACAGGAGAGACAGGTTAAAAAGGTCAGAGGCTTGCCGATGATAGGGACAGCAACCTTAAAGAAGAAAGGGTCTAAACCAGCTGACCCAGATGTTTTTTGGAGTTTATGGAGTTCCTTTAGCACCTCGGACTCAGTGACTGCCTGCAGGGAGAAACATTGAAAAAGAAGGAAGAGCATCGGGTCTAGTTGCATTAGAAGGGGTGGGAGATGAGGAAATGGCATGGCTGAGTCAAATTGGAATCCTGACTTAATGAAGTGGTGATTAAACAGCTCCTTAGCAACCATATCATCAACATTAAGGGACATGGGCAGCTGTGAGGAGGAGGGTTTATTCTCCACCTTTAACCGTTTTCCATAACCTTTGGGTTAGACCCACGTAGAGAGAACTGCTCCTTAAAGTAATTCACTTTGGCCTTCCGGATAGCCTGAGTGCACTTATCTCATTTGCCTGAACGAGAGCCAGTCAGCAAGAGTGTGCGTGTGCAGAGCCTGTTGCCAAATAGAATGGAGTGGAGTAACTGCCAGATAATTTTCTTTATTTTCATATTTGTTAACAATACCACTGAAATTATTTAAAAAATGAAGTTCCAAGCGTCTTCGACAGAGAGGATCAAGCTGATTCTATATCAATTTACAGAGTCCAGGTCATGAAGGAAGGCTTGCTCATTAAAAGGTTTTAGCAAGCGTCTATGACAAATCAGGACAGGTCGTTTCACTGAGCAGCCATTACGAACACCGGCTGTGATCACTAAGGTCATTACAGAAAACACCAGAATGATACCTATCAGGATTATTTGTGAGGATAACATCAAGGAGAGTAGCCTTATCTGGGTGTTTGGAGTCATACCTTGTGGGATTGGTAATAATTTATTACCATTATTTTATTTGACTAGGCATGTCAGTTAAGAACAAATTCTTATTTTCAATTACAGCCTAGGAACAGTGGGTTAACTGCCTTGTTCAGGGGCAGAATGACAGATTTTTACCATGTCAGCTCAGGGATTCGATCGAGCAACCTTTCGGTTACTGGCCCAACACTTTAACCACTAGTCTACCTGCCGCCACAATAGTTAAAAGACACACATTTGGTTCAGGACATTACTATTTTTATTTGACTACTTTTTATTATTTCTAGTTTTACTATATAAATATCTATTGCACTGTTGAGGAGAGATTGCATGTAAGCATTGCACTGTACTGTTTGCACCCTTTTGTAGGCCTCCCGAGTGGCACAGTGGTCTAAGGCACTGCATCGCAGTGCTAGAGGTGTCACTACAGACCCGGGTTCGATTCCAGACTGTATCACAACTGGCTGTGACGGGGAGTCACAGTGCGGCGCACAATTGGCTCAGCGTCGTCTGAGTTAGGGGAGGGTTTGGCCTGGTAGGCAGTCATTGTAAATAAGAATTTGTTCTTAACTGACTTGTTTGGTTAAATAAATTGCCCTGTGCATGTGACCAATAAACTTTGATTTGAGGACTCCAGCACTGCAGGTGGCACCAATATTAGGTTTTACGTTTAAAAAAAAAAAAAAAAGTATTTACCCGAAGGAGGAATAAAGCTAACTACTATAAAATCAGCTCTACTTACTTTCTGCATAAATGTTTTGTTGTTGCTTATATCCCCATGTTTCTATTCCAGGTAATTTGCTCTAAAAGTAATACATACCTGAGGAGCATAGATCTGTGCTGGGAATTATCTTATTATGCCCAACAGGTAAAATAGTAAACCTTGAAGAGAATAAACAAAATGAAACTTGATTGCAAACCAAATATATATATATTGCTTGTTTGTTTTTTGCTTAAGAAACTTTGAGATTTCTATTATGAAAAGTGCTATAGAAGTTAATTATTAGAATATTGTTTATTGTTATATTTTTTTTACTGTGATACCTCAGCCACACCTGTTGAGTGTGGCTGGTGGCCCCACTGCCCTGAGAAAAGCCCTGACTACTGGAGATTAGGTTTTCGGGACTGTCATGACAGCTGTCACTCTAAGTGTGTCAGCTTGTCACATGTAACTGCGTGACTGGACCCTCCTCCTGCGTAAACTTCTGCTTTATCCAGAACTCTGAGTCATACCTTAACAGTAAGTTCCCTCTTCTTCATGGAGAACTTCTTGTGATCTGTTCTGCAGAAAAAGCCCTGATGGAGTTCATGGCTTTGCAGGCCCAGAACAAGCTTGCTCCTCATGTCACCATAGAGGACATGAAGCATTGCCTTACCTCACAGGTGAGAGGAGCCTTCATTGAGAGCTGAGTCTCTATAGCATTTCATAATCCCAATGTAAATTGTGTGAGTATCAGTTATCAGGTGTAGTTTATTGGAAGGTGGAGGCAGTAAGACAGCTGACTCGATGTAGAATCGTGTAGATTTTTAGCATTTCTGCCATCCAGAAAGAGCGGGCGCTCCACACCATGCGACTGGGGTCAAGAACTGTGATTTGCTTTCCTCTCCGGAGCAGGGCGCTGTTGAAAGGAGTGATAACTGGAGAGGCATTATGTGTTGAGAAGGACCAACTGAAGTTGAAGATTCCTGGTGTCTGTGACCCCCGCCATTTGGTGCAACGCAGACCCGGTGAAGAGTGTGGTGAAACAGGTGCTGTGAAACACAGAAACACTGTCTGTACTTCTGAGTTTTGATGCAGTCTTTACCAGATAAAGTAAAGTTAGGATGTGTCAATTATCCTGTGAGAGCTTTTGTTCCGAATCCATGATGGTATTTTAGGTGTCAAGCTTATGCTCATGTGGCAGCAGTGTGTAGGAGGGAGATTCATAGATGTGAGAAGTGTGCAGGAGGACATGAGACAAAGGAATTTGTAGTATCGGTGGAAAAAGTTGTGTGTGTAAACTGTAGAGGTAACCATGGTGCTGGAGATCAGAGGTCGGTGAGATAAAGGCAGGTTGAGGTTGACAGGACCAGAGTAGAACAGAAGGTGTCGTATGCTTAGGCAGTGAAGAGAGTAGTAGAGGAAGATGGGTCCAGGGAGTGGGATCCTAAGAGGATCCCTGTGAGTAAGCCGAGGCCAATAGAGAGTGATGGGAATAACATCTGCTTCAGTAAGGTTGTTTTTTGGCATTCATGGCCATGGTTGTCAATTGAGCTTCAGGAATGGAATGTAAATCACAGATGATAGATGTGGTGGCAAATGCAGAGAAGCACTTGGGTGTATGAGATTTTGCTGCAGAAGTTACAAGATGTTTTGAACGAAAGTGTCCCGTCCTCCCAGGCTGCTGGCCTGGAGTAGGATCAGATAGGAACAAAGTAGTGGAATAGTGGTGAGGTTAATGGGTGCAGGGTTAGTAGGTAGAGCATTTTTATTTCATACAGTGTAATGACTGCATCCTGCGGAATAGTAGGCTGATATACAGCCAATGCAGTAGGTGGCGGCATGTACCTATAACATTTGTTTGCGGACCGCCATAATACCAAAGAAGATATGCGTGTGTTTTTATATATACATGCAATGACATTTGGAATGTCTTTATTCTTTTGTAAGTGTAATGTTTACAGTGCATTTTTTTGTTTTGTTTATTGTCTATTTCACTTGCTTTGGCAATGTAAACATGTGTTTCTCATGCCAATAAACCCCTTAAATTGAATTGAGAAGGTGACTGTAGTAGTCATCCTCTCCAAGAGAGGCGCTCTTGAGCTGTAAACGTTACGGTGCAGTGGGTTCATTCTCCCCCTATAGCAGTTAGAAGTTTGGAAGTTTTTTTACTTGCCAAAATGGCACTGGCAGACGACGGTAGTTACGAGTCAGTGATCTGTGTAAAGCCAGAGGTTCATGTGTACAAGATCCCACCCCGTGCCACTAACCGTGGATATCGGTGAGTTCTTTTATGGACCCCACTTTGTTGATGAACTTTCTTCTAACTACTCGTTATTAGCTAGCTTGCTAATGCGTTAGCAAATCATCATGAACAAGTGGAAACTGGATGATCCAGGAAGACAAGGTTGTTGCTAGCTAATGTTAATTTGAAATTATTAAATTATTGAATGCATAAAATGGAGAGTAGATGAATATTGTTTCAGGGATAAAGTTTTGTATTCATTTAGTAGGCTACCTATGCAGCAAGTTAACTTTCAATATGCTGTGAGGTGGCACCTTTGTTTGGCTAGCTAACTTGCTAGCTTCTAAATAATGCTAGCCAGGTGAGTTAAGTTAGCAATTAACTTTAACGAGTTAGTTAGCTATAACCCTGTAACGAGTAGTTAGACTGATATGGTTTGTTCATAGTTAACAAGTTCAAGTAGGCAAGTCTGCTTTATTTTGGAGTGTGTGCAATGCTAAATAAATCGTGAATCCCTAAAACATGCCACTTAGGTACAAGTGACTTGTAACAGGTTAGGAAAGTATTTTCGCTAACCCATACCCTTAATAGAGTACCACAGTATGAGTCATAATACCCATAAAACCTAGCGGTCAAACAGGGAAATGGTTCCAATCGTTTTTCAACCATTAGTTTTTCCCATAGGGGATTTTAGGAACTTAAAATAAGGGCTGTGTTTTGTGTAGGCTTATTTGACTAGTTGGCTAGCCTTCCAGTAAAAAATACAAAGGCTTGCCTGTCAACTTTTCATTGCGTAGCCTGGTGTGCCCTCCTGTAGACTCTTAAATGGTTCTTCACCAACATCTTCAGTGTCGTAACCAAATAGTGTCTCATTTGTTTTACAGATTAATCTTATGTTTTGAGAAGGTAGATAACAGTTTATTACTAACATGAGTGAATCATTTAGGTAAAAAGTTGGATATAAAATGGTGTGGTCTGTCACGCAGTCACATTTTACAATATACAGCATGTCCCACAAAATGTGTAATTTTAATTGAGTTTTCAAAAAAGTAACTTAAACTGCAACAAATTGGTGGTCAGCTAGCTAGAAGGGTGTCTTTAGTTGCAAAACATACTGGTATTTTCCAAGCCGTTTTAAATGTTGAGCTACAGGTGATTTAATCCTCCAACCGCTAGTGTGTCTGAAGTTAAAGGGCGTCCAATGTTAGCTAGGACAAGGTGACTAAACAATATATTTGCCTGTATTTACCCCCCAAAAATAAATGATCATTAACTACAAATGCCAAATCAAGGCGAATATCTCTGGATTAACTATCCAATGTTAGCTAAATGTAGTAATTAATACATTGTTTAAATGTCTTTTGAATGGACAATTCTAATACCTGTTAGCAAAGGTGTCAGGTAGAGATGACGTGTAGAAGCTTGCAGGGATTTGTAGTGTTGCGTGATCTACTTTGATGGTAGTTACAAGGATGCCAACTAGTCACCTTTTGATGAAATTTGCCATTTTGAATCCAAAATAGGTGACCTACGTGATTCGTGTAGATCCGATGAGAAGTTTAGGGGGGGGGGGGGGCTTTGGATGACTACTGGCTGTATGCGAACGAGTGATGCGCGTTTGGACCAATACTGTCTGTATTCAAGGTTCACACAACAGAATGCAGCACGAGACTGAAGAGAAGAGACAACCAATTTGATAGTTACATCATCAGTGCACGCTCTGGAAAGACAGCGGGGGAATGGAAAGGAAGTTTGCCAGAACTTACAGCAGCACGTCCCCTGAACGATAACGAAGAGGTAGGTGGACAGATGACTCGGTCTATTTTGCTAGCACAGACTGGAATGTGTTCTGGGATTCATCCAATGAAATTGAGTATACCACCTTAGTCACCGGCTTCATCAATAAGTGCATCGATGACTTCGTCCCCAAAGTGAACGTACGTGCATTTCCCAACCAGAAGCCATGGATTACAGGCAACATCCGCACCAAGCTAAAGGCTAGAGCTGCTGCTTTCAAGGAGCGGGACACTAATCCAGACGCTTATAAGAAATTCCGCTATGTCCTCAGACAAACAGGCAAATCGTCAATACAGGACTAAGCTTGAATCCTACTACACCGGCTCTGATGCTCATCTGATGTGGCAGGGCTTGAAAAATATTACGGACTACAAATGGAAAGCCAGCAGCGAGCTGCCCAGGGATGTGAGCCTACAGATGGAGGTAAATGCCTTTTATGCTCGCCTCGAGGCAAGCAACACTGAAGCATGTATGAGATCACCAGCTCTTCTGGGCGACTGTGTGATCACGGTCTCCGTAGCTGATGTGAGCCAGATCTTTAAACAGGTCAACATTCACAAAGCTGCGGGGCCAGATGTATTACCAAGACATGTACTCTAAGCATGCTCGGACCAACTGGCAAGTGTCTTCACTGACATTTTCAACCTCTCCCTGACCGAGTCTAATACCCAATTCGCATACCGCCCCAACAGATCCACAGATGACGCAGTCTCAATCGCACTCCACACTGCCCTTTCCCACCTGGACAAAAGGAGCACTTATGTGAGAATGCTGTTAATTGACTACAGCTCAGCGTTCAACACCATAGTGCCCACAAAGCTCAGTACTAAGCTAAGGACCCAGGGACTTAACAACACCCCCTACAACTGGATCCTGGAGTTACTGACCGGCCACCCCCGTGTGGTAAAGGTAGGCAACAACACAGGAGGTCGGAGACCTGGCAGTGTGGTGCCAGGACATCTCCCTCAATGTGAGCAAGACGAAAAGGAGCTGATCATGGACTATAGGAAAAGGAGGGCCGAACAGGCCCCCCATTAACATTGAAAGGGCTGAAGTGGTGCTATCATGGTCCAAACAACAAGACAGTTGTGAAGAGGACACGACACCAGCTTTTCCCCCTCAGGAGACTGAAAAGATTTGGCACTGGTCCCTAGATCCTCAAGTTATACAGCTGCACCATCGAGAACATCCTAACCGGTTGCATCACCGCCTGGTATGGCAACTGCTCGGCTTCCAACCATAAGGCACTACAGAGGGTAGTGTGTACGGCCCAGTACATCAGTGGGGCCAAGCTTCCTGACATCCAGGACCTATATACAAGGCAGTGTTAAAGGAAGGCCCCAAAAGTTGTCAGACTCCAGTCAACCGTCATACTGTTCTCTCTGCTGCCACACGGCAAGCGGTACTGGAGCGCCATGTCTAGGACCAAAAGGCTCCTTAACATCTATGGGATCAGTGTCGTCGGCCCCGCGCGGGACGGTTGAGCTAACGTAGGCTAATGTGATTAGCGTGAGGTAACTAAACAAAACATCCCCGGACATAGACATCTAAAGGCTAGGGCAGAAAGTTTAACAACAATTTAAGCTAGCTGCATTGTTCAATTTACAGTAGCTATTACAGTGAAAGAATACAATGCAATTGTTTGAGGAGAGTGCATAATTCTGAACTTAAATGTATTTAAAAACCAATTAGGCACATTTGGGCAGTCTTGATACATTTTGAACAGATATGCAATGGTTCATTGGATCATTCTAAAACTTTGCACATAGACTGCCGCAATCTAGTGGCCTAAATGTGTATCAATGTAAATAATCCGGGTGGCCATTTGAGTAATTGTTCAGTAGTCTTATGGATTGGGGGTAGAAGCTGTTAAGGGCTTGTAAGTATTTCACAGTATTTCACTGAGGTCTACACCTGTTGTATTCGGCGCTTGTGACGGATAAGATTTGAAACATTTTGGGGGTTTACAGTTGGGACAATTAATGGACAGTTGGGTGAAACTCAACATTGAAATTAATAAAAGGTGACTGTACTCTAGAGAATATAGATCTAGCTATAATGGTATTACATATCTTACATAAGAACCAAAATTGCTTTTCACAAGAAACACTTTCCCACCTTCCTATGTAATGTTGCATGACTGTACCAACAGTAACAACCACTTACCAACCATGACTGACTGTCTGCATGTTTGAGCCTCTGTAGAATGTCCCGTGCTCCCAGCTAACACTAACATTTCCTGTCACATTATTTGAGAGCAGATTTGTTTGAGGTTCCTTAAGCATGCCACTTCGATACAGCTACGACTTTTTCATATCAGGTTAGTATACTTAATGTAGCAGGTAAAGTTAATTAGGTTAAGGAGTTGCCCTATTTCCCAGGGCAAATGACCTCAAGTTCAGCCTGCTTTGTGGTTACTCCATTGGGCAGGTGATTTTTAGATTTATTTCCTCCTGATAACAACCAATATACAAAGAATTCCAGAAGGTTAGTCATTTTGTCAGTTTTGGAAAAAGTACCCAATTGTCATACTTGAGTAAAAGTAAAGATGCCTTAATAGAAAATGACTCAAGTAAAAGTACTACTTGAGTAAAGGTCTAAAAGTATTTGGTTGTAAATATACTAAGTATCTAAAATAAATGTAATTGCTAAAATATATTTAAGTATCAAAAGTACAAGTATAAATCCTTTCAATTTCCTTATGTTAAGCAAACCAGGCGGCCACATTTTAGTTTTGTTATTAATTTACGTATTGCCAGGGGCATGATCCAACTCTGACATTAATTTACAAACGCAGCATGCGTTTCGTGAGTCCGCCAGATCAGAGGCAGTAGGGATGACCAGGGATGTTGTCTTTGATAAGTGTGTGAATTATACCATTTCTGTCCTGCTAAGCATTCAAAATGTAATGAGTACTTTTTGGTGTCAGGGATAATGTATGGCGTAAAAAGTACATTTTCTTTGGGAATGTAGTGAAGTAAAAGTTGTCAAAAATAGTAGTAGTAAAGTACAGATACCCCCCAAAACTACTTAAGTAGTACTTTACCCCACTGCTTTTTGGTTCCTCCCCTGTGTGTAGGTGAAAAAGGTACATTTTCATCCAAGTGATCATAATCACTCGAGAAACCAAAAAATACTCTTCATGTCAATCCCTGCATCCCATGCTCTTTAGAAAGAGCAAGCTACTGATGTTCTTTATGTAGCCTAAGACTCCCATTCTGTTGCATGGTTTGAGATTGCAATTATTGCATTACACAGTTTGATGGGTTTTAGTAAGCCCAAAAGCTCTGTAGCAAAGCAGTCATGACATGCAGGAAGGGTGCTTCACTTTGTTTTTGCAGAGCTGCTGACTGGAAGCTGGATGAACCAGCATGGACTGGCAGGATGAAAATTATCTCTATAGGAAAGCTTGCCTATATCAAGCTAGAGGACAAAAACTCAGGTAACTACATCTGTCAGACTGTCATGGCTACATCTGTCAATACAGCTGCTGCGCTCATGTCTCTCACCTTGTCTGCTTCATATATGCATGCATACAGTTGAAGTCGGAAGTTTACATAACCCTTAGCCAAATACATTTAAACTCAGTTTCACAATTTGACATTTATTCCTCGTAAAAAATGTCCTGTCTTAGGTCAGTTAGGATCACAACTTCATTTAAAGAATGTGAAATGTCAGAAAAATGTTGTAATTTATTTCCGCTTTAATTTATTTAATCACATTCCCAGTGGGTCAGAAGTTTACATACTCGATTAGTATTTGGTAGCATTGCCTTTAAATTGTTATACTTGGGGTCAAACGTTTCGGGTAGCCTTCCACAAGCTTCTCACAATAAGTTGGGTGAATTTTGGCCCATTCATCCTGACAGAGCTGGTGTAACTGAGTCAGGTTTGTAAGCCTCTTTGCTCGCACACACTTTTCAGTTCTGCCCACAAATGTTCTATTGGATTGAGGTCAGGGCTTTGTGATGGCCACTCCAATACCTTGATTTTGTTATCCTTAAGCCATTTTGCCACAACTTTGAAAGTATACTGGAGTCATTGTCCATTTGGAAGACCCATTTGCGACCAAGCTTTAACTTCCTGACGGATGTTTTGAGATGTTGCTTCAATATATCCACATAATTTTCCTTCCTTATGATGCCATCTATTTTGTGAAGTGCACCAGTCCCTCCTGCAGCACAGCACCCCCACAACATAATGTTGCCACCCCCGTGCTTCACAGTTGGAATGGTGTTCTTCGGCTTGCAAGCATCC
This sequence comes from Oncorhynchus clarkii lewisi, assembly GCF_045791955.1. Lineage (NCBI taxonomy): Eukaryota > Metazoa > Chordata > Actinopteri > Salmoniformes > Salmonidae > Oncorhynchus > Oncorhynchus clarkii. The sequence goes on along the minus strand of NC_092163.1, from coordinate 54,065,326 downwards.
GCCTTTTTCCTCCAAACATAGCGATGGTCATTAAGGCCAAACAGTCAGATTTCTGTTTCATCAGACCAGAGGACATTTCTCCAAAAAGTACGATATTTGTCCCCATGTGCAGTTGCCTTTTAGTCTGCCTTTTTTTAATGGTGGTTTTGGAGCCGTGGCTTCTTCCTTGCTGAGTGTCCATTCAGGTTATGTCGATATAGGATTCGTTTTACTGTGGATATAGATAATTTTGTACCTGTTTCCTCCAGCATCTTCACAATGTCCTTTGCTGCTGTTCTGGAATTGATTTGCACTTTTCGCACCAAAGTACGTTCATCTCTAGGAGACAGAACGCGTCTCCTTCCTGAGCAGTATGACGGCTGCGTGGTCCCATGGTGTTTATACTTGCGTACTATTGTTTGTACAGATTAACATGGTATCTTCAGGCGTTTGGAAATTGCTCCCAAGGATGAACCAGACTTGTGGAGGTCTTTGCTGATTTCTTTTGGTTTTCCCATGATGTCAAGCAAAGAGGCACAGAGTTTGAAGGTAGGCCTTGAAATGCATCCACAGGTACACCTCCAAATGACTCAAATGATGTAAATTAGCGTAACAGAAGCTTCTAAAGACATTACACAATTTTCTGGAATTTTCCAAGCTGTTTAAAGGCAGTCAATTTAGTGTATATAAACGTCTGCCCCACTGGAATTGTGATACAGTGAAATAATCTGTCTATAAACAATTGTTAGCAAAATGACTTGTCATGCACAAAGTAGATGTCCTAACCGACTTGCCAAAACTATAGTTTGTTAACAAGAAGTTTGTGGAGTGGTTGAAAAACGAGTTTTAATGACTCCAACCTAAGTGTATGTAAACTTGGGGCGGCAGGGTAGCCTAGTGGTTAGAGCGTTGGACTAGTAACCGGAAGGTTGCGAGTTCAAACCCCCGAGCTGACAAGGTACAAATCTGTCGTTCTGCCCCTGAACAGGCAGTTAACCCACTGTTCCCAGGCCGTCATTGTAAATAAGAATTTGTTCTTAACTGACTTGCCTGGTTAAATAAAGGTAAAAAAAAAAACTTCCGACTTCAACTGTATATAGATATATATATCTCATGATTTCCAGCTTTTAGTCTAACTGAATTCTGTATTTCTTAGGAGAGTTGTTTGCCCAAGCCCCAGTGGAGCAGTATCCTGGATGTGTGGTGGAGGCAGTCACAGATTCCAGCAGATACTTTGTGGTTCGGATAGAGGACGGCAATGGTAAGATGCCATCACAATCAGAAAGACACCAGCAGAAATACATCACCATGCGATCTGATATGCTGAAAAAAATATATATTTTGGGCAAAAAAATCCATTGTAGTTTGAAAGGTTAATTGCGAAACAGTATTCTAGCTAGTACATCGGTCTTCTCATGCACTTCTATTTTTAAAGGACGACATGCATTTATCGGCCTGGGGTTTGCTGATCGTGGGGACTCCTTTGACTTCAATGTAGCTCTTCAAGACCACTTCAAGTGAGTCAACCTCTCATGTCTATCCTCTCTTTGGTTTTGGCATCAACATCCATTTTCACATTGGAACATTACGTACAATCTAACAAATCTATCTGCCCCTTTTTCTACAGGTGGGTAAAACAGGAAGGTGAGCTGGCGAAAGAGGAAGCATCTCAGAGCACAGCACCCAAACTGGACCTAGGCTTTAAAGACGGACAGACTATCAAGATCAGCATTGGGGTGAGCATAAATGGTGGAATGAGGAGAAACAAAAATGGGATGAAGAAAAGGTGATACGGACATGCTAAGAAGGGATAGGGATTTTCTTTGTCTTAGAACATAAAGAAGAAGGATCCAGGTGCCAAGTCTAGGCCCATGGGTAGTGGCCTTCTCCTTCCTCCACCAATGGCTAAGGGTGCAGTCCTTGTATCCCCTCCTGGAGGCCAGCAATCACCTCCACCTACGCAGTCTAACACAGGTAACCTCATTAGGCTATAGAGCTCAATGACCCAATGTTCCATTACCACTGCTCAAGCACATGTTAACATGGATCATTCTAAATCTACTTTTGTTTTTATCCCACCCCCTCCAGCCTCTCTTTTAGATTTTGGAGGCCCGGTCCCTGCCGCCCTGCCCACTGCAGACCTGTGGGGAGACTTCACAGCAGCTGGTGCCAGGTCAGTCTTAGAGCTAATGGTTTAGACCAGAGATGGGCAACTTTGATGGGCGTGGAGGCCACACAAATCAGAAATCATCATGATGGGCTGCAGTTGCTCACAATTCTGCGTACACAAACAGCTAATTTCCTGTAATTATACACATTTTGCCATAGTGGCAGGAAATGTTTGCAGTTTTTAGTATTATATCTGAGCGAGACTAACAAAATCAATGGGGTTTCCCCCCGATGGTAATTCAACTATGATAACAAGTTTAGATAACTGGCTGACTTAGCAATCGGACTTTGTTTTTAGCTGACATGGGCTAATTGACTGACTCATAACAAAAGAAACTGCCGATGCACAACCAACTTTGTGTATTCTACTATTCTGTTACCCTTTTTGTATTCATTTAACTAGGCAAGTACGTTAAGAACAAATTCTTATTTACAAATGACGGCCTACCCTGACCTCCCCTAACCCGGATGATGCTGGACCAATTGTGCGCCGGCCTATGGGACTCCCGATCATGGCCGGTTGTAATACAGCCCGGAATCGAACCAGGGTCTACAGTTACGCCTCTAGCACTTAGATGCAGTACCTTAGACCGCTGCGTCACTCGGGAGCCATAAATTACTTGGGAGCCACTATTACTGTACTATTGTGTATTCTACTATTCTAACTGGCAACAGTAAGTTAAGACCCCGACTGAGGAAGTTGGCAGGCCTTATGCATTGTGTTGTGGCAAGGGAAACTGACTAGAGATCACAGGGTTACTAGCTCAAATCCATGATGAGTTTAACTCTCTCATCCCGTTGGGTGAAGCTTTTAAACAGTTTGATGGGGGGGGCATATATCAACATTTTGTCATCCATTCATGTTGTTAACCTTCTCACATTCACACATCATCCTCTCCCCCTCACCACAGCTCCAGTCAAGACACTGCTAAAGGATGGGTGCAGTTTTAACTGTGAGATGGACTACACACACAGGCTCCTAACATTCCCTGGACAGAATGATTGTGAGAAATTAAATGTGGGGAGCTCAGTCAACTGACAGGTTGCTTGGCACAAATGATGCTCTACATTACATACTCATTGTTTGCCTACACAAATGTATAGATTCAAACTGTCACAAGTCAGTGATTGACCAGCACGTCCTTTTTAGATACAAAGACAATATTACTATTTTTAGATACTTTAACTATGCAGTCAGAAGTGACCCTTCATGTTGTTGCTGATCAAGTATGTATTATTTTTCTGTCACTCTGACCACCTGAAAATGATGCATTCCATGTTAATGACACCTTCAGGTGGTCTACTCATCTCTGTCCCTCCCTCAATTTCTCTCCATTTTACACAAATCTGGATGTCAACCTTTCTCCTCATAACTGTCATCTGACCCTTCACCTTACACTACTCCTCGCTACAGCCCAGTACCATCATCTCGTTGAGTCATCCAACATGATTAGGTGTAAAGTTTAGTATTTGTATGCCTTATTTGTTGTTGAATAGGGTGAATATTTTTTGTTTTTATGTTCAAGTATAACATGTCACTCTTATGAAGGACAGGTCACAAGGTTGGGAGTTGTCTACTTCAATGTTGCTTTCCAACCTCTTTCAAACTGTACTCTTGGCTTAAGAGAACGTATAGTATCTGTTCATATCAGTCTATCTTGGGCAGCCAGGTCAAACCAATGTCTAGTTTGGATTTTGGTTAATATGTGGTGGTAGGTTGGAGAAAGGCAACATTGACAATTATTTTATTTGTTTACATAGCATATCATGTATCTTTAGCTACCTTTCCTGTTCCTTTTTGTTGAGTGGCCTTTGTCAACCCATACTTTACCCTAATAGTGCCTTTCAGCGAACGGACAGTTGGATGTTTGAGCAAATATTTGTCACAAATTAAAGCCAAAAGTGCCTTTTACGCAAATCAAAATCACCTGTATAAAATGTAAAGCAACACTTTATTGTAAATAAACCATTTGTTGTTCCTTTTCTGTTTTCATTGTTAGGTTGACTTCCCAATACACAGGTAAGGAAACAGGGGTAAGCGTGTTTAACAGGTAGTTATTTTGACTTTAGACTAGGAGGTCTGTTTCCTTGGTTCCGTCTCCATGACTGGTGTTTGTTTGAAGTATGACTGACAAGCCTCTCCGCAAACGTTTTGCTTCAGTGTACAAGAGAAGGAACTATGCCAGTGTATGTCATCTGACACCAGAATTCAGGATTATATTGTTTTATTAAGGTGTTAAGACTGCTTGGACTGAAACTGTCACTGGTAACTGGAGAAGGTGCTAGGGTGAGTAGTGGGTATTAAAAAATATATATATTAGATTAAATGTACCATATTCTACACATTTACTTTTAGATAGTTGTTAGCCTAATAATGACACTGCAAGGTGGATTGAAGGCTACATGTCACATACAACTGAGTACTTTTCTACAAAACATTGGGCTATCGCTCTTAATATTTGCTTGGCCCTAGAAGAGACATTGCTCATGATTTACTGGACTTAGACTTTCATGCTTATGGTACAGTACAGTGCCGATCTCGGGTATCAAGTCCCTCCCCGGAAAGGGTTTGGGGGAGAGCTGGAAGCAAATCGACGTCAGCAGCATATTGCTGCAAGTTGGCTGACTAGTCTAGTAAAACATTTAAAATCCGAAACGGTAGTCCAAGTATCCTGCTCTCGAATACGAATGGAGTTGACAACTATGCACTCAACCCTTATTCATTCTAGGTAAGGTAATGGCACTCGTTTGAATGGGCTGTGATTTTGGAAAGGAAGTGGTGAATGTCCTTCGCAGAGTATCGGCTACTCTGTTTATTACGGGAAACGAAAGGAAATACTATTTTCACTGGATGTCCGCGTTTAATTGGGACCATCGTCCATAAATTCAGAGAAGCGTTAAGGCGGCATATGGCCTCCATGGAGGCAGGCAGATGCAACCGTATCGGTGATGCGATTTTAATGCACGACATGTTTACGTACCCGTCGTGCACGCAGGATCATCACATTTGTCACTGAAATGGTGTGTTTTGGAAATCCATGTATTCTGCAACAATGTTGCCGGTTAACAAGCAATAGGCGTGTTTTACGAATAAGATGATTGTAACATCAGTAGGCTGGCGTTACTCTGGGTGACCTAACTTCTCGCTTTGCAACATTGTTTCCAAGTTTTTTTAAACGTTGATTGGGCGCGTCAGTGGGGGGCCATTGTGGTTGGTCACGGAAGTCTGGGTTTCATCAAATCAAAAGTTTATTGGTCGTGTACACAGATTTGCAGGTGCTGCGAAATGCTTGTGTTTTCTAGCTCCAACAGTGCAGTAATATCTACCAATACACACAATCCCATTAAGAAATTAACGTCATAGTCAACATAGCTAAAAGAACTAACGCAAAAATCATGCAGTACACTCAGCGTGGCAATTACACCAGCAGGCCCCAGTGGCAATAACTTAATAAAACCAAAAGTTTACCTTGACTTGGACGCGTTCCAGTGTTGGATAGCCATAGCCAGCTTGCTAACAGCATCCCGCTGTGACACATTTTAGTGGCCTTTTATCGTCCCCTGCACAAGGTGCACCTGTTTAATGATCATGCTGTTTAATCAGCTTCTTTATATGCCACACCCGTCAGGTGGATGGATCATCTTGGCAAAATAGAAATTCTCACTAACAGGGATGTAAACAAATTTGTGCACGAAATTTGCTTATAGTGCGCATGGAAAATTTCTCCAATCTGTGACCAATACTTTACATGTTGCTTTTACATTTTTGTTCAGGGATATAATGCTGTGTATAGACAGTATATTAATATATAGGTGTACAGCAGTAGTTATAGGATGAGCCATCACTACAATATATACATATAAAGTGGGTAAAACAGTTTATATATATTTTGTTTTAAATTGGGGTGGATCAGCTTAGTATAGCGGAAAGATTGTTGCTTCCATCAGTGTAATTGTCTGCATCATTTCCAGTCCCCATATCTTTTTTTGGTAAATATATACATGTACAAACATATGCATACATAAACATTTATACATACAGTGGGGAGAACTAGTTGAGACACTGCCGATTTCACAGGTTTTCCTACTTAAAAAGCATGTAGAAGTCTTATCATAGGTACACTTCAACTGTGAGAGACGGAATCTAAAACAAAAATCCAGAAAATCACATTGTATGATTTTTAAGTAATTAATTTGCATTTTATTGCATGACATAAGTATTTGATACATCAGAAAAGCAGAACTTAATATTTGGTACAGAAACCTTTGTTTGCAATTACAGAGATCATACGTTTCCTGTAGTTCTTGACCAGGTTTGCACACACTGCAGCAGGGATTTTGGCCCACTCCTCCATACAGACCTTCTCCAGATCCTTCAGGTTTTGGGGCTGTCGCTGGGCAATACGGACTTTCAGCTCCCTCCAAAGATTTTCTTTTGGGTTCAGGTCTGGAGACTGGCTAGGCCACTCCAGGACCTCCTTAGTTGCCCTGGCTGTGTGTTTCGGGTCGTTGTCATGCTGGAAAATCCAGCCACAACCCATCTTCAATGCTCTTACTGAGGGAAGGAGGTTGTTGGCCAAGATCTCGCGATACATGGCCCCATCCATCCTCCCCTAAATACGGTGCAGTCGTCCTGTCCCCTTTGCAGAAAAGTTATTTGAGACTGTGGTCCCAGCTCTCTTCAGGTCATTGACCAGGTCCTGCCGTGTAGTCCTGGGCTGATCCCTCACCTTCCTCATGATCATTGATGCCCCATGAGGTGAGATCTTGCATGGAGCCCCAGACCGAGGGTGATTGACCGTCATCTTGAACTTCTTCCATTTTCGAATAATTGCGCCAACAGTTGTTGCCTTCTCACCAAGCTGCTTGCCTATTGTCCTGTAGCCCATCCCAGCCTTGTGCAGGTCTACAATTTTATCCCTGATGTCCTTACACAGCTCCCTGGTCTTGGCCATTGTGGAGAGGTTGGAGTCTGTTTGATTGAGTGTGTGGACAGGTGTCTTTTATACAGGTAACGAGTTCAAACAGGTGCAGTTAATACAGCTAATGAGTGGAGAACAGGAGGGCTTCTTAAAGAAAAACTAACAGGTCTGTGAGAGACGGATTTCTTACTGGTTGGTAGGTAATCAAATACTTATGTCATGCAATAAAATGCTAATTAATTACTTAAAAATCATACAATGTGATTTTCTGGATTTTTGTTTTAGATTCCGTCTCTCACAGTTGAAGTGTACCTATGATAAAAATGACAGACCTCTACATGCTTTGTAAGGAGGAAAACCTGCAAAATCGGCAGTGTATCAAATACTTGTTTTCCCCACTGTACATACATATCTATATACAGTGGGGCAAAAAAGTATTTAGTCAGCCACCAATTGTGCCACCAATCCACCATCATTTGCAAATAAATTCATTAAAAATCCTACAATGTGATTTTCTGGATTTTTTTTCTCTCATTTTGTCTGTCATAGTTGTACCTATGATGAAAACTACAGGCTTCTCTCATCTTTTTAAGTGGGAGAACTTGCACAATTGGTGGCTGACTAAATATTTTTTTGCCCCACTGTACATACTTGTTTTAGAATATACCTTTATTATTCCCTGCAAACCCTACTACCCTTCCCCCAATTGGAGTAAACTAATACATATCATGCACATTTTACAGACACAATCTATTTTACAATAGTTATTTTGTTTTTAGTCCTTCCTCTATTTCTTACGTCCATCCAGTTTGATTTGTATTTGTAACCGGGCTATTTCACAACATTTCTGAACCTATATATAAAACAGCATGTTAACATTATTAAAGTGACCAGTGTTGGATGACTATGTACATAGGGCAGCAGATACTAAGGTGCAGGGTAGTGACAGTGTCAGGGCAGGGTACTGGGCATGGGTGGCAAGTGATGACTGTTTAGCAGTCTGATGGTCTGTAAATAGAAGCTGTTTAACAGTCTCTCAGTCCCATCTTTGATGCACCTGAACTGTCTCCGACTTCTAGATGGTAGTGGGGTAAATAGGCCATGGCTCGGAAGGGGTCAAGCAGAATTTCTTCAGCTTCCTGAGGTTGAAGAGGCGCTATTGCGCCTTGTTCGCCGGTGTGGCGGGACCATAAAGGGGGAAGCTTAGTCAGTTGTACAACTGAATGCCTTCAACTGAAATGTGTCTTCTGCATTTAACCCAACGCCTCTGAATCAGAGAGGTGCGGGGGGCTGCCTTAATCGACATCCACGTCTTCAGCGCTATGGGAACAGTGGGTTAACTGCCTTGCTCAGGGGCAGAACGACAGATTTTTACCTTGTCAGCTTGGGGATTCGATTGGTTACTGGCCCAATGCTCAGTGATGTGAAAGCCAAGTAACTTGAAGCTTTTGACAATACACCCTAACTGTAGCCTATAACAATGCAATATTCCCCAAAAGACTATCTTAATTTATATATTCACAATAATAATAGTTAGTATTAGTCGTTTGTAATTCTGCCTGACCACAATTTATTCATCATTTATAGCAGAACAGCTTACATTTGTAGAATGCAAAGACTACTCTTGCTCGTTCTAGTTTAGATACCACTGTACAGTATTACATAGACATTCCAGGGATTACAGCAGAGAGTTTGGCTATAACTGACAAATGAATGAATCCTTATAGCCTACGGGTAGCTTATACATGCTTTACCAGAGGACAGAAAACAGACCCACACCCAGATTCATTACCCAGGTTAAACCTGTCTGAGCTATAATAGGCTAGGCCTAGTTTGCTAACTTGCTTATTGTTACAGTACTGGTAATTGCATGGTAATAGGATCACTTAGGGCCTGGAGTTTTTACTCTCATGACCTGACCAGGAAAAATTGTGGGGCCTTTGTTGTAGACCTTAAGATGTGCTTTATGATTAACCTAAGGTTAACTTATTCACAAAGATTCAAATGCTGATCTTGCATGCTCAAAAAAGTATCTATTACCCTTGCCTCTATACAATGCAGCTCTGCCAGGACACCACAAGAGGGCCCTTAACCCAAAACAAACCCTAACAACTGAATGTTGGGCTGTAATATTTAACATTGTCCGAATATACAGTAGTTATGTGGCAGTATAAAATGTCTCAATATTTTATGCACACCTTTCAAAATGACAACATGCTGAAGGTTGTGGTTAAGGCTGAGCTTTGTGAATAGAGGGGTCTGTTATTGACATTCTGAGTCCCTCTCTTTTGTAGGCATGTCTGTAACCATGGTAATTCAAGCATTGAAGTGGTGTGGCAGGCACAGTGATCAAGCTGGGCCCCCAGATACTGAAAAGGGGAACACATTTGTTCTGCTTTTCCTTCCTTGTTGTTCATGTGTTGTGTGTGTTAATATATTGTAACATTATAAACAGTGACCGATATGTAGTCACTGTCACCAAATTTCCCATTTATACAGAGGGGTGTAGGGATCATGGATGCCCCTTAACGTAGCCGCCCTCATCATTATTCATACTGTGTAGCCTAACAACTCTTCCTTGTCTAATTCTATATGACAGAAGAAAGTACTGTATGTCACTAATAGGCCTGATGAAAGGACACACAGACTTCTTAAAGGTCCAATGCAGCTGTTTTTATCTCAATATCAAATAATTTCTGTTTAACAAGTATGTACCCTACTGTGATTGTGTCTTTTTGACCAATTTAATTTAAAACAAAAATAGCTTCTTTAAAAATCCCAGTAAGGTTCTGAGAAGTATTTATGTCTGGGAATAAAGCCCTTTTGTGGGGAAAGACTAATTCTGATTGGCCCAGTGGGGAGCCAGGCCCAGCCAATCAGAATTCGTTTTTTTTTGTGAAGCTATTGTGTCTTTTTGACCATTTTAATTGGCTTCACCCCTGCACAGTCATGTGAAATCCATAGATTAGGGTCTAATGAATTTATTTCAGTTGACTGATTTCCTTATATGAACTGTAACTCAGTAAAATCTTTTATTGTTGCATTTATATTTTTGTACAGTATAGTTATTGGCAGAGAAGTCTCTTTCTTATTGATCTATTAACTAATTCACCCCCTGCTGATGTCACCAGGCAGGCCAGAACTCCATCCCACCAAAACTTCTCAAACAGCTTTTACACCAAGGGCATTATAATCAATTTCACAGTATTATTCCAACCTCATAGTTTTGAAATATATCACGTTTTTCTCTGCACTGGGCCTTGAAAAACCCATACAAAGCACATCCTGCAGGAACTGTGAAATTTGTGCGGCCTACAAATTTCCTCAACATTTTGTTGATAACCACTAACATTTGCAGCAGATTTGTTTTATCCAATAACAATTTATTTAGTTAGCCCTACACTCAACTGTAAAAAAATATATCTAATTAAACTGCATGGGTGGCCAGGCAAAGAATGCAAACGGAAGCGCTCCTCGGGAGGGAGGGGGGATTTAAAATCTGCTAATCCCCCTGTCCTCAATCTTTCGACAGTTCTGGAGAGAAGGACCGAGCAGGGCAGTCACCTGTGGGACGTGTAAGAAATCCTGAGATTACAGCAAACTATCACAGCGTTCTGGACTGTCTGTATAGCATACATATGCTTTTATTTTTATAGTTGCTAATGTGTCGTTAATTTAGATAAGCATTTACTCGCGTGCATCCGTTAATTGCGATCTACATCGAACGGTTAATCCTATTTGATAACGCTCCCAGCGCACGGGACTGGAACGACAAAAGTGTTTTTTTCAGGCCTGAAGAAATTGCTGTTATTGAGATATTCCTCAATGAGCGACACAGATAATTCCAACACGGATTCCAAATTGGAATCTGTCATACAGGTGATGTCATGGCCAGTGCATGATTGCACTTTGATTTATCGTTTTTTTTTTATTATGGTGAATTGGTATTCTCCTGTAAATAATTGATTTACAGAAATATCAATATGCCACCAATATGTTATAATTATGTAGGCTAGTTGTAATTACAATAGACTTATTCACTGGGGATGCTGATGGTTTAACACTTCGACAGAGATGCCATACATTCTGCTCTATGTTGTGTGCTGAAAATGTGTATGTGCACTCTGCAGAGTGTGAGGTCAGTGTTCTATTCTGAACACAGCTCTGTGGTAGACAGGAGTGACTGCTGAGACACCACCTGTCCTCATGGCACTGTGCACTGCAGGGCCCTGAGCTTTAGTCTGTCTCTGAGGACATGAACTCACAAATAAGATAAGGATTGCAGAAAGGGTAATCAAATGGAAATTGGAGATTTTATTTGTCAAAAGTGTCCACATTCAACAGGATAATCAAAGTAGCCTCACACAATACTAGTAGGTGGCGGCAACAGCTGTTATCCTATCTTCAATGTACATGCTCTCTCGCTTTCTCTCCCCCTAACTCTCCTTTCTCCGATATAAATGCTTCTGTGTCTGTCTTCTACCAGAGGCTGGAGGAGAGTGTGTTGTCTGAAGAGAAGAGGCTGACAGTCCGAGGCGCCTCCCCTGAAGACCCACCTACGTGTTTACCTGCACGAGTCCGAGAGATCGTTACCAAGAACCTCAACGAGAGCCGTGAGTGGGATAGAGATAAAACTGCTGAACAGTTCATCAAATATCTACCCTGACTATTTGCATTGACCCCCTTTTTATTTGCACCGGCTCTATGCACACTCACTGTACTCTACCCACACACTCACTGTACTCTACCCACACACTCACTGTACTCTACCCACACACTCACTGTACTCTACCCACACACTCACTGTACTCTACCCACACACTCACTGTACTCTACCCACACTTGTGCTCTTCATTAACACAAGTGGTTGTCTGCGCCTCTCTCCTTCCCCTCCCCACCCCAGCACCAGGAGCCATGTCCTCCGTGATGTCTGTCCAAGAGGAGAACCGGGTGCTGCAGGTAGAGCTGGGAAGGCTGGAGGATCTGCTGGCCCATAGCAGGGCAGACCGAGATGAGCTGGCTATCAAATACAGCGCCATCAGCGAGAGGGTAAGAGACAGAGAAGAGAAGGCAGGAAAAATAGATTGAGTGGAGGGAGGGAGAGAGGGGGAGAGAGAGAGAGAGAGAGAAGTAAGTAAAAGATAAAATTAGATTATCCAGGAAAAGATAACAGGATTAGATGTGAAGTAAATAAGTAAATGGAGGTTGAGAGAGGGAGAATGAATGCATTTGTTGTAGTACTACACTAACCTGGTTGCTAGAGAAAAATATGTGGTGGGTTTAAATTCTTGACCCACCAATGTAGTCTGAAATCTTTCCCATAGAGGACTAGTCAGAGGAATTGCCATACACCAAACACTAAAGACAAAGTAGGCCACAGAGGGGAATTCCGTAGGGGCAATTTCACAGGCACATATACGGAATACCAATGTACCCCTATCTCAATTCTCCTTTTACTATTTTCTTTGTCTGCTTGGAAGAGTTTTGTCCGTCTCCTTGGTTACGGGACTGGAATGAAGTGAAGTGGCATGTTGCTATGGCGTTCGTCACCCCTGGTGATTGTAAACAGAGGCTTCAGAGGGGAGGAGAGGGGGGGGGATCAGGCCAGGGGGGGGGGTCAGTAGTATCGCGTTAGAATTTAGCCTAACTTAATGTGGTTGTACATGCAAGATGTCAGCTCTAAAACAAACCGGATATATCTCCTATGTTACCTTTGATCTTCAAATGTTCTTCAAATGGTGATTCAGATAACCTGCAGTTAAAATGACTCTTCTGACAAATGACACTGATGTAAATGTAATGCTAAAATCCAACACCCAGGCTACTATAACATGAATCCACGTCAGTGCTTTATGGCTAAATTGTAGAATACAGAGAGGCTTGTCTGTATAGACCCAGTTGTTGAGACCTACAGAGGTTCCTATGGAGACAGGTTTGTGTTTACTGCTTAGACTGAACTGTGGTGTTCTCCATGGAGAGGCCCTGAACATTCATTACAGTGCTGTTTACAACTCTCCTCAATCACAGAGCCCTCGGAGAAACCATTTTGGTCAGATACGGGTAGGTAGATGTAACTACCTTGCACCATGCAATAATTCTGAATTTATAACATAGAATTATGGTAAAACATTTCAGCATATTTTATTTTATTTATTTTCTATAGCATACCTGGCAAACCTGAAGAAAGACAGGGGTTGCAAATCAAATCATCCCAACCATGTGTTCTCATCCACATAGCTAGAGCAGGCTCTCCGCCTGGAGACAGGTGACGGGGAGCGGGATTCACCAGAGTCTCGCAGCCAGGCTCAGCAGAACATGGACCTGCGCCGGCGTCTGGACGAGGAACAGGCAGCCTACAAGCGTAAACTCACAGCCTACCAGGAGGGCCAGCAAAGACAGGCTCAGCTGGTGCAGAAACTGCAGGCCAAGGTATCACACTATGATGCATCTGTTTCCATTCACCTCCCATATATTTGGAGGTTATAGGGTGTTTTACTAGTTCATTTATAGGCCCGTAATTGTCTGTCAACCCTCTCAGTTGTCAACAGAAGAACACACACATGAACATAAAGCAGGTGGTGGCAGTGTTTTCTTTTCGTGGTTGTAATAAGTTCATGAACCTCATAGATGTCTTCCTGTATGACATCACTGTCCTACTAAGAATGAAAACATTTGATGCTGACAAATGGGAACCTGATGCTGATTACCTAGTCTATATTATGTCACCAGTCAGAGAGCAGATCACCTCACTGTGTCCTCCCCTCCAGGTCCTGCAGTACAAGAAGAGGTGTGGAGACCTGGAGCAGACTCTAGTGGAGAAGTCCTCGGAGCTGGAGCAGCACAGACTGAGTGTTCGTACTGCTCTACACCCCTATGGAGACATTCTGAAACAACTAACCATGCCATTTAGTAACAACATTGAGTTAATCTACAATTCACATATGATGCATGACTGTCATTCTTATTTCCCTTTAGGGTCGTTGTGATATGTCCAGCAACAGCCACCATCGAGACGAGGAGGATCCATGCGGCGACCTGGAAAATGCTCTCATCCGGTTGGAGGAGGAGCAGCAAAGGTTAGTGATTGGAATCTGCCTGGGCCAATCAGCAATGAAACTAATGACGTACAGAATTCAATGCAATTGATGCAATGCCGTGTTATGTTCCACAGGAGCAGCAGTCTGTCTGCAGTGAACGCCATGCTGAGAGAGCAGTTGGAGCAGGCAGGACTGGCCAATGAGGCACTCAGCCAGGACATACGCAGACTCACTGCTGATTGGTCCAAATCCAGGGAGGAGCTGGAGCAGAGGGAGTCTGATTGGAGGAGGGAGGAGGAAGTGTGTATTATAGTTTTTGTGGTTGGCTGTTTTCAATTTTCATATTAGAAGCACTTCTCTTATTTCTGTTACGTGACATTGACATTTCACAATTTCTCTCACTTAGTCTTTCCACAGTTATTTCAGCAGTGAGCACAGTCGTCTGCTATCCGTGTGGCGACAGGTGGTGGGCTTCCGTAGACAGATCTGTGAGCTGAAGAGCGCCACAGAGAGGTCCGAACAATTAACTCACAACACACTGCATTAATGCACTACATTATATAGTTGCATGCTTGTGTCTTTGAATTCTTTCATATTTCCCCTTTTTCCCTGCCAGGGACCTGTCAGACATGCGTAACGAGCTGGCCCGGGCCTCCCACTCTGTCCAGTCGTCCTGCTCCGGCCTGTCCTCCACGCTGCGCAGCCGGGAGGGAGGGGCGGCTCTGGCCCTGGAGCGGGAGGTGGCGCTGCGGGGGCAGCTGGAGCTGCAGCTCAGAGAACGGGTGGCTGAAATGATGAGCCTGCAGACCAGGACTGACGCTGAAAGGGCTGAGCTCAACGCCAGGTCAGAGAGAGAGAACTGAACACCAGGTCAGAGAGAGAGAACTGAACACCAGGTCAGAGAGAGAGAGAACTGAACACCAGGTCAGAGAGAGAGAGAACTGAACACCAGGTCAGAGAGAGAGAACTGAACACCAGGTCAGAGAGAGAGAACTGAACACCAGGTCAGAGAGAGAGAACTGAACCAGGTCAGGGAGAGAACTGAACGCCAGGTCAGAGAGAGAGAACTGAACGCCAGGTCAGAGAGAGAGAACTGAATGCCAGGTCAGAGAGAGAGAACTGAACGCCAGGTCAGAGGGAGAACTGAACACCAGGTCAGAGACAGAGAACTGAACGCCAGGTCAGAGAGAGAGAACTGAACACCAGGTCAGAGAGAGAACTGAACACCAGGTGAGAGAGAGCGAGAACTGGACGCCAGGTCAGAGAGAGAGAACTGAACACCAGTTCAGAGAGAGAGAACTGAACACCAGGTCAGAGAGAGAGAACTGAACGCCAGGTCAGAGAGAGAGAACTGAACGCCAGGTCAGGGGAGAGAGAACTGAACGCCAGGTCAGGGGAGAGAGAACTGAACGCCAGGTCAGAGAGAGAACTGAACGCCAGGTCAGAGAGAGAGAACTGAACGCCAGGTCAGAGAGAGAGAACTGAACTCCAGGTCAGAGAGAGAGAACTGAACGCCAGGTCAGAGAGAGAGAGAGAGAGAACTGAACGCCAGGTCAGAGAGAGAGAGAGAACTGAACGCCAGGTCAGAGAGAGAGAGAGAACTGAACGCCAGGTCAGAGAGAGAGAGAGAACTGAACGCCAGGTCAGAGAGAGAGAGAGAACTGAACGCCAGGTCAGAGAGAGAGAACTGAACGGCAGGTCAGAGAGAGAGAACTGAATGCCAGGTCAGAGAGAGAGAACTGAACGCCAGGTCAGAGGGAGAACTGAACACCAGGTCAGAGACAGAGAACTGAACACCAGGTCAGAGACAGAGAACTGAACGCCAGGTCAGAGAGAGAGAACTGAACACCAGGTCAGAGAGAGAACTGAACACCAGGTCAGAGAGAGCGAGAACTGGACGCCAGGTCAGAGAGAGAGAACTGAACGCCAGGTCAGAGAGAGAGAACTGAACGCCAGGTCAGGGGAGAGAGAACTGAACGCCAGGTCAGGGGAGAGAGAACTGAACGCCAGGTCAGAGAGAGAACTGAACGCCAGGTCAGAGAGAGAGAACTGAACGCCAGGTCAGAGAGAGAGAACTGAACGCCAGGTCAGAGAGAGAGAGAGAACTGAACGCCAGGTCAGAGAGAGAGAGAGAGAGAACTGAACGCCAGGTCAGAGAGAGAACTGAACGCCAGGTCAGAGAGAGAGAGAGAACTGAACGCCAGGTCAGAGAGAGAGAGAGAACTGAACGCCAGGTCAGAGAGAGAGAGAGACTGAACGCCAGGTCAGAGAGAGAGAACTGAACATCAGGTCAGAGAGAGAGAACTGAACACCAGGTCAGAGAGAGAACTGAACGCCAGGTCAGAGAGAGAGAACTGAACACCAGGTCAGAGAGAGAGAACTGAACACCAGGTCAGGGAGAGAACTGAACACCAGGTCAGGGAGAGAACTGAACACCAGGGGCCTCATTTATAAACGTTACGTAGGCACAAAAGAAGGTCTATGCCACTTTAGAAGCAAATTTTGGGATTTATAAAAACAAACTTGACCGGAGAATGTGCGGTCCTCCACGGACACTTATGACCCATACGTACGCACATAAACTGGAGGAATTAGAAACTACGACTCTGATGGCAGAAGGATGAAACTCGAGAAACGCTTTGAAATTGATACCATTGTGTAAAATAAATCAAAATATTACCTCTCACGTATTATATATGAAGAGTTCCCTGGAGTGCACACAAAAAACAGACAAAAAACATGATTTAGGATAATAAATACAAACGGAGATATCTGTTTTTGCAAAAGAACCCCTCAAATATGTTGTACAGTTTAATCGGGAATCATATTTAATTGGATCTGTAATTCTTAAACAATACTTGCATGTTATGAAATGTATTCTCATGAATATTAAGGTGAACAGTTGGACAAATTACATTTAAACTGATGCTGTTTACGATGACTCAGTCGGGCAGATACCAGTATACAGTTTCATATATTATTATCACATGTTCGTTGCGCAGAACTGTCAGTGTGGTAATGGCCTTGTCATTGTCAGTTACAATCAGGGTAATTACCACACCTGAAGGTGTTACGCAACTGGGTGGCTTTGACAATCAAATGGTTGGATATAAGAAGTCATGCAATTACAACGCGTAATGACGCACAACGGCTGCTTTGGCACTGATGGAAGATTTAGCCGTGCCTGTCCCACTTCAACTCCTTGGCAACCTCGTTAATAGCATCGATGGTGTCTCTTTGCGTTTGCAGGACTGCATCTGTGAGGACACGGCCGCTGGAGGGTTGTGACACACGAGGTGCAGTAGAGTCGCCGGGGCTGGGCGCACTCAGCTCCTGCTCAGCTGCAGCACCACTGCCCCGGTAGAACACGCAGTGACTAAAAACAATAGAAAATGTCACAATTGTTTGTGTAAATACATTTTTAAACACACTTTGAATGCATTTGGTTTACTCTTTTCAAAGTAGGGAATACTAATACCTGGATCATCCGGTGCGTCTGTCCCCCTCCACCTCCGTCACTACTCCACTCAGGAGGGATTCCCCTATAATACCGGCAAGTCGTTCGTTTCCCCCGACCTTGGCACAAACACTTTGTCTGTGTGCGGCTGCGCATTTCGACCTTTCTGTCAGGATTTGCCGTCATCGTCGGCAAATCCCGATGAAAATGAATTAGGGGCGTTTCGCTGACTATTTATAGGCAACTATAGGCGTTAAAAGGGTGGAACAAGACGCTCGCTCACGTGCGCCCAATTTCGAGTTGATTGTGATTCATAAAAGGAAACCGGCATGGGACATGTGTGCGCACTGTGTTATCAATCAGAATATTTTTGTGCTTAAGAAATGTTTGCGTTTCGTCCGTACGGCACCTTTTGACGTGAATCCTCCGCACAGTTTTATAAATGAGGCCCCTGGTCAGAGAGAGAACTGAACACTGCTCATTCACTGTCTGCGTCCCAAATGGCACTCTACATAGTACAATAGTTTGGAGCAGAGCCCTATGGGATTCAGACACTGTCTGTCTGTCTGTCTGTCTGTGTCTTTGTGTTTAGTAAGTGGCAGCCTGATCTGCCTGGTGGTGGTAGACAAATCAGGAGTGTAACGTGCATCGTAGAGATTCCATGGTATGCTAAGTGATCTGTGTGTTTATGGTCAGGCTGTCAGATGCAGTGCGAGAGGTGGAGAGGCTGAAGAGCCAGAGTGAGGAGAAAGACAGGGACGTGGCCTCACTGACCAGGAGACTGGAGGTGAGAGACTGGCCTGTGTGAACCCAGCAGAGATACTTCCTGTAGCCATTAGCCATCATACCCCTCCCTTCTCACTATGGTTCTATCCTCCTGCAGGAGCAGAGTGGCAACGATGAGACAGACATGCAGGTGATGAGGGCTCATACTGAAACACTACTGGACACACTGAGAGACATTGCCCAGGTACAGCCATCACACACACACACACACACACCACACCACACCACACCACAAACAAACAAAGGGAAACTCTGACCAAAACCTTTATTGAATCCTCTTCCCAGACTGTCCTATCCGATGGGGACTCGTCATCAGAAGCAGACCAGGAGAACACTGGGGCTCCTCTATTGGCTCTTCTCCGTGGCTCCTCCCCTCACCGCTCCTCATCACCATGGGGATCCACCTCTCCCAGACGTTACTCCTCGTTGGCCACCGTCCCAGAGGCCAGCCTGTCAGCTCTGCGGTCTGCTGTCAACAGCAGACATCTCCAGCTGCAGGTACCCCCTCCACACTGTCCCTCTGTTGCAACTGGACACATTAACACATCTACTACTATCTATATGGGTTTACTATATTTATTCTCTGGGATTGGAAATTGAGGTTGCTTTATTCCAATGTTACATTGTCAAACGTTCCTATACAAACTTTTTCTATAAAAGTTATCTTGAGTTTCTTCGTTCCTCTGTATCACTTTCAGTGTTCAGTGTCCCACTCTCTCATCTGCCTCTGTCTCTCTGGTCCACAGGAGGTCCGAGGGCGTCTCTCCTCTTCCCAGTCATCAGTACAATTGCTGCGCAGGCAGCTAGCAGAGGCGGAATCAGCCAAGCGGGAGGCGGAACAGCGCAGTCAGACCCTGCATGGAGAGAGGGATGGAGTTCAGAGAGAGAAGGACACCACACAGAGAGAGAGAGACCGTCTGAAACAAGACAGGGACACACTGGCTAGGTACAACCAGGAGGGCTCAGGCAGACTTCTAACACAACTTGGGTGATGGAAAACCCTTTAGGACCAGGAAGTGTCTGCCCTCAGTGCCCTAGTTAAAGAACACTTACTCTATGTATATTAATGGTTACGTTTCAGTCGATATTTCTAATGTATCCATTGTCCTGTTGTGTTCTGTGTCTTGGTCTCTATCCTGTCAGTGAGAAGGTGGCTGTGGAGAAGGCAGCCCAGGCAGCTCTGATCAAGGCCCAGATTCTGCAGATGGACTGTGAGAAGCTGCAGCAGGCCGTGACGTCGGCCCAGAGAGAGAGGGATCACGAGAGAGAGGAGAAGGTGGACGCGCTGCAGGAGAGAGACCGGGCCAAGGCAGAGACCGACAGAGTGTGAGTGAGAATGTGTGAAAATAAAGGTGGAAGGGAGAGAGTGATGGGGGGAAAAATAAGTAAATGATGAAATTATGAGAAAGGAGGAGACGAGGGAAGTAAATGATGAAATTATGAGAAAGGAGGAGACGAGGGAAGTAAATGATGAAATTATGAGAAAGGAGGAGACGAGGGAAGTAAATGATGAAATTATGAGAAAGGAGGAGACGAGGGAAGTAAATGATGAAATTATGAGAAAGGAGGAGACGAGGGAAGTAAATGATGAAATTATGAGAAAGGAGGAGACGAGGGAAGTAAATTATGAAATTATGAGAAAGGAGGAGACGAGGGAAGTAAATGATGAAATTATGAGAAAGGAGGAGACGAGGGAAGTAAATGATGAAATTATGAGAAAGGAGGAGACGAGGGAAGTAAATGATGAAATTATGAGAAAGGAGGAGACGAGGGAAGTAAATTATGAAATTATGAGAAAGGAGGAGACGAGGGAAGTAAATGATGAAATTATGAGAAAGAAGGAGACAAGGGAAGGAAATGATGAGAATTAGAAGGAGGATATTGCAAGTATACTGTATATAACTGTATTCCTATCCTTGTCCTCTGTCCCTGGTACCTGTCCCCACAGTCAGAAGCAGTGGGAGCAGAGTGAGAGCCGGGCGTCTGTCCAGAGAGGGGAGCTGTCTACAGTGAGAGAGACTCACCACCAGGCAGAGGTGGAGAGGCAGCTGCTGGAAGGAGAGAAGACCCAGCTCACTGAGGCTTTGGCCCGGGTATGACACACACAGATACGGATACGGATGTCACTATAACTATCTGGCTCCTCTTGTGTTTGCTTGTCATATTTTTGGTCCCTTTAACTTCCTCTCTGTTCTATGTTGAAAGGTTACCTATCCTCTGTGTTACATATCCTTGTATGTTTTGTCCCCGGTGCCCCAGGCTGAGAGCAGTAATGCAGAGCTCTCTCTGCTGGTCAACAAGCTTCACTCTGAGGAGGCTGCCCTCCGAGACTCTCTGGCCAAGATGGGCAGCATGAATGAGGGCCTGGCCCAGGACAAGTCTGACCTCAACTCCATCATCAGCCAGGTGGGACCAACACCGTGATCAACATTTGACTGACACTTGTGGTGGATGTCATATAGAACTGATGCAAGAGTGACCATGTCATCTTCATCAAATCAAAGCATTACCCTTGCTAATATGTTTTCTGTAAGCCATGGTATCATGGTATGCGTATTGCCTATCAGGATTGCTTGTAGTTTTAAATGTAAGCCTTGCACACCCGTCCTGTCTCTCATATGTGTCCATGTTTCTCTCTCAGCTTGAAGAGGAGAAGGCCTACCTGCAGGCCCAGAAACATGAAGCGGAGCAGGAGAAGATGACCATCAGAGATGAGCTCGTCCGATTGGAACAGGACAGGCTAGAGTTGGACTCCGCCCGCCTCGCCCTCCACCAGTCCTTGCAGGAGTCTGAGCTGAGCAGGGTGGGGATGGAGGCGGAGCTTCAGAGCCTCAGGGCCGACAGAGTGAAGCTGCAGGACAAAGTCACTCAGGTAAATGATGAGTGTCCTCTCCACTCTGAATGGGAATGTGGCAAGAAAGAGCTTCTGTCACTCTGGACTAATAAGTAATTAACAGTGCATGAAAATCACTGGGTTCTGAAACCTCATTGTTCCAGTGAACATTTGTCTGTAAATGTGTACAGTTTTACTGCATGTACCTGTGTATCGCTCTGCTGACAGCTGTGTGGCGAGGTGAGCTCTCTGGGGGCGGAATTGGGCATGGCCCGCGGTGAGGAACAGAGACAGGGCGTGGCTCTGGAGGAAGTAGGGCGGGGCCGGGCGGAGCTTATCAGGGAGAGGGCGGGGCTGGTGGTCCAGCTGACTGCATCGGAGAGAGAGAACGCCACACTAACAGAGGAGTTGGCCGCATTCAGGTGAGAGATCTGTGTGTCTGACCGACGGTGTGTGTATTTCTGTGTGTGTGTTGACGAATTGGTCCCTAATATTAGTGTCCATGCCCCTGCAGGTCAGAGCGGGAGGCCTTGGAGACCAGCCTGTTTGAGGTGCAGCAGCAGCTGGTTCAGATAGAGTTTCGCAGAGAGCAGCTAGAAGCAGAGAACCAGAGCCTGCGGCTACTCAGGGAGACCACCACCGGTGAGAGATGGAGAGAGACAGAGAGGAGGATGAGAAATAAATGACCATGTGGAGGGAAATGAAATAAATGAGTGAGAAGAGGAGGATAGGTAGGAGAGAGAGAAAGTCTGTGAGAGTAAGAAAGGAAGAGGAGAGGATGGATATGTTAGAATGGAAGAAAATGATTAAGGAACATTGAGGGAGAGAGCCATAGATCAGGAATTAGAAACCTGTGTTTAACCCCTTACACTCGTGGAAATTGGGCTATATGGATATGGCCAAATTGAAATGGTTCTAACAGAACTATAAAAAGCATGACCAGGGTAGCAATTGAAAGAAAAGACTTTGGAGATTATGGGGAAAGAACACAACAGTTCACCTGACACAAGACTGAATCCAGACATTACACTGTTGCTTTTATGTGCATTTTACATTTACTGGACATATCACAGCATTTTTAATAACGAAATCTGAAAATACATTCAGTAACATAATAGGAATATGCATTGACATTTAGGAATAGGTGCAAAATAAGAAAACACGCAATCCCAAAATGTTCCATTATACTGTAAATCCCAATCTGGGTCAGTTGGGCATGATTTGAAAGCTTATTCTATTGCCAACATGGCTAACTAAGTTATAAAATACGATCTTACAGTTTTAGGCTTTCAGAAGGCACTTCAGACCAACAGATTGTAATTTTGGTGCACATAGAAATGGAGTCATGAGTGCTTTCAAGTGCTTGTTCTGTGGCAAATTTTCGACACAATACGACAAACAGGCTTATTCTGTTCAGGACAACCCGGGGTATAGCACATGTTCAGTACAACCCGGGGTATAGCACATGTTCAGGACAACCCGGGGTATAGCACATGTTCAGGACAACCCGGGGTATAGTACATATTCAGGACAACCCGGGGTATAGCACATGTTCAGGACAACCCGGGGATTAGCACATGTTCAGGACAACCCGGGGTATAGCACATGTTCAGGACAACCCGGGGTATAGCACATGTTCAGGACAACCTGGGGTATAGCACATGTTCAGGACAACCCGGGGTATAGCACATGTTCAGGACAACCCGGGGTATAGCACATGTTCAGGACAACCTGGGGTATAGCACATGTTCAGGACAACCCGGGTATAGCACATGTTCAGGACAACCCAGGGTATAGCACATGTTCAGGACAACCCGGGGTATAGCACATGTTCAGGACAACCTGGGGTATAGCACATGCCATAGCGATCATAAACGTTGATACTGTAAAGGACATGAGTTTTCTAATACGGAAATGTGAAGTAAACGTTTGGACTCACGGCTGTGTGGTTTGCTTGTATGACATCAAAGCGGTATTTATTATAATTCTCAACGTCTCTTCTTTCAAAACACATTGACTCCTCTCGATTTACAGCATTTCCCTCGCTCGGACAACAACAAATGTGCAAAAGTAGCTGATTATTCGGAGGGATGGGTTCAAGTCGTGCACGGTGCTCAAGTTTATAAAGGCTGTCAGCCAAAACCCATACAGCTCTGTGAAGTGGAGAACCGGGGCTCTGGTGCCATATATAGCATGTTACAATGACAAAATGTTACAATGCCATTTTCAACCCATATACAGTGCCTTGCGAAAGTATTCGGCCCCCTTGAACTTTGCGACCTTTTGCCACATTTCAGGCTTCAAACATAAAGATATAAACCTGTATTTTTTTGTGAAGAATCAACAACAAGTGGGACACAATCATGAAGTGGAACGACATTTATTGGATATTTCAAACTTTTTTAACAAATCAAAAACTGAAAAATTGGGCGTGCAAAATTATTCAGCCCCCTTAAGTTAATACTTTGTAGCGCCACCTTTTGCTGCGATTACAGCTGTAAGTCGCTTGGGGTATGTCTCTATCAGTTTTGCACATCGAGAGACTGAAATTTTTTCCCATTCCTCCTTGCAAAACAGCTCGAGCTCAGTGAGGTTGGATGGAGAGCATTTGTGAACAGCAGTTTTCAGTTCTTTCCACAGATTCTCGATTGGATTCAGGTCTGGACTTTGACTTGGCCATTCTAACACCTGGATATGTTTATTTTTGAACCATTCCATTGTAGATTTTGCTTTATGTTTTGGATCATTGTCTTGTTGGAAGACAAATCTCCGTCCCAGTCTCAGGCCTTTTGCAGACTCCATCAGGTTTTCTTCCAGAATGGTCCTGTATTTGGCTCCATCCATCTTCCCATCAATTTTAACCATCTTCCCTGTCCCTGCTGAAGAAAAGCAGGCCCAAACCATGATGCTGCCACCACCATGTTTTACAGGGTGGATGGTGTGTTCAGGGTGATGAGCTGTGTTGCTTTTAAGCCAAACATAACGTTTTGCATTGTTGCCAAAAAGTTCAATTTTGGTTTCATCTGACCAGAGCACCTTCTTCCACATGTTTGGTGTGTCTCCCAGGTGGCTTGTGGCAAACTTTAAACTACACTTTTTATGGATATCTTTAAGAAATGGCTTTCTTCTTGCCACTCTTCCATAAAGGCCAGATTTGTGCAATATATGACTGATTGTTGTCCTATGGACAGAGTCTCCCACCTCAGCTGTAGATCTCTGCAGTTCATCCAGAGTGATCATGGGCCTCTTGGCTGCATCTCTGATCAGTCTTCTCCTTGTATGAGCTGAAAGTTTAGAGGGACGGCCAGGTCTTGGTAGATTTGCAGTGGTCTGATACTCCTTCCATTTCAATATTACCGCTTGCACAGTGCTCCTTGGGATGTTTAAAGCTTGGGAAATCTTTTTGTATCCAAATCCGGCTTTAAACGTCTTCACAACAGTATCTCGGACCTGCCTGGTGTGTTCCTTGTTCTTCATGATGCTCTCTGCGATTTTAACGGACCTCTGAGACTATCACAGTGCAGGTGCATTTATACGGAGACTTGATTACACACAGGTGGATTGTATTTATCATCATTAGTCATTTAGGTCAACATTGGATCATTCAGAGATCCTCACTGAACTTCTGGAGAGAGTTTGCTGCACTGAAAGTAAAGGGGCTGAATAATTTTGCACGCCCAATTTTTCAGTTTTTGATTTGTTAAAAAAGTTTGAAATATCCAATAAATGTTGTTCCACTTCATGATTGTGTCCCACAATACAGTTTTATATCTTTATGTTTGAAGCCTGAAATGTGGCAAAAGGTCGCAAAGTTCAAGGGGGCCGAATACTTTCGCAAGGCACTGTATGAACGGGGCTGTGAGTGGAAAGGGTTACAGCCCTTATTTAAAAACTGTTGCTGCGTTTGATGGTGTATCTGTTGTATGACTGAGTCTGTATAAACACAGGTGTGAAACTGGTCATCATGTCTGATATTGTCCTGTGTAGCGGAGCTGAGACGTGTGCGCGCGGATGGGGAGAATGTGCTGGCGCAGAGTGAGAGGGAGAGAGAGGCTTTGAGCCAGGCCCTGACTACCACCCAGCAGGAGTCCCAGCAGGCCCTCCACACCGCCATCACTGACCACCAGGAGGAGGCAGAGAGACTGACCGCTGAAAAGGTGAGGAGGGCTCAGGCTGGATTGTGTCTGTCTGTCTAGGCCTGTTTGGAGAAGTGTTTGTGCTAGCAGTAAGAGTACTATTTGGATGGTTTTACTGTGAAGAAATGTGTTCTTGCTTTTTCTTGCTTTGCCCAAGGTGTCTCACTGTAGGTCTTGATTCTACTCAGTTGTTCATGTTCTTTATTTGGGCTGGTTTAACCCATGCAATGAACATGAACAACTGAGTGTGTTTGTTCTCCAGGAGGCCCTGCGTCGCAGTTTGGAGTTTGAACAGGAGGGGGCACTGCGACAGGTCAGACAGGAGGCAGAAGAGCAGCTCCTCAGAGCCGAGAGAGACCGGGAGGACCTGAAAGATGAAGTGAGGAGTCTGCAGCACGACAGAGACCAGAGTCTGCTACAGGCAGAGACAGAGAAACAACAGGTCAGGCACATCTGAGAGTCCATACAAACACAATGCGGGATCTATTTTCAGCTGGCGCTAAGGTCTGAGGGGCAAGTGTCATCTAAAACCTGTGCACTGGCATTTTCCAGCCCTAACGCCAGGTTTGGCAATTAACCTGTCTTAAATCAGCTCGCTTGCACTGAGGTGGGAGGGATGGCAATATTTGAGGTGTGTCCTTAAAAACAAGCGCAGAAGTAACCATTTTATGCAGCGCTAATGGGAAGTTGTAGCCTATCCAGCCACGACGCACAGTGCCCATGGAAGAGAGACGTGCATTTTGTGCCAGTGAATCTTGTATTTATACGGAACAAAAATATTAACGCAACATGTAAGGTGTTGGTCCATGTTTCATGAGCTGAAATAAAAAATCCCAGAAGTGTTCCATACACACACAAAGCATATTTCTCCCAAATGTGGTGGCTAGAGTTGTTTACATCCCTGTTAGTGAGCATTTCTCCTTTGCCAAGATAATCCATCCACCTGACAGCTGTGGTATATAAAGAAGCTGATTAAACAGCATGATCATTACACTGGACATACCTTGTGCTGGGAACAATAAATGGCCACTCTAAAATGTGCAGTTTTGTCACACAACACAATGCCACAGATGTCTCAAGTTTTGAGGGAGCGTGCAATTGGCATGCTGACGGCAGGAATGTCCACCAGAGCTGTTACCAGATAACATCATTTTTATTTTTATACCATAAGCCGCCTCCAACATCGTTTTAGAGAGTTTGGCAGTGCGTCCATCTGGCCTCACATCCACAGACCACGTGTAACCACGCCAGCCCAGGACCTCCACATCCAGCTTCTTAACCTGTGGGATCATCTGAGACCAGCCACCCGGAAAGCTGATGAAACTGTTGGTTTGCACAATCATTTCTGCACAAAGTGTCAGAAACCATCTCAAAAAGCTCATCTGCGTGCTCGTCATCCTCACCAGGGTCTTGACCCGACTGCAGTTAAGCGTCTTAACCGAGTTCAGTGGGCAAATGTTCACCTTCAATGGCCACTGGCATGCTGGGGAAGTGGGCTCTTCACAGATGAATCCCGGTTTCAACTGTACCAGGCAGATGGCAGACAGCGTGTATGGCATCGTGTGGGTGAGTTGATGATGTCAACGTTGAGAACAGAGTGTCCCATGCTGGCGATGGGGTTATTGTATCGGCCGGCATAAGCTATGGACAACAAACACAATTGCATTTTATCGCTGGCAATTTAAATGCACAGAGATACTGTGAGAAGATCCTGAGTCCCATTGTCGTGCCATTCATCCGCCGCCATCACCTCATGTTTCAGCATGATAATGCACGGCACCATGTCACAAGGATCTGTACACAATTCCTGGAAGCTGAAAATGTCCCAGTTCTTCCATGGCCTGCATACTCACCAGACATGTCACCCATTGAACATGTTTGGGATGCTCTGGATCGACCTGTACGACAGCGTGTTCCAGTTCCCGTCAATATCCAGCACCTTTGCACAGCCATTGAAGAGGGGAGGGACAACATTCCACAGGCCACAATCAACAGCCTGATCAACTGTATGCGAAGGAGTGTCGCGCTGCATGAGGCAAATGGTGGTCACACCAGATACTGACTGGATTTCTGATTCACGTCCCTACCTTTTTTTTAAAGGTATCTGTGACCAACCGATGCATGTATCTATAAATCGTGAAATTCATAGATTAGGGCTTAATTTATTTATTTCAATTGATTGATTGATTTCCTAATATGAACTGTAAAATCTTATAAATTGTTGCATGTTGCGTTTTTAATAGTTTTGTTCAGTGTAGAAACAAAAAATGATTGGTTTCCATCCCGTTTAAATAGATTAAAAACCAAGCATTGCCTACCTTCCCCTTAATCAAGGCTGGTTTAGAGGTATCACATAGGTGCATATTGTTGTCCTAGCCATTAACCAAGTATATAAATAAATAAATTAGGTTTTAAATGGTCTACTGAAATGTTCTGAAATATTGTAGTAAAATATGCAAATGAGGCAATAACTCATTAAATATGCACATATTTGCAAATCCATTTTTCTGGACACTGGATTACGTGTACCCTAAATATTTTGGTTTCATTTTGTTAAGACCCTCTAGGACAGGACTGACTCAGAGCAGATTGTGGATACATATTTTTTTTCTTCATATTTCTAGCTGTAAAATACTAAAGCCATGTTTATAAAATGCATTTTTGGCAAATGTATTATCGAGAGATTATTTATTTTTTACAACATATCAACAATTCCCTCTGTTCAAGTCTCGAGAATATGTCTAAGTATTACCACACACAATTTGGTGAAAGCAGATGCTACTGAAGCTGAGGAAATGTAGTTTGCATGTGGGAAGAGTCTGACTTTCAGGAAATGGCAGTTAAAGGCAAGTACACTGAATTTAGACTACCAAACACCTTTTTAGATCCAATCACCATCTCTTTAAACTAAGTTACTATATATATGTATTCCAATTTGTTACATTCTCTATGAAAATGGCTTTTAACTTAAGTGTAATTCAAAATAGTGAGTTTTGAAATTATGGATGTATGACCATTATAAAGTGGATCAAATTCATGAAACTTTGATGGTAAGATAAATAAAAGAAAATACACATTTTCATCAAGATTTTGATCGTTTTATGTGTTTAAATACTAATATTAGTGAGCCAAAATACCAACAAATCTCAAAATGTATAGGTATTTGCAAAAATGTCATTTCAGCCTGTAGTGCCGGCCTTAAATCATCTATTCGTCAGAGTGTCTTGATTTGAAAATATACAGTACTGCACATCCTTAAACATACACACATATGCCTACCTGCATACTTAATTTTGCTTGTTCAAGTATCCATCCCCATCTTCAAAGAGCGCCTCTCATCCGGTTACCAAAGCAGGGAAGGGGTGATGCGTAAAGACATGTAGGCTTGTCTAAGCTCGTTGATGCCAGACATAGGGCATTAAGCAAACACTGAATGTTTTTTTACTGTTGCTATTAGCCTACACGTTACTGTAGCGTATGCTATTTAATGAACTGTAGTATATCAATACACAATGGACCAGGACGAAAATAATCCGAGCCCCCAGCCTAAGTGAAGTTGGGGGCAACGCAAATACCATCAGTAACCTACAGAACTTGAGACAAGCACATGCAGTATTAAGCTATGGAATGTGTTGATTAAAACCTCTAAAAGTCTAAGCCGTTGGGCAATGCTAAAATATGTAATTGTTTTAAGATGGTCATACCATGGATAATTTAGCTATTTGATTTGGAATTTTAGGACCCTTTAGGTATCAACAATTATATTAAAAAAATGATTTAATAAAATATTGAATTTGGCCTTTACTACTATAGCCCATAGAAACACATTGAATAACACATTCATAAATGGCCCAAAGAGACAGTAAAAACATATCATAATGAACAAGGCTTTGAAGTGTCTGTCCTATATCTAGGAGATTTAAGAAAGCTCAGGAATATCTATATTTTTTGGGACACATATTTAACCCCTTATTTTTGTTGGAACAAACTACCTCCATACATCCATTCATTTGCATGGGCTACCTTTGTGGGGGTTGTAGAGCAAAACGGAGAACACTATCGTGAGTGTCTCATTAGTTTGTATGCCAAATCGTTCTGACGCTTTCATGAGAAGACCGATTTTCGGATGGGTCTGACAAACATCGTTGTCAGACATAGGAGGATGTTGTGGATTGAGAAGTAGCCGATGCAAAAAAAAACAAAATCTCTAGGTTACATCTCTAGATTTTTAAAATGATGTTACTTAGATTGACGCACGGGTGCATCAATCAGACTCTTAGGGATTTTAACCAGAGAATGGCCAAACCCTTATTTTATTTGACCGTTATTTAACTAGGCAAGTCAGTTAAGAACAAATTCTTATTTTCAATGAGGGCCTAGGAACAGTGGGTTAACTGCCTTGTTCAGAGGCAGAACGATAGATTTTTACCTTGTCAGCTCAGGGATTAGATCTTGCAACCTTTCGGTTACTAGTCCAATGTTCTAACCACTAGTCTACCTGCCGCCAAGCCCTTCTCACACCTACAACTTGTGTATTAATCAAAACCTAGCCATTTCGAGCCACCTGCAGCTATTGCACTCTTAATTCCGTCTGTGAAAATAGCAAAAATATTTCTT
Source organism: Oncorhynchus clarkii lewisi (assembly GCF_045791955.1). Classification (NCBI taxonomy): domain Eukaryota; kingdom Metazoa; phylum Chordata; class Actinopteri; order Salmoniformes; family Salmonidae; genus Oncorhynchus; species Oncorhynchus clarkii. Next base: position 54,035,390 of record NC_092163.1, on the reverse strand, counting down.
ACACCCCTGGACCTGTAGCACTACTGCCAGTGCTTAGATTTAACATTGCGCTACATTCGTCTGTAATGAAGTGCAGAGCAAATGTGGATAAGAGATGACTACTCTCATGAGGTAGTGATCCATAACCCCACTTCTAGAGGCCCTTTCTATTTTCTCCCTCTCTCAGATGTTGTCCCAGAAGGAGGCAGAGAAGGCGGTGCTGTCTGAGAGAGTGTCCATCCTGCAGGCAGAGCTGGGTACTGCAACCCTGGAGCTGGACAGACTGGCCAGAGAGGCAGCACATTACAAAGAACAGGAGAGGGTAA